>NW_027646356.1:0-347000 GCF_951394435.1 Stenella coeruleoalba | reverse complement strand
TATGCTGCTACGGGCCTGATGACATAGATTTCATTGCTGACTGATACTGCATTGTACGTAAGTACCACAAGTTCTTTATCCATTTTTCACTTTCTGTGATATTGAACTTGTACGGTAAACGAGGTTCTTGTAAACGGAGGCGTCCCAAACTTTGGGGTGGCTGTGTCTTTTTGATTTTAATTTCCCTAAGCTATAGGACCATAAGTGGAAGTGCCCTAGGCTCTGTTGCTTTGTTTTTTAGATGTTTCAGGAAACACCATACACTTCTCCCGAATGGTTGTTGGCAATTTACATCCCGCCCATCAGCATAACAAGGCTCCCAGTTCTCCATGGCCTGTCCTGCCTTACTGGATTTTACACTTTTTTCAGATGGCCCTTTTGACCGGGGGGAAGTGAGACTTCATTGTAGTGCAGATTTCCTTTGCAAGCTTGCTTGGTTGGCCAAAAAGGGCGTATGCGTTTTTTCCTGAATATATTCAGGAAAAAACGCATACGCCCTTTTGGCCAAGTGCATCATTGTGGACGTTCTACCTCTTTTCCTTTGCTTTCAATGCAATTCCTGTCTACCTCCTGAAATCGATTTCCTGCAATTCTGCCCCGCTTTCAAGTCCTCTTGGCAGCCTTACTTCAGTCTATTTTTGGACGATAGCTGTCATTTATAACTCTGCAGGTTTGTGAATTACAGTGCCCCTGAGCTCCTTTCTTCAACTCGCTTTCTTGTGACCTGGCCGCAACACCGCAGGATGGCTTCAGGCCCTAATCTGGTACCGGCACGGCACGCTGAGCCTTTCGTTATTTCCTCTTCCTGGTGGGAAATGAGAGTTAAATTTGCCCGTCCAGACACCTCCAGCTAGTCTCTCATTGGTTCTCGCTATTCCTGTTCATCTTCCGCAGAAATTGCAAACTGGGCCAAACAGGAGGTTAAAGGCGCTGACTCTCCAAGTGGGGAGAGTGTTAGTAAAGCGTCTGGAATGTTGCACCCGAGTACCAGGGTACGAAAACTGAGACATATTTGAACACGTCTCCCGATCACATGGTTGATCATACTCTAGGTTCCACATGCATGTTTTAGATGAAGGAAGAATACCTTAAACCTAGGTAGTTGAAACACGTGGAATGGGTACCATGCAATATGAGTTCAAAGGGTCTTCATTTGCTCACCCAACCTCTCCAATCCTATCACTGCTGCGTTTATGCCCCTGTACACATGCTTGATTCTCTTTTGGAGACATAGCAATCCATAGGTTTTAAGATACTTACAAGTCAGGTACATTCTTAGGCGTTTAATATGCGTTGTTGAGTCCATTTCGTTGAGCAAGGAGTAGCTCTTGTCTATTCCATATTTGGCTTAAGGAACTTTATCTGTGCTCATTTCAATCTCTGGTTTTATGCAGCACCCCAACTCACCTTTACCCTTAAGCAAGCATAAGTTGGTTTTCTAAATTTGAGTCCCTGTTCTGTTCTGTAATTCAGTTCCTGTGTAGCCAAGTTTACATTCCGTGTATTACTGATATCTTATGATGTTTCTTTTTCTGTGTGACTTACTTCAGTTAGAATCATCATACCTGAATCCACTCATTGTGCTGCTAAGGGCCTGATGACACAGATTTCATTGCTGAGTGATATTGCTTTGTAAGTAAATACCACAAATTCTTTATCCATTATTCACTTTCTGCGATGTTGAACTTGTACTGTAAACGAGGTTCTTGTAAACAGAGCCGTTCCAAACTTTGGGGTGGCTGTGTCTATTTGATTTTAATTTCCCTAAGCTATAGGACCATAAGTGGAAGTGCCCTAGGTTCTGTTGCTTTGTTTTTTAGATGTTTCAGGAAACACCATACACTTCTCCCGAGTGGTTGTTGGTAATTTACATCCCACCCATCAGCATAACAAGGCTCCCAGTTCTCCATGGCCTGTCCTGACTTTCTGGATTTTACACTTTTTTCAGATGGTCCTTTTGACCTGGGGGAAGTGAGACTTCATTGTAGTGCAGATTTCCTTTGCAAGCTTGCTTGGTTGGCCAAAAAGGGCGTATGCGTTTTTTCCTGAATATATTCAGGAAAAAACGCATACGCCCTTTTTGGCCAAGTGCATCATTGTGGACGTTCTGCCTCTTTTCCTATGCTTTCAATGCAATTCCAGTCTACCTCCTGAAATCGGTTTCCTGCAATTCTGCCCCACTTTCAAGTCCTCTTGGCAGCCTTACTTCAGTCTATTTTTGGACGATAGCTGTCATTTATAACTCTGCAGGTTTGTGAATTACAGTGCCCCTGAGCTCCTTTCTTCAACTCGCTTTCTTGTGACCTGGCCGCAACACCGCAGGATGGCTTCAGGCCCTAATCTGGTTCCGGCACGGCACGCTGAGCCTTTCGTTATTTCCTCTTCCTGGTGGGAAATGAGAGTTAAATTTGCCCGTCCAGACACCTCCAGCTAGTCTCTCATTGGTTCTCGCTATTCCTGTTCATCTTCCGCAGAAATTGCAAACTGGGCCAAACAGGAGGTTAAAGGCGCTGACTCTCCAAGTGGGGAGAGTGTTAGTAAAGCGTCTGGAATGTTGCACCCGAGTACCAGGGGAGGAAAACTGAGACATATTTGAACACGTCTCCCGTTCACATGCTTGATCATACTTGGGTTCCACATGCATGTTTTAGCTGAAGGAAGAATACCTTAAACCTGGAGAGTTAAGACCCGTGTAATGGGTACCATGCAATATGACTTCAAAGGGTCTTCATTTACTCACCGAACCTCTCCAATCCTATCACTGCTGCGTTTATGCCCCTGTACACATGCTTGATTCTCTTTCGGAGATATAGCAATCCATAGGTTTTAAGATACTTACTAGTCAGGTACATTCTTAGGCGTTTAATATGGGGTTTTGAGTCCATTTCGTTGAGCAAGGAGTAGCTCTTGTCTATTCCATATTTGACTTAAGGAACTTTATCTGTGCTCATTTCAATCTCTGGTTTCATGCAGCACCCCAACTCACCTTTACCCTTAAGCAAGCATAAGTTGGTTTTCTAAATTTGAGTCCCTGTTCTGTTCTGTAATTCAGTTCCTGTGTAGCCAAGTTTACATTCCGTGTATTACTGATATCTTATGATGTTTCTTTTTCTGTGTGACTTACTTCAGTTAGAATCATCATACCTGAATCCACTAATTGTGCTGCTAAGGGCCTGATGACACAGATTTCATTGCTGAGTGATATTGCTTTGTAAGTAAATACCACAACTTCTTTATCCATTTTTCACATTCTGCGATGTTGAACTTGTACTGTAAACGAGGTTCTTGTAAACAGAGGCGTCCCAAACTTTGGGGTGGCTGTGTCTTTTTGATTTTAATTTCCCTAAGCTATAGGACCATAAGTGGAAGTGCCCTAGGTTCTGTTGCTTTGTTTTTTAGATGTTTCAGGAAACACCATACACTTCTCCCTAGTGGTTGTTGGCAATTTACATCCCGCCCATCAGCATAACAAGGCTCCCAGTTCTCCATGGCCTGTCCTGCCTTTCTGGATTTTACACATTTTTCAGATGGCCCTTTTGACCTGGGGGAAGTGAGACTTCATTGTAGTGCAGATTTCCTTTGCAAGCTTGCTTGGTTGGCCAAAAAGTGCGTATGCGTTTTTTCCTGAATATATTCAGGAAAAAACGCATACGCCCTTTTTGGCCAAGTGCATCATTGTGGACGTTCTGCCTCTTTTCCTATGCTTTCAATGCAATTCCAGTCTACCTCCTGAAATCGGTTTCCTGCAATTCTGCCCCGCTTTCAAGTCCTCTTGGCAGCCTTACTTCAGTCTATTTTTGGACGATAGCTGTCATTTATAACTCTGCAGGTTTGTGAATTACAGTGCCCCTGAGCTCCTGTCTTCAACTCGCTTTCTTGTGACCTGGCCGCAACACCGCAGGATGGCTTCAGGCCCTAATCTCGTTCCGGCCCGGCATGCTGAGCCTTTGGTTAACTCCTCTTCCTGGTGGGAAATGAGAGTTAAATTTGCCCGTCCAGACACCTCCAGCTAGCCTCTCATTGGTTCTTGCTATTCCTGTTCATCTTCCGCAGAAATTGCAAACTGGGCCAACAGGAGGTTAAAGGGACTGACTCTCCATGTGGGGAGAGTGTTAGTAAAGCATCTGGAATGTTGCACCCGAGTACCAGGGGAGGAAAACTGAGACATATTTGAACACGTCTCCCGATCACATGGTTGATCATACTCTAGGTTACACATGCATGTTTTAGCTGAAGGAAGAATACCTTAAACCTGGGTAGTTGAAACCCGTGGAATGGGTACCATGCAATATGACTTCAAAGGGTCTTCATTTGCTCACCGAACCTCTCCAATCCTATCACTGCTGCGTTTATGCCCCTGTACACATGCTTGATTCTCTTTCGGAGACATAGCAATCCATAGGTTTTAAGATACTTACTAGTCAGGTACATTTTTAGGCGTTTAATATGGGGTGTTGAGTCCATTTCGTTGAGCAAGGAGTAGCTCTTGTCTATTCCATATTTGGCTAAAGGAACTTTATCTGTGCTCATTTCAATCTCTGGTTTTATGCAGCACCCCAACTCACCTTTACCCTTAAGCAAGAATAAGTTGGTTTTCTAAATTTGAGACCCTGTTCTGTTCTGTAATTCAGTTCCTGTGTAGCCAAGTTTACATTCCGTGTATTACTGATATCTTATGATGTTTCTTTTTCTGCGTGACTTATTTCAGTTAGAATCATCATACCTGAATCCACTCATTGTGCTGCTAAGGGCCTGATGACACAGATTTCATTGCTGAGTGATATTGCTTTGTAAGTAAATACCACAACTTCTTTATCCATTTTTCACTTTCTGCGATGTTGAACTTGTACTGTAAACGAGGTTCTTGTAAACAGAGCCGTTCCAAACTTTGGGGTGGCTGTGTCTTTTTGATTTTAATTTCCCTAAGCTATAGGACCATAGGTGGAAGTGCCCTAGGTTCTGTTGCTTTGTTTTTTAGATGTTTCAGGAAACACCATACACTTCTCCCGAGTGGTTGTTGGCAATTTACATCCCGCCCATCAGCATAACAAGGCTCCCAGTTCTCCATGGCCTGTCCTGCCTTTCTGGATTTTACACTTTTTTCAGATGGTCCTTTTGACCGGGGGGAAGTGAGACTTCATTGTAGTGCAGATTTCCTTTGCAAGCTTGCTTGGTTGGCCAAAAAGGGCGTATGCGTTTTTTCCTGAATATATTCAGGAAAAAACGCATACGCCCTTTTTGGCCAAGTGCATCATTGTGGACGTTCTGCCTCTTTTCCTATGCTTTCAATGCAATTCCAGTCTACCTCCTGAAATCAGTTTCCTGCAATTCTGCCCCGCTTTCAAGTCCTCTTGGCAGCCTTACTTCAGTATATTTTTGGACGATAGCTGTCATTTATAACTCTGCAGGTTTGTGAATTATAGTGCCCCTGAGCTCCTTTCTTTAACTCGGTTTCTTTTGAGGTGGCCGCAACACCGCAGGATGGCTTCAGGCCCTAATCTGGTTCCGGTACGGCACGCTGAGCCTTTGGTTATTTCCTCTTCCTGTTGGGAAATGAGAGTTAAATTTGCCCGTCCAGACACCTCCAGCTAGCCTCTCATTGGTTCTCGCTATTCCTGTTCATCTTCCGCAGAAATTGCAAACTGGGCCAAACAGGAGGTTAAAGGCGCTGACTCTCCAAGTGGGGAGAGTGTTAGTAAAGCGTCTGGAATGTTGCACCCGAGTACCAGGGGAGGAAAACTGAGACATATTTGAACACGTCTCCCGTTCACATGGTTGATCATACACTGGGTTCCACATGCATGTTTTAGCTGAAGGAAGAATACCTTAAACCTGGAGAGTTGAGACCCGTGGAATGGGTACCATGCAATATGACTTCAAAGGGTCTTCATTTGCTCACCGAACCTCTCCAATCCTATCACTGCTGCGTTTATGCCCCTGTACACATGCTTGATTCTCTTTCGGAGACATAGCAATCCATAGGTTTTAAGATACTTACTAGACAGGTACATTCTTAGGCGTTTAATATGCGGTGTTGAGTCCATTTCGTTGAGCAAGGAGTAGCTCTTGTCTATTCCATATTTGGCTTAAGGAACTTTATCTGTGCTCATTTCAATCTCTGGTTTTATGCAGCACCCCAACTCACCTTTACCCTTAAGCAAGCATAAGTTGGTTTTCTAAATTTGAGACCCTGTTCTGTTCTGTAATTCAGTTCCTGTGTAGCCAAGTTTACATTCCGTGTATTACTGATATCTTATGATGTTTCTTTTTCTGTGTGACTTACTTCAGTTAGAATCATCATACCTGAATCCACTCATTGTGCTGCTAAGGGCCTGATGACACAGATTTCATTGCTGAGTGATATTGCTTTGTAAGTAAATACCACAACTTCTTTATCCATTTTTCACTTTCTGCGATGTTGAACTTGTACTGTAAACGAGGTTCTTGTAAACAGAGCCGTTCCAAATTTTGGGGTGGCTGTGTCTTTTTGATTTTAATTTCCCTAAGCTATAGTACCATAAGTGGAAGTGCCCTAGGCTCTGTTGCTTTGTTTTTTAGATGTTTCAGGAAACACCATACACTTCTCCCGAGTGGTTGTTGGCAATTTACATCCCGCCCATCAGCATAACAAGGCTCCCAGTTCTCCATGGCCTGTCCTGTCTTTCTGGATTTTACACTTTTTTCAGATGGCCCTTTTGACCGGGGGGAAGTGAGACTTCATTGTAGTGCAGATTTCCTTTGCAAGCTTGCTGGGTTGGCCAAAAAGGGCGTATGCGTTTTTTCCTGAATATATTCAGGAAAAAACGCATACGCCCTTTTTGGCCAAGTGCATCATTGTGGACGTTCTGCCTCTTTTCCTATGCTTTCAATGCAATTCCAGTCTACCTCCTGAAATCGGTTTCCTGCAATTCTGCCCCGCTTTCAAGTCCTCTTGGCAGCCTTACTTCAGTCTATTTTTGGACGATAGCTGTCATTTATAACTCTGCAGGTTTGTGAATTACAGTGCCCCTGAGCTCCTTTCTTCAACTCGCTTTCTTGTGACCTGGCTGCAACACCGCAGGATGGCTTCAGGCCCTAATCTGATTCTGGCATGGCACGCTGAGCCTTTGGTTAATTCCTCTTCCTGGTAGGAAATGAGAGTTAAATTTGCCCGTCCAGACACCTCCAGCTAGTCTCCATTGGTTCTCGCTATTCCTGTTCATCTTCCGCAGAAATTGCAAACTGGGCCAAACAGGAGGTTAAAGGGACTGACTCTCTAAGTCGGGAGAGTGTTAGTAAAGCGTCTGGAATGTTGCACGCGAGTACCAGGGTACGAAAACTGAGACATATTTGAACACGTCTCCCGATCACAGGGTTGATCATACTCTAGGTTCCACATGCATGTTTTAGCTGAAGGAAGAATACCTTAAACCTGGGTAGTTGAAACCCGTGGAATGGGTACCATGCAATATGACTTCAAAGGGTCTTCATTTGCTCACCGAACCTCTCCAATCCTATCACTGCTGCGTTTATGCCCCTGTACACATGCTTGATTCTCTTTTGGAGACATAGCAATCCATAGGTTTTAAGATACTTACAAGTCAGGTACATTCTTAGGCGTTTAATATGCAGTGTTGAGTCCATTTCGTTGAGCAAGGAGTAGCTCTTGTCTATTCCATATTTGGCTTAAGGAACTTTATCTGTGCTCATTTCAATCTCTGGTTTTATGCAGCACCCCAACTCACCTTTCCCCTTAAGCAAGCATAAGTTGGTTTTCTAAATTTGAGTCCCTGTTCTGTTCTGTAATTCAGTTCCTGTGTAGCCAAGTTTACATTCCGTGTATTACTGATATCTTATGATGTTTCTTTTTCTGTGTGACTTACTTCAGTTAGAATCATCATACCTGAATCCACTCATTGTGCTGCTAAGGGCCTGATGACACAGATTTCATTGCTGAGTGATATTGCTTTGTAAGTAAATACCACAACTTCTTTCTCCATTTTTCACTTTCTGCGATGTTGAACTTGTACTGTAAACGAGGTTCTTGTAAACAGAGCCGTTCCAAACTTTGGGGTGGCTGTGTCTTTTTGATTTTAATTTCCCTAAGCTATAGGACCATAAGTGGAAGTGCCCTAGGTTCTGTTGCTTTGTTTTTTAGATGTTTCAGGAAACACCATACACTTCTCCCGAGTGTCTGTTGGCAATTTACATCCCGCCCATCAGCATAACAAGGCTCCCAGTTCTCCATGGCCTGTCCTGCCTTTCTGGATTTTACACTTTTTTCAGATGGCCCTTTTGACCGGGGGGAAGTGAGACTTCATTGTAGTGCAGATTTCCTTTGCAAGCTTGCTTGGTTGGCCAAAAAGGGCGTATGCGTTTTTTCCTGAATATATTCAGGAAAAAACGCATACGCCCTTTTTGGCCAAGTGCATCATTGTGGACTTTCTGCCTCTTTTCCTATGCTTTCAATGCAATTCCAGTCTACCTCCTGAAATCGGTTTCCTGCAATTCTGCCCCGCTTTCAAGTCCTCTTGGCAGCCTTACTTCAGTCTATTTTTGGACAATAGCTGTCATTTATAACTCTGCAGGTTTGTGAATTACAGTGCCCCTGAGCTCCTTTCTTCAACTCGCTTTCTTTTGAGCTGGCCGCAACACCGCAGGATGGCTTCAGGCCCTAATCTGGTTCCGGTACGGCACGCTGAGCCTTTGGTTATTTCCTCTTCCTGGTGGGAAATGAGAGTTAAATTTGCCCGTCCAGACATCTCCAGCTAGCCTCTCATTGGTTCTCGCTATTCCTGTTCATCTTCCGCAGAAATTGCAAACTGGGCCAAACAGGAGGTTAAAGGCGCTGACTCTCCAAGTGGGGAGAGTGTTAGTAAAGCGTCTGGAATGTTGCACCCGAGTACCAGGGGAGGAAAACTGAGACATATTTGAACACGTCTCCCGTTCACATGGTTGATCATACACTGGGTTCCACATGCATGTTTTAGCTGAAGGAAGAATACCTTAAACCTGGAGAGTTGAGACCCGTGGAATGGGTACCATGCAATATGACTTCAAAGGGTCTTCATTTGCTCACCGAACCTCTCCAATCCTATCACTGCTGCGTTTATACCCCTGTACACACGCTTGATTCTCTTTTGGAGACATAGCAATCCATAGGTTTTAAGATATTTACTAGTCAGGTACATTCTTAGGCGTTTAATATGCGGTGTTGAGTCCATTTCGTTGAGCAAGGAGTAGCTCTTGTCTATTCCATATTTGGCTTAAGGAACTTTATCTGTGGTCATTTCAATCTCTGGTTTTATGCAGCAACCCAACTCACCTTTCCCCAGAAGCAAGCATAAGTTGATTTTCTAAATTTGAGACCCTGTTCTGTTTTGGAATGCAGTTCCTGTGTAGCCAAGTTTACATTCCGTGTATTAGTGATATCTTATGATGTTTCTTTTTCTGTGTGACTTATTTCAGTTAGAATCATCGTACCTGAATCCACTCATTATGCTTCTACGAGCCTGATGACATAGATTTCATTGCTGACTGATACTGCATTGTACGTAAGTACCACAAGTTCTTTATCCATTTTTCACTTTCTGTGATATTGAACTTGTACGGTAAACGAGGTTCTTGTAAACGGAGGCGTTCCAAACTTTGGGGTGGCTGTGTCTTTTTGATTTTAATTTCCCTAAGCTATAGGACCATAAGTGGAAGTGCCCTAGGCTCTGTTGCTTTGTTTTTTAGATGTTTCAGGAAACACCATACACTTCTCCCGAGTGGTTGTTGGCAATTTACATCCCGCCCATCAGCATAACAAGGCTCCCAGTTCTCCATGGCCTGTCCTGCCTTTCTGGATTTTACACTTTTTTCAGATGGCCCTTTTGACCGGGGGGAAGTGAGACTTCATTGTAGTGAAGATTTCCTTTGCAAGCTTGCTTGGTTGGCCAAAAAGGGCGTATGCGTTTTTTCCTGAATATATTCAGGAAAAATATATATTCCTGAATATATTCAGGAAAAAACGCATACGCCCTTTTTGGCCAAGTGCATCATTGTGGACGTTCTGCCTCTTTTCCTATGCTTTCAATGCAATTCCAGTCTACCTCCTGAAATCGGTTTCCTGCAATTCTGCCCCGCTTTCAAGTCCTCTTGGCAGCCTTACTTCAGTCTATTTTTGGACGATAGCTGTCATTTATAACTCTGCAGGTTTGTGAATTACAGTGCCCCTGAGCTCCTTTCTTCAACTCGGTTTCTTTTGAGCTGGCCGCAACACCGCAGGATGGCTTCAGGCCCTAATCTGGCTCCGGTACGGCACGCAGAGCCTTTGGTTAATTCCTCTTCCTGGTAGGAAATGAGAGTTAAATTTGCCCGTCCAGACACCTCCAGCTAGTCTCCATTGGTTCTCGCTATTCCTGTTCATCTTCCGCAGAAATTGCAAACTGGGCCAAACAGGAGGTTAAAGGGACTGACTCTCCAAGTCGGGAGAGTGTTACTAAAGCGTCTGGAATGTTGCACCCGAGTACCAGGGTACGAAAACTGAGACATATTTGAACACGTCTCCCGATCACATGGTTGATCATACTCTAGGTTCCACATGCATGTTTTAGCTGAAGGAAGAATACCTTAAACCTGGGTAGTTGAAACCCGTGGAATGGGTACCATGCAATATGACTTCAAAGGGTCTTCATTTGCTCACCGAACCTCTCCAATCCTATCACTGCTGCGTTTATGCCCCTGTACACATGCTTGATTCTCTTTTGGAGACATAGCAATCCATAGGTTTTAAGATACTTACAAGTCAGGTACATTCTTAGGCGTTTAATATGTGGTGTTGAGTCCATTTCGTTGAGCAAGGAGTAGCTCTTGTCTATTCCATATTTGGCTTAAGGAACTTTATCTGTGTTCATTTCAATCTCTGGTTTTATGCAGCACCCCAACTCACCTTTACCCTTAAGCAAGCATAAGTTGGTTTTCTAAATTTGAGACCCTGTTCTGTTCTGTAATTCAGTTCCTGTGTAGCCAAGTTTACATTCCGTGTATTACTGATATCTTATGATGTTTCTTTTTCTGTGTGACTTATTTCAGTTAGAATCATCATACCTGAATCCACTCATTGTGATGCTAAGGGCCTGATGACATAGATTTCATTGCTGAGTGATATTGCTTTGTAAGTAAATACCACAACTTCTTTATCCATTTTTCACTTTCTGCGATGTTGAAC
The DNA here is from genome assembly GCF_951394435.1 of Stenella coeruleoalba. NCBI lineage: Eukaryota > Metazoa > Chordata > Mammalia > Artiodactyla > Delphinidae > Stenella > Stenella coeruleoalba. The sequence goes on along the minus strand of NW_027646356.1, from coordinate 335,809 downwards.
TTGTACTGTAAACGAGGTTCTTGTAAACAGAGGCGTCCCAAACTTTGGGGTGGCTGTGTCTTTTTGATTTTAATTTCCCTAAGCTATAGGACCATAAGTGGCAGTGCCCTAGGCTCTGTTGCTTTGTTTTTTAGATGTTTCAGGAAACACCATACACTTCTCCCGAGTGGTTGTTGGCAATTTACATCCCGCCCATCAGCATAACAAGGCTCCCAGTTCTCCATGGCCTGTCCTGCCTTTCTGGATTTTACACTTTTTTCAGATGGCCCTTTTGACTGGGGGGAAGTGAGACTTCATTGTAGTGCAGATTTCCTTTGCAAGCTTGCTTGGTTGGCCAAAAAGTGCGTATGCGTTTTTTCCTGAATATATTCAGGAAAAAACGCATACGCCCTTTTTGGCCAAGTGCATCATTGTGGACGTTCTGCCTCTTTTCCTATGCTTTCAATGCAATTCCAGTCTACCTCCTGAAATCGGTTTCCTGCAATTCTGCCCCGCTTTCAAGTCCTCTTGGCAGCCTTACTTCAGTCTATTTTTGGACGATAGCTGTCATTTATAACTCTGCAGGTTTGTGAATTACAGTGCCCCTGAGCTCCTTTCTTCAACTCGCTTTCTTTTGAGCTGGCCGCAACACCGCAGGATGGCTTCAGGCCCTAATCTGATTCTGGCATGGCACGCTGAGCCTTTGGTTAATTCCTCTTCCTGGTAGGAAATGAGAGTTAAATTTGCCCGTCCAGACACCTCCAGCTAGTCTCCATTGGTTCTCGCTATTCCTGTTCATCTTCCGCAGAAATTGCAAACTGGGCCAAACAGGAGGTTAAAGGGACTGACTCTCTAAGTCGGGAGAGTGTTAGTAAAGCGTCTGGAATGTTGCACGCGAGTACCAGGGTACGAAAACTGAGACATATTTGAACACGTCTCCCGATCACAGGGTTGATCATACTCTAGGTTCCACATGCATGTTTTAGTTGAAGGAAGAATACCTTAAACCTGGGTAGTTGAAACCCGTGGAATGGGTACCGTGCAATATGACTTCAAAGGGTCTTCATTTGCTCACCGAACCTCTCCAATCCTATCACTGCTGCGTTTATGCCCCTGTACACATGCTTGATTCTCTTTTGGAGACATAGCAATCCATAGGTTTTAAGATACTTACAAGTCAGGTACATTCTTAGGCGTTTAATATGCAGTGTTGAGTCCATTTCGTTGAGCAAGGAGTAGCTCTTGTCTATTCCATATTTGGCTTAAGGAACTTTATCTGTGCTCATTTCAATCTCTGGTTTTATGCAGCACCCCAACTCACCTTTACCCTTAAGCAAGAATAAGTTGGTTTTCTAAATTTGAGACCCTGTTCTGTTCTGTAATTCAGTTCCTGTGTAGCCAAGTTTACATTCCGTGTATTACTGATATCTTATGATGTTTCTTTTTCTGTGTGACTTACTTCAGTTAGAATCATCATACCTGAATCCACTCATTGTGCTACTAAGGGCCTGATGACACAGATTTCATTGCTGAGTGATATTGCTTTGTAAGTAAATACCACAACTTCTTTATCCATTTTTCACTTTCTGCGATGTTGAACTTGTACTGTAAACGAGGTTCTTTTAAACAGAGCCGTTCCAAACTTTGGGGTGGCTGTGTCTTTTTGATTTTAATTTCCCTAAGCTATATGATCATAAGTGGAAGTGCCCTAGGTTCTGTTGCTTTGTTTTTTAGATGTTTCAGGAAACACCATACACTTCTCCCGAGTGGTTGTTGGCAATTTACATCCCACCCATCAGCATAACAAGGCTCCCAGTTCTCCATGGCCTGTCCTGCCTTTCTGGATTTTACACTTTTTTCAGATGGCCCTTTTGACCGGGGGGAAGTGAGACTTCATTGTAGTGCAGATTTCCTTTGCAAGCTTGCTTAGTTGGCCAAAAGGGGCGTATGCGTTTTTTCCTGAATATATTCAGGAAAAAACGCATACGCCCTTTTTGGCCAAGTGCATCATTGTGGACGTTCTGCCTCTTTTCCTATGCTTTCAATGCAATTCCAGTCTACCTCCTGAAATCGGTTTCCTGCAATTCTGCCCCGCTTTCAAGTCCTCTTGGCAGCCTTACTTCAGTCTATTTTTGGACGATAGCTGTCATTTATAACTCTGCAGGTTTGTGAATTACAGTGCCCCTGAGCTCCTTTCTTCAACTCGCTTTCTTGTGACCTGGCCGCAACACCGCAGGATGGCTTCAGGCCCTAATCTGGTTCCGGCCCGGCATGATGAACCTTTGGTTAATTCCTCTTCCTGGTGGGAAATGAGAGTTAAATTTGCCCGTCCAGACACCTCCAGCTAGCCTCTCATTGGTTCTCGCTATTCCTGTTCATCTTCCGCAGAAATTGCAAACTGGGCCAAACAGGAGGTTAAAGGGACTGACTCTCCAAGTTGGGAGAGTGTTAGTAAAGCGTCTGGAATGTTGCACCCGAGTACCAGGGGAGGAAAACTGAGACATATTTGAACACGTCTCCTGATCACATGGTTGATCATACTCTAGGTTCCACATGCATGTTTTAGCTGAAGGAAGAATACCTTAAACCTGGGTAGTTGAAACCCGTGGAATGGGTACCATGCAATATGACTTCAAAGGGTCTTCATTTGCTCACCGAACCTCTCCAATCCTATCACTGCTGCGTTTATGCCCCTGTACACATGCTTGATTCTCTTTTGGAGACATAGCAATCCATAGGTTTGAAGATACTTACAAGTCAGGTACATTCTTAGGCGTTTAATATGCGGTGTTGAGTCCATTTCGTTGAGCAAGGAGTAGCTCTTGTCTATTCCATATTTGGCTTAAGGAACTTTATCTGTGCTCATTTCAATCTCTGGTTTTATGCAGCACCCCAACTCACCTTTACCCTTAAGCAAGCATAAGTTGGTTTTCTAAATTTGAGACCCTGTTCTGTTCTGCAATTCAGTTCCTGTGTAGCCAAGTTTACATTCCGTGTATTACTGATATCTTATGATGTTTCTTTTTCTGTGTGACTTATTTCAGTTAGAATCATCATACCTGAATCCACTCATTGTGATGCTAAGTGCCTGATGACATAGATTTCATTGCTGAGTGATATTGCTTTGTAAGTAAATACCACAACTTCTTTATCCATTTTTCACTTTCTGCGATGTTGAACTTGTACTGTAAACGAGGTTCTTGTAAACAGAGGCGTCCCAAACTTTGGGGTGGCTGTGTCTTTTTGATTTTAATTTCCCTAAGCTATAGGACCATAAGTGGCAGTGCCCTAGGCTCTGTTGCTTTGTTTTTTAGATGTTTCAGGAAACACCATACACTTCTCCCGAGTGTCTGTTGGGAATTTACATCCCACCCATCAGCATAACAAGGCTCCCAGTTCTCCATGGCCTGTCCTGCCTTTCTGGATTTTACACTTTTTTCAGATGGCCCTTTTGACCGGGGGGAAGTGAGACTTCATTGTAGTGCAGATTTCCTTTGCAAGCTTGCTTGGTTGGCCAAAAAGGGCGTATGCGTTTTTTCCTGAATATATTCAGGAATAATTTGCCCGTCCAGACACCTCCAGCTAGCCTCTCATTGGTTCTCGCTATTCCTGTTCATCTTCCGCAGAAATTGCAAACTGGGCCAAACAGGAGGTTAAAGGCGCTGACTCTCCAAGTGGGGAGAGTGTTAGTAAAGCGTCTGGAATGTTGCACCCGAGTACCAGGGGAGGAAAACTGAGACATATTTGAACACGTCTCCCGTTCACATGGTTGATCATACTTGGGTTCTACATGCATGTTTTAGCTGAAGGAAGAATACCTTAAACCTGGAGAGTTGAGACCCGTGGAATGGGTACCATGCAATATGACTTCAAAGGGTCTTCATTTGCTCACCGAACCTCTCCAATCCTATCACTGCTGCGTTTATGCCCCTGTACACATGCTTGATTCTCTTTCGGAGACATAGCAATCCATAGGTTTTAAGATACTTACTAGTCAGGTACATTCTTAGGCGTTTAATATGCGGTGTTGAGTCCATTTCGTTTAGCAAGGAGTAGCTCTTGTCTATTCCATATTTGACTTAAGGAACTTTATCTGTGCTCATTTCAATCTCTGGTTTTATGCAGCACCCCAACTCACCTTTACCCTTAAGCAAGCATAAGTTGGTTTTCTAAATTTGAGACCCTGTTCTGTTCTGTAATTCAGTTCCTGTGTAGCCAAGTTTACATTCCGTGTATTACTGATATCTTATGATGTTTCATTTTCTGTGTGACTTATTTCAGTTAGAATCATCATACCTGAATCCACTCATTGTGATGCTAAGGGCCTGATGACATAGATTTCATTGCTGAGAGATATTGCTTTGTAAGTAAATACCACAACTTCTTTATCCATTTTTCACTTTCTGCGATGTTGAACTTGTACTGTAAACGAGGTTCTTGTAAACAGAGGCGTCCCAAACTTTGGGGTGGCTGTGTCTTTTTGATTTTAATTTCCCTAAGCTATAGGACCATAAGTGGCAGTGCCCTAGGCTTTGTTGCTTTGTTTTTTAGATGTTTCAGGAAACACCATACCCTTTTCCCGAGTGTCTGTTGGCAATTTACATCCCGCCCATCAGCATAACAAGGCTCCCAGTTCTCCATGGCCTGTCCTGCCTTTCTGGATTTTACACTTTTTTCAGATGGCCCTTTTGACTGGGGGAAGTGAGACTTCATTGTAGTGCAGATTTCCTTTGCAAGCTTGCTTGGTTGGCCATAAAGGGCGTATGCATTTTTTCCTGAATATATTCAGGAAAAAACGCATACGCCCTTTTTGGCCAAGTGCATCATTGTGGACGTTCTGCCTCTTTTCCTATGCTTTCAATGCAATTCCAGTTTACCTCCTGAAATTGGTTTCCTGCAATTCTGCCCCGCTTTCAAGTCCTCTTGGCAGCCTTACTTCAGTCTATTTTTGGACGATAGCTGTCATTTATAACTCTGCAGGTTTGTGAATTACAGTGCCCCTGAGCTCCTTTCTTCAACTCGCTTTCTTGTGACCTGGCCGCAACACCGCAGGATGGCTTCAGGCCCTAATCTGATTCTGGCATGGCACGCTGAGCCTTTGGTTAATTCCTCTTCCTGGTAGGAAATGAGAGTTAAATTTGCCCGTCCAGACACCTCCAGCTAGTCTCCATTGGTTCTCGCTATTCCTGTTCATCTTCCGCAGAAATTGCAAACTGGGCCAAACAGGAGGTTAAAGGGACTGACTCTCCAAGTCGGGAGAGTGTTAGTAAATCGTCTGGAATGTTGCACCCGAGTACCAGGGTACGAAAACTGAGACATATTTGAACACGTCTCCCGATCACATGGTTGATCATACTGTAGGTTCCACATGCATGTTTTAGATGAAGGAAGAATACCTTAAACCTAGGTGGTTGAAACACTTGGAATGGGTACCATGCAATATGAGTTCAAAGGGTCTTCATTTGCTCACCCAACCTCTCCAATCCTATCACTGCTGCGTTTATGCCCCTGTACACATGCTTGATTCTCTTTTGGAGACATAGCAATCCATAGGTTTTAAGATACTTACAAGTCAGGTACATTCTTAGGCGTTTAATATGTGTTGTTGAGTCCATTTCGTTGAGCAAGGAGTAGCTCTTGTCTATTCCATATTTGGCTTAAGGAACTTTATCTGTGCTCATTTCAATCTCTGGTTTTATGCAGCACCCCAACTCACCTTTACCCTTAAGCAAGCATAAGTTGGTTTTCTAAATTTGAGTCCCTGTTCTGTTCTGTAATTCAGTTCCTGTGTAGCCAAGTTTACATTCCGTGTATTACTGATATCTTATGATGTTTCTTTTTCTGTGTGACTTACTTCAGTTAGAATCATCATACCTGAATCCACTCAATGTGCTACTAAGGGCCTGATGACACAGATTTCATTGCTGAGTGATATTGCTTTGTAAGTAAATACCACAACTTCTTTATCCATTTTTCACTTTCTGCGATGTTGAACTTGTACTGTAAACGAGGTTCTTGTAAACAGAGGCGTCCCAAACTTTGGGGTGGCTGTGTCTTTTTGATTTTAATTTCCCTAAGCTATAGGACCATAAGTGGAAGTGCCCTAGGTTCTGTTGCTTTGTTTTTTAGATGTTTCAGGAAACACCATACACTTCTCCCGAGTGGTTGTTGGCAATTTACATCCCACCCATCAGCATAACAAGGCTCCCAGTTCTCCATGGCCTGTCCTGCCTTTCTGGATTTTACACTTTTTTTCAGATGGCCCTTTTGACCTGGGGGAAGTGAGACTTCATTGTAGTGCAGATTTCCTTTGCAAGCTTGCTTGGTTGGCCAAAAAGGGCGTATGCGTTTTTTCCTGAATATATTCAGGAAAAAACGCATACGCCCTTTTTGGCCAAGTGCATCATTGTGGACGTTCTGCCTCTTTTCCTATGCTTTCAATGCAATTCCAGTCTACCTCCTGAAATCAGTTTCCTGCAATTCTGCCCCGCTTTCAAGTCCTCTTGGCAGCCTTACTTCAGTCTATTTTTGGACGATAGCTGTCATTTATAACTCTGCAGGTTTGTGAATTACAGTGCCCCTGAGCTCCTTTCTTCAACTCGCTTTCTTGTGACCTGGCCGCAACACCGCAGGATGGCTTCAGGCCCTAATCTGGTTCCGGCACGGCACGCTGAGGCTTTCGTTATTTCCTCTTCCTGGTGGGAAATGAGAGTTAAATTTGCCCGTCCAGACACCTCCAGCTAGTCTCTCATTGGTTCTCGCTATTCCTGTTCATCTTCCGCAGAAATTGCAAACTGGGCCAAACAGGAGGTTAAAGGCGCTGACTCTCCAAGTGGGGAGAGTGTTAGTAAAGCGTCTGGAATGTTGCACCCGAGTACCAGGGGAGGAAAACTGAGACATATTTGAACACGTCTCCCGTTCACATGGTTGATCATACTTGGGGTCCACATGCATGTTTTAGCTGAAGGAAGAATACCTTAAACCTGGAGAGTTAAGACCCGTGTAATGGGTACCATGCAATATGACTTCAACGGGTTTTCATTTGCTCACCGAACCTCTCCAATCCTATCACTGCTGCGTTTATGCCCCTGTACACATGCTTGATTCTCTTTCGGAGACATAGCAATCCATAGGTTTTAAGATACTTACTAGTCAGGTACATTCTTAGGCGTTTAATATGCAGTGTTGAGTCCATTTCGTTTAGCAAGGAGTAGCTCTTGTCTATTCCATATTTGACTTAAGGAACTTTATCTGTGCTCATTTCAATCTCTGGTTTTATGCAGCACCCCAACTCACCTTTACCCTTAAGCCAGCATAAGTTGGTTTTCTAAATTTGAGTCCCTGTTCTGTTCTGTAATTCAGTTCCTGTGTAGGCAAGTTTACATTCCGTGTATTACTGATATCTTATGATGTTTCTTTTTCTGTGTGACTTACTTCAGTTAGAATCATCATACCTGAATCCACTCATTGTGCTGCTAAGGGCCTGATGACACAGATTTCATTGCTGAGTGATATTGCTTTGTAAGTAAATACCACAACTTCTTTATCCATTTTTCACTTTCTGCGATGTTGAACTTGTACTGTAAACGAGGTTCTTGTAAACAGAGCCGTTCCAAACTTTGGGGTGGCTGTGTCTTTTTGATTTTAATTTCCCTAAGCTATAGGACCATAAGTGGCAGTGCCCTAGGTTCTGTTGCTTTGTTTTTTAGATGTTTCAGGAAACACCATACACTTCTCCCGAGTGGTTGTTGGCAATTTACATCCCGCCCATCAGCATAACAAGGCTCCCAGTTCTCCATGGCCTGTCCTGCCTTTCTGGATTTTACACTTTTTTCAGATGGCCCTTTTGACCGGGGGGAAGTGAGACTTCATTGTAGTGCAGATTTCCTTTGCAAGCTTGCTTGGTTGGCCAAAAAGGGCGTATGCGTTTTTTCCTGAATATATTCAGGAAAAAACGCATACGCCCTTTTTGGCCAAGTGCATCATTGTGGACGTTCTGCCTCTTTTCCTATGCTTTCAATGCAATTCCAGTCTACCTCCTGAAATCGGTTTCCTGCAATTCTGCCCCGCTTTCAAGTCCTCTTGGCAGCCTTACTTCAGTCTATTTTTGGACGATAGCTGTCATTTATAACTCTGCAGGTTTGTGAATTACAGTGCCCCTGAGCTCCTTTCTTCAACTCGCTTTCTTTTGAGCTGGCCGCAACACCGCAGGATGGCTTCAGGCCCTAATCTGGTTCCGGCACGGCACGCTGAGCCTTTGGTTAATTCCTCTTCCTGGTGGGAAATGAGAGTTAAATTTGCCCGTCCAGAAACCTCCAGCTAGCCTCTCATTGGTTCTCGCTATTCCTGTTCATCTTCCGCAGAAATTGCAAACTGGGCCAAACAGGAGGTTAAAGGCGCTGACTCTCCAAGTGTGGAGAGTGTTAGTAAAGCGTCTGGAATGTTGCACCCGAGTACCAGGGGAGGAAAACTGAGACATATTTGAACACGTCTCCCGTTCACATGGTTGATCATACTTGGGTTCCACATGCATGTTTTAGCTGAAGGAAGAATACCTTAAACCTGGAGAGTTGAGACCCGTGGAATGGGTACCATGTAATATGACTTCAAAGGGTCTTCATTTGCTCACCGAACCTCTCCAATCCTATCACTGCTGCGTTTATGCCCCTGTACACATGCTTGATTCTCTTTTGGAGACATAGCAATACATAGGTTTTACGATACTTACTAGTCAGGTACATTCTTAGGCGTTTAATATGCGGTGTTGAGTCCATTTCGTTGAGCAAGGAGTAGCTCTTGTCTATTCCATATTTGGCTTAAGGAACTTTATCTGTGCTCATTTCAATCTCTGGTTTTATGCAGCACCCCAACTCACCTTAACCCTTAAGCAAGAATAAGTTGGTTTTCTAAATTTGAGACCCTGTTCTGTTCTGTAATTCAGTTCCTGTGTAGCCAAGTTTACATTCCGTGTATTACTGATATCTTATGATGTTTCTTTTTCTGTGTGACTTATTTCAGTTAGAATCATCATACCTGAATCCACTCATTGTGCTGCTAAGGGCCTGATGACACAGATTTCATTGCTGAGTGATATTGCTTTGTAAGTAAATACCACAACTTCTTTATCCATTTTTCACTTTCTGCGATGTTGAACTTGTACTGTAAACGAGGTTCTTGTAAACAGAGCCGTTCCAAACTTTGGGGTGGCTGTGTCTTTTTGATTTTAATTTCCCTAAGCTATAGGACCATAAGTGGAAGTGCCCTAGGTTCTGTTGCTTTGTTTTTTAGATGTTTCAGGAAACACCATACACTTCTCCCGAGTGGTTGTTGGCAATTTACATCCCGCCCATCAGCATAACAAGGCTCCCAGTTCTCCATGGCCTGTCCTGCCTTTCTGGATTTTACACTTTTTTCAGATGGCCCTTTTGACTGGGGGGAAGTGAGATTTCATTGTAGTGCAGATTTCATTTGCAAGCTTGCTTGGTTGGCCAAAAAGGGCGTATGCGTTTTTTCCTGAATATATTCAGGAAAAAACGCATACGCCCTTTTTGGCCAAGTGCATCATTGTGGACGTTCTGCCTCTTTTCCTATGCTTTCAATGCAATTCCATTCTACCTCCTGAAATCGGTTTCCTGCAATTCTGCCCCGCTTTCAAGTCCTCTTGGCAGCCTTACTTCAGTCTATTTTTGGACGATAGCTGTCATTTATAACTCTGCAGGTTTGTGAATTACAGTGCCCCTGAGCTCCTTTCTTCAACTCGCTTTCTTGTGAGCTGGCCGCAACACCGCAGGATGGCTTCAGGCCCTAATCTGGTTCCGGCACGGCACGCTGAGCCTTTGGTTAATTCCTCTTCCTGGTGGGAAATGAGAGTTAAATTTGCCCGTCCAGACACCTCCAGCTAGTCTCTCATTGGTTCTCGCTATTCCTGTTCATCTTCCGCAGAAATTGCAAACTGGGCCAAACAGGAGGTTAAAGGGACTGACTCTCCAAGTCGGGAGAGTGTTAGTAAAGCGTCTGGAATGTTGCACCCGAGTACCAGGGTACGAAAACTGAGACATATTTGAACACGTCTCCCGATCACATGGTTGATCATACTCTGGGTTCCACATGCATGTTTTAGCTGAAGGAAGAATACCTAAAACCTGGGTAGTTGAAACCCGTGGAATGGGTACCATGCAATATGACTTCAAAGGGTCTTCATTTGCTCACCGAACCTTTCCAATCCTATCAGTGCTGCGTTTATGCCCCTGTACACATGCTTGATTCTCTTTCGGAGACATAGCAATCCATAGGTTTTAAGATACTTACTAGTCAGGTACATTCTTAGGTGTTTAATATGCGGTGTTGAGTCCATTTCGTTGAGCAAGGAGTAGCTCTTGTCTATTCCATATTTGGCTTAAGGAACTTTATCTGTGCTCATTTCAATCTCTGGTTTTATGCAACACCCCAACTCACCTTTACCCTTAAGCAAGCATAAGTTGGTTTTCTAAATTTGAGACCCTGTTCTCTTTTGGAATGCAGTTCCTGTGTAGCCAAGTTTACATTCCATGTATTACTGATATCTTATGATGTTTCTTTTTCTGTGTGACTTATTTCAGTTAAAATCATCGTACCTGAATCCACTCATTATGCTGCTACGGGCCTGATGACATAGATTTCATTGCTGAGTGATACTGCATTGTACGTAAGTACCACAAGTTCTTTATCCATTTTTCACTTTCTGTGATATTGAACTTGTACGGTAAACGAGGTTCTTGTAAACGGAGGCGTCCCAAACTTTGGGGTGTCTGTGTCTTTTTTATTTTAATTTCCCTAAGCTATAGGACCATAAGTGGAAGTGCCCTAGGCTCTGTTGCTTTGTTTTTTAGATGTTTCAGGAAACACCATACACTTCTCCTGAGTGTCTGTTGGCAATTTACATCCCGCCCATCAGCATAACAAGGCTCCCAGTTCTCCATGGCCTGTCCTGCCTTTTTGGATTTTACACTTTTTTCAGATGGCCCTTTTAACCGGGGAGAAGTGAGACTTCATTGTAGTGCAGATTTCCTTTGCAAGTTTGCTTGGTTGGCCAAAAAGTGCGTATGCGTTTTTTCCTGAATATATTCAGGAAAAAACGCATACGCCCTTTTTGGCCAAGTGCATTATTGTGGACGTTCTGCCTCTTTTCCTATGCTTTCAATGCAATTCCAGTCTACCTCCTGAAATCGGTTTCCTGCAATTCTGCCCCGCTTTCAAGTCCTCTTGGCAGCCTTACTTCAGTATATTTTTGGACGATAGCTGTCACTTATAACTCTGCAGGTTTGTGAATTACAGTGCCCCTGAGCTCCTTTCTTCAACTCGCTTTCTTGTGACCTGGCCGCAACACCGCAGGATGTCTTCAGGCCCTAATCTGGTTGTGGCACGGCACGCTGAGCCTTTGGTTAATTCCTCTTCCTGGTGGGAAATGAGAGTTAAATTTGCCCATCCAGACACCTCCAGCTAGTCTCTCATTGATTCTCGCTGTTCCTGTTCATCTTCCGCAGAAATTGCAAACTGGGCCAAACAGGAGGTTAAAGGGACTGACTCTCCAAGTCGGGAGAGTGTTAGTAAAGTGTCTGGAATGTTGCACCCGAGTACCAGGGGAGGAAAACTGAGACATATTTGAACACGTCTCCCGATCACATGGTTGATCATACTCTAGGTTCCACATGCATGTTTTAGCTGAAGGAAGAATACCTAAAACCTGGGTAGTTGAAACCTGTGGAATGGGTACCATGCAATATGACTTCAAAGGGTCTTCATTTGCTCACCGAACCTCTCCAATCCTATCACTGCTGCGTTTATGCCCCTGTACACATGCTTGATTCTCTTTCGGAGACATAGCAATCCATAGGTTTTAAGATACTTACTAGTCAGGTACATTCTTAGGCGTTTAATATGGGGTGTTGAGTCCATTTCGTTGAGCAAGGAGTAGCTCTTGTCTATTCCATATTTGGCTTAAGGAACTTTATCTGTGCTCATTTCAATCTCTGGTTTTATGCAGCACCCCAACTCTCCTTTACCCTTAAGCAAGCATAAGTTGGTTTTCTAAATTTGAGACCCTGTTCTGTTCTGTAATTCAGTTCCTGTGTAGCCAAGTTTACATTCCGTGTATTACTGATATCTTATGATGTTTCTTTTTCTGTGTGACTTATTTCAGTTAGAATCATCATACCTGAATCCACTCATTGTGCTTCTAAGGGCCTGATGACACAGATTTCATTGCTGAGTGATATTGCTTTGTAAGTAAATACCACAACTTCTTTATCCATTTTTCACTTTCTGCGATGTTGAACTTGTACTGTAAACGAGGTTCTTGTAAACAGAGCCGTTCCAAATTTTGGGGTGGCTGTGTCTTTTTGATTTTAATTTCCCTAAGCTATAGGACCATAAGTGGAAGTGCCCTGGGCTCTGTTGCTTTGTTTTTTCGATGTTTCAGGAAACACCATACACTTCTCCCGAGTGTCTGTTGGCAATTTACATCCCGCCCATCAGCATAACAAGGCTCCCAGTTCTCCATGGCCTGTCCTGCCTTTCTGGATTTTACACTTTTTTCAGATGGCCCTTTTGACCAGAGGGAAGTGAGACTGCATTGTAGTGCAGATTTCCTTTGCAAGTTTGCTTGGTTGGCCAAAAAGGGCGTATGCGTTTTTTCCTGAATATATTAGGAAAAAACGCATACGCCCTTTTTGGCCAAGTGCATCATTGTGGACGTTCTGCCTCTTTTCCTATGCTTTCAATGCAATTCCAGTCTACCTCCTGAAATCGGTTTCCTGCAATTCTGCCCCGCTTTCAAGTCCTCTTGGCAGCCTTACTTCAGTCTATTTTTGGACGATAGCTGTCATTTATAACTCTGCAGGTTTGTGAGTTACAGTGCCCCTGAGCTCCTTTCTTCAACTCGTTTTCTTGTGAGCTGGCTGCAACACCGCTGGATGGCTTCAGGCCCTAATCTGGTTCCGGCACGGCATGCTGAGCCTTTGGTTATTTCCTCTTTCTGGTGGGAAATGAGAGTTAAATTTGCCCGTCCAGACACCTCCAGCTAGTCTCTCATTGGTTCTCCCTATTCCTGTTCATCTTCCGCAGAAATTGCAAACGGGGCCAAACAGGAGGTTAAAGGTGCTGACTCTCCAAGTGGGGAGAGTGTTAGTAAAGCGTCTGGAATGTTGCACCCGAGTACCAGGGGAGGAAAACTGAGACATATTTGAACACGTCTCCCGTTCACATGGTTGATCATACTCTGTGTTCCACATGCATGTTTTAGCTGAAGGAAGAATACCTTAAACCTGGAGAGTTGAGACCCGTGTAATGGGTACCATGCAATATGACTTCAAAGGGTCTTCATTTGCTCACCGAACCTCTCCAATCCTATCACTGCTGCGTTTATGCCCCTGTACACACGCTTGATTCTCTTTTGGAGACATAGCAATCCATAGGTTTTAAGATACTTACTAGTCAGGTACATTCTTAGGCGTTTAATATGGGGTGTTGAGTCCATTTCGTTGAGCAAGGAGTAGCTCTTGTCTATTCCATATTTGGCTTAAGGAACTTTATCTGTGCTCATTTTAATCTCTGGTTTTATGCAGCACCCCAACTCACCTTCCCCCTTAAGTAAGCATAAGTTGGTTTTCTAAACTTGAGACACTGTTCTGTTTTGTAATTCAGTTCATGTGTAGCCAAGTTCACATTCTGTGTATTAGTGATACCTTATGATGTTTCTTTTCTGTGTGACTTATTTCAGTTCGAATCATCATACCTGAATCCACTCATTATGCTGCTACGGGCCTGATGACATAGATTTCATTGCTGAGTGATATTGCATTGTACATAAGTACCACAAGTTCTTTATCCATTTTTCACTTTCTGCGATATTGAACTTGTACTGTAAACGAGGTTCTTGTAAACAGAGGCGTCCCAAACTTTGGGGTGGCTGTGTCTTTTTTATTTTAATTTCCCTAAGCTATAGGACCATAAGTGGAAGTGCCCTAGGCTCTGTTGCTTTGTTTTTTAGATGTTTCAGGAAACACCATACACTTCTCCAGAGTGGCTGTTGGCAATTTACATCCCGCCCATCAGCATAAGAAGGCTCCCAGTTCTCCATGGCCTGTCGTGCCTTTATGGATTTTACACTTTTTTCAGATGGCCCTTTTGACCAGGTGGAAATGAGACTTCATTGTAGTGCAGATTTCCTTTGCAAGCTTGCTTGGTTGGCCAAAAAGTGCGTATGCGTTTTTTCCTGAATATATTCAGGAAAAAACACATACGCCCTTTTTGGCCAAGTGCATCATTGTCGAGTTTCTGACTCTCTTCATATGCTTTCAATGCAATTCCAGTCTACCTCCTGAAATCGGTTTCCTGCAATTCTGCCTTGCTTTCAATGCCTCTTCATAGCCTTACCTCAATATATTTTTTAAAAATAGTTGGCCTTTATAACTCTGCAGGTTTTTGAATTGCAGTGGCCCTTAGCTCCATTTTTTAGCTCTTATTTTTGTGGTATTGCCCGATAACCACAGGATTCCTTGAAGCCCTATTTTTCTTCTGGGGCACCTGCTGTGCCTTTGGTTAATTCTTCTTACTGATGTGATATTAGAGTTACATGTGCCCATTGAAACCGCTACAGCTAGTTTCTCACTGGTTCCCCCTATTCCCATTCATCCTCTGCACTAACTGCAGACTGTGCGATACCAGAACTTAAAGGCATTGACTCCATGTGGGGATGTTGTTAGTAAAGCGGCTGGAATGTCGATCCGGAGCCCCAGGAGAGGAAAAATGAGGTGCGTTTTAGAAACCTTTCCCGATCATATGGTATACCAGTCGCTGGGTTTCCCAAGCATGGTTTAGCTGTAGGAAGATTCCCTTCAACCTGGAGTGTTGGGACCCTTGGACTGAGTAGCATGAAGTATTGCATTAAACTTTCGGCAGTTGCTCACCAAAGCTCACCAATCCTGTCAGCCCCAAGTGTCCAGCCTTATGTCTTATCCAGCTGTGGGTTTATATGTGGTCAATCCAGGTTGCATCACAGCCCCTGAGCGAATTTTGTAAGAATTTTTCTCTCTTTCATTGTTTCAGCGTTTTGTTTTTAAAATTTATTTCTATAATGGGGTTTAGCTCCTTTTCACTGCTGTGTTTGTGCCGCTCTGCACACACTTGATTCCCTTATGGAGATATATCAATACATGGGTTTTAAGATTCTTATTCCTCAGATATATTTCTCTGCGGTGTATAGGGTGTGTTGAGGCCTGTTCATTGAGCAAGGTGTAGATCTTGTCTAATACCTATTTGGTTTATTGAACGGTATCTGTGCTAATTTCAAACTCTGGTTTTATGCATCACCCCACCTCTCCTTTCCCCTTAAGCTGACATAAGTGTGTTTTCTAAATGTGAGACACTGTTCTGTTCTGTAATTCATTTCTTGTGCAGCCATATTTACCCTCCCTCTATAAGTGATATCTTATGATATGTTTCTTTTTCTGTTTGACTTATTTCAAGTAGTATTATCGGACCTAAATCCACTCTTTATCCTTCTACTAGCCTTATTACATTGATTTCATGGTGAAGAGATATTCCATTGTACATAAGTACCACATCTTCTTTATCCATTGTTCTCTTTCCTGGGATATTTAAGGTGTACTGAAGTTGAGGTTCTTGTAAACAGAGTAGCCCTAAACTGTGGTGTGCTTGTGTCTTGTTGATTTTTAGACTTCCCTAGATATACTCCCATGATTGGAAGTGTCCTATGCTCTGTAGCTCTGTTTTTTAGATGATTTAGGAACCACCATACACTTCTCCAGAGTGGCTCTCGGCAGTTCACACACTTCCCATCAGCGTATAAAGGCTCCCTGTTCTCCATGGCCTGTCCTGCATTTCTGGTTTTTACAATTTTTTAGGATGGCCCTTTTGACCGGTGGGAAGTGAGACTTCTTTGTTGTGCACATTTGCATTGCTTGCTTGCTTCGTTGCCCATAAAGTGCGTATGCGTTTTTTCCTGGATATAATCAGGAAAAAACGCATACGCCCTTTTGGGCCAACTGCATCATTGTCGAAATTCTGCCGCTTTTCATGTGCGTTAAAGACGAGTCCAATCTATCTCTTGAAATCTGTTTCTTGCAATTCTGTCTTGCATTCAGATCCTCTTCTTTGCCTTACCTCAACATATTTTTGGACGTTAGTTTTCATTTATAACTCTGCAGGTTTGTGAATTGCAGTGACCCTGAGCTCCATTTTTTAAGTTGCTCTTTTGTGAGCTGGCCTCAAACCCGCAGGATTGCTTCAGGCCCTATTTTGGCTCCGGCGAGGCAGGCTGAGCCTTTCTTTAATTCTTATTCTTAATGGGAAATTAGAGTGATATGTGCCCGTCCAAACCCCTACAACTCTTCTCTCATTGGTTCCCCCTCTTCCCGTTCATCCTCCTCACAATTTGCAAAATGTGTGAAACAGAAGTTTAAATGTGCTGATTCTCCAAGTGGGGAGATTCTAAGTAGCGTGGCTGGAATGGTGAACAGGAGCACCAGGAGAGGATAAATGAGGTGCATTTTAGACACATCTCCCGATCACATGGTGTACAGTCCTCTGGGTTTTCCATGCATGTTTTAGCTGTAGGAAGATCCCTTGAACCTGCAGATTTGGGACCCATTGAATGGGTACCAGGTAGTATTACTTTAAAGGGTGTGCATTTCCTCACCCAACCTCACATTTCTCTTAGCGCAAACAGTTTCCAGCCTTATGTCTCATCCTGCTGTGGGTCTAGA
The DNA here is from genome assembly GCF_951394435.1 of Stenella coeruleoalba. Lineage (NCBI taxonomy): Eukaryota > Metazoa > Chordata > Mammalia > Artiodactyla > Delphinidae > Stenella > Stenella coeruleoalba. The sequence continues at coordinate 319,067 of NW_027646356.1, read as the reverse complement.
TGTGTTCAATCCATGTTGCATCACCGTCCCTGAGGAAAAGTTGTAAGAGGTTTTCTCTGTCTCTCTGTCGTTTATTTTTTTCAATTTATTACTATATTGGTTACAGCTGATTTTCAAAGCTCTGTTTCTTGCTGCTGTACATCCACTTGATTCGCGTACAGAGAGACATCAATAAATTCTTTTTCAGATTCTTACCAGTCGTATATATTCTTTTCCGGTGACTTGAGTGTGCTGAGTGCAGTTCTTTTAGCTACCGTGTAGGCCTTGTTGATTATCAGTTTGGTATTTGGAATGGTATCTTTGCTAATTTCAACCTCCTGGATGATGCCTCACCCCTCCCCACCTTTCCCGTTTAGCAGCCTTATGCGTGTTTTCTACATATTTGACTATGTTTTTGTTTTGTAATTTATTTCATGTGTAGCCATTTTGGATTCCACCTTTAAGTGATATCTTATGATATGTGTCTTTTTCTTTTTGAATTCTGTCACTTAGAATGATCATACGTAACTCCTCCGGAGTCGTTACAACTGGCCATATTTCATTGATTTCCAGGCTGAATAATATTCCACTCTACCTAAGTACCACATCTCTATCCATTTTTTCCCTCCAGAGACATTTAAGTTATATCCTAGTCGAGGATCTTTTAAACAGAGAGGGGGTAAACATTGGGGTGCCTGTGTCCTCTCGATTTTTGTTTTTCCCAAGATATACGCCCATGAGTGCAAGTGCCCTATGCTCTGTAGCTCATTTTTTAGATGCTTTAGTAAACACAATACACTTCTCCAGAATGGCCGTTGGCAATATACATTTCCACTATAAGTCTCACAGGGCTCCCTCTTCTCGTTGCCCTGTCCTGCATTTCTGTTGTTTACGCTTTATGAGGATGGCTCTTCTGACTGATGCGAAGTGATATCTTTTGTAGTATTGACTTCCAGTGCCCACCTGTTTGGTTGGCTAAAAAAGTGTATGCCCTTTTCTTGAATATATACAGAAAAGAACGCATACACCCTTTTTGGCCAACTGCAATGTTGGCAATGTTCAGCTCCTTTTCTTGTGCTTAATGGCGAGTCCTTTCTACCTCCTCAAATCCCTTTCCTGCCATTCTCCCTTGCTTACAAGTCCTTTTCTCTGACTTTCCTCAAGACATTTTTCAGTGATGGATATTTTCAACTCTGCAGTTTTGTGAATTTTACTGCCCCTGAGTTCCATTGTTCAACTCGTGTTTATGGGAACTGGCCACAAAGCAGCGGGATTTCCTCAAGCCCTATACTGTTTCCATGGGCAACCCTAGCCTTTGGTCAATTCGTCTTCCTGATTGGAAATTAGAGTGACATGTGCCTGTCTGAACACCTAGGACTTGTCTCTCATTGTTCCTCATCCTTCCGCTTCATCCTCTGGACAAATTCCAAACTGTACGCAACAGGATGTTGACAGTGCTGACATCTCCAAGTGGGGAGACTGTTAGTAAAGACGCTGGAGGGGTGAACCCGAGCACCAGGAGATGAGGAGATGAGATGCCTTTTCCAAACTCTTCCCGATCAGACGGTATACCATCCTCTGGGTGTGACAGACATGTTTTAGCAGTAGGAAGAGTCCCATTCATGTAAGGAGAACACCAGGGCTTTTTCAAAATCAGTGTCTCCCCGAAACCCAAACTGGGGAATTTTTTAAGCTACGGCTACACATATGTTCATTAAGGGCCTTGGGGAGTAGGCAGAGTCCAAACTTTAGATGATTGAAGTCTTCAGGGTCAGAAGCACTCACCACCAGCTTCCCTTAGGCTACACTTTAACTGTCATTGATAGATGATGTCAATAAAAATATCTATTCTTTTTCAGATTATTTCCCCTTATAGGTTATTGCAAAATGTTGAGTGTAGTTCCCTGTGCTATACAGTAGTTCCTTGTTGATGATCTATTTTATACATAGCAGTGTGTATGTGTTCATTCCAAACTGTTAATTTATCCCTCCTCCCACCTTTCCCCTTTGGTAATAATAAATTATAAGATTTTATACTTCTCAGAAATGGGGGAGCTGAAAGAGAGGTATCATTTTCAATGGAAAAGCATTTAAAACAAGATTGAAGGTTTAACCAAGATTATTAGCTGTACATCCTTGGAAAGAAATCACTTCGTTTCTCTAATATTGACCTGACAAATAAGACAAACCTTTTCACTGAACTTGCTTATAAAAAGTGATGGAAATATCAAATGGAAGTGTTAAAAACATCTTATTTTACCCGAGCCTTATACACTGTTCTATGTTAACTACAGTTTGGCTCACACATCTGTTCATTGAGGTTACAATAGTCTCAATTTCTGTTATTGATCCTCCAGAGTGGACCCCAACAAGTGTCCCCCTGCCCAGTGTCATTGGGGCCAACAGATCGAGACTGAGTTTGGTTCACAAGCAAAGGAAACTTTATATTTTGATCAGAGAATGGAGAGGTGAGAGCATGCACTACCCCGTGGGCTGTGGGCTGGGCTGCTGTGTAGAGATCCTGTCAGAGTCAGTGGGAGGGAGGGAGGCGGCGGAGCTCTCGAGGGCCGGGTTGGCTGTAGCTCAGGCTCTATATCGTGGAGTCTGCACTGGGCCCCAGGAGCTGAGGTGTCGACCCAGCCATTCTGCACTAGGAAATCTGGTCTGAAGTGCCGGGTGTGGAACCTCTGCATGCGGGACCCTAGGAGCACGTGAAATTAGACAAAGCACAAAGGATAAAAAAGGTTAGACTTGACTTTATTGCCCAGATTCTATTTTTATCTCCCAGGGATTTTTAATGGGCTTTGCTGGGGACAAACCCCTCCTCTGCCTTTTGTCCCGTTCCTCATTCTTGGAGTGCTGAGGGTGCAGACCCTTCTTCTGTAACTGCTGAGTGCTGAGTTGGGAGCCCTCATACCCTGGGGCGAGGGTCAGAGCTTCTCCCCAGCAGCCTCCCGGTGACGTTGATTGTCCCCAGGACCCCTGCCTCCCTGCTCGTCCACCTGAGCACCAGCATTGGAAGTGTTATAGATTCTAATGACCTTTAAGGGTCCAGGAAAGAGATGTGCAGAGACGCTGTGGGGGCCGGTTTCACCCCGCCCCACATTTGTTCGGCCACCTTAGGCTGACCGTCTCTGCCAGCCTAGATGCTCTGACCAGTAGTCTGCGCTTTCTTCAGTTAGGCCCCTGAATTAACGTACAAACAGCACCAGGTGTCAGAGCCCTGCCCGCTCAACTCCCAGACAGTCCAGGGTCAGTGGTGATCAAGGACCATGATGGCTACTGAGTCAACAGCCTTTTGAAGTAAACAGGAGTCCAGCCGGTCTTATTGGCCACCATCATCATGGTGTCTGTAGGCTTTTCTATGGTGACAGTGTGGTATACTGTTCCCCCGCCAAGATTATTAGCTCCCCTCTGGGTGCAGTAAGTCCTGCAAGCAGTAGTCTACTCTTTTGGGACACACTCTTGTTGTTTTATGAGAGAAACTCCAGGTCAAGTGATGTTCACACGAGTCGTCATGGTGCCCTGTTGCCCCCGGTTATCTCTCTGGATGTTGGAGTTGGAGGGCCTCCTCACTCGAGGTCGGTGTGCCCACGGAGCGAACCCTGCAACTTCAGGGCATGGTTGGTGGTTAGGATCACCACGTGGGGTCCTTTTCCCTTAGGAGGGAGGTGGCCTTTTGGGCTGCTGATTTCCAGGTTTTTAGATACTGCCAGTATCTTGGCCAGATGTGGCAGTGGGCCAAGCCCCTTAGTGACCGTAGTTTATCCTACCTGGATGGCATTCTTGCATTGTTCCATTTCAAGTGGTCCCAGTTTTTGCACTAATTCTCCAATGGCGATTCACCTTTCACTGGGAATGTAAAGGTCAAAGGGTTTAGCTAAATTAGGGAGTTCCAGGGCAAGGGTCTGAATTGACTGCTCTTTCCATTCTTGAAAGGCCACTTCTGGATTCTATTCAAAAGGATCATCATCTTTTCCTTTCAGTGTTTCATATAGAGGCCCAGCTAGTAGACTGTAGCCAGGGATCCAGAAGCAGCAAACCCTGGCCTCCCCAGGAACCCCTAAGCTGTCTTCTAGTTTTAGAAAGGGGTAAGGCTGAAAATGGTTTCTTCCCTTTCCTGGGATGGGCTTCTCTGACCTTCTGTGAGAATGAAGCCCAGGCAGGTCACCGCAGTCTGTGATATTTGAGCTTTTTCTTGGACAACTTCTATCCTTTATTGGCTTGGTAGTTCAGAGGCCTCCTTAGTAGGGCTGGTGATCAGAATGTCGTCTGCATATTGAAGGAGGGTTTCCTTTTCCAGAGGTAGAACTTTTAGGTCTTTAGCTAAGCTTTCCCCAAAGATGGTGTGGGAATTTTTGCACCCTTGGGGCCAGACGGCCCGGAAGTATTGTTTTAGTTGTATGTTGAGTCCTGCCACTCACAAGCCAAAATTTCTTGTGACTCTGGGACTAATGGAATACAAAAGAAGGCATCATTGAAGACTAATACAGAATACCATGTCCTGGTGGTTGGTAGAATGACCAGCAGGGTGTAGGAATTAGGAGCAACTGGAGGTATATCCTCGGTGGCTTCACTGACTGTCCTGACATCCTTTACCAGGTCCCCAGCAGCCCATGGGGCTCTCGTGGTCAGACCAATCCCAGAATATGGAGCTCACCTGGGCAGGTACCCCACCCCCACCCCAGCCCACGGGGCTCTCGTGGTCAGGCCCCTCCCAGGATACAGAGCTACCCTTGCAGGTACCGTGGCAGGGCTGGGCACACAGGAACCGTGCACATAGCCCTCATTGCAGAGCACCCCCAGCTCACCTGTCGCTCAGAGCTGACACAGAGCACCTCAGAGCAGGACTTGAACTAACAAACAGCAGCTGCGACAGGTCTGTGACCCTGGGCATCACTCCGTGAGGCCTCCCTCCACCTGGTCTTCCAGAGACTTCCACTGCACCCGGGGCACCAGGCCTCTGTCTCCAACCACCACCCACCCCTCCTCTCCCTGACTCCTGGGTTCCTCTCATTAGGAGAGGGTTTTCTTGAAGTTGTCTCCCACTCATGGGCCAGATAAAATGATTAGAAAACAAGCCAAAGCTGCAGCCCCTTGTCTATCCTGACTCTCAGGAGCCCACACCTGTTCCTTGGACCTGGCCGGTTCAGCAAGTTCCATTTTCTGCAACTGTGAGCCCCTGAGGGGTGATGATTGGCTGACCTGGGCAGCCTTACCGTGCCGGCCAGCCCTCCCCAGGTGTGCCTGGGTTGAGATCAATATAAATACCACTCCAGGCAGCAAGAGCCCCTGCAGCCGTGCCTGACGCCATTTTCTCTGCCCTGTCAGCAGTCTCGGGGCTGGGCTGGTGGGAGGGAGTGAGAGGCCACGGCTTTGTGGGTGGCCCAGTGTGAGTGGGGCTCTGCTGGACTTTCTGCAGCAGTTGCCAGGCTGCCACCTGCTAAAGAAGAGGATGTGTCACCCATACCTGCTGCTGGAATTTCTCCCTGGGCAGAGGTGAGGAAGGAAAAAAGCAGTGGGGGCAGGGACAGGACGGGTATCTCAGGCAGGGAAATGGAAATCTTCCAGAAGAGCACCCAGGGCCAGGACCATCCTGGCTGGCCTGCAGGCACCAAGTCGGCCGGCATGCTGTCACTCGTGTGGCTCTATGGCCCTTCCTCTAGGCTTTCAAGTCCTTGTATATATTCAGGTGTTTTACCTGGGACGGGTGGGAATAGTTCAGCAGCAACTGGCCTGGGGCTCAGCTCACGTTTACTCACAGATGCCTCGGCACGGTGCCCCAGCTTTGCAATGAGGACGCTTGTTGCGTGGGGGCTGCTGGCTGAATGGGAGACGATTCCCCACCACTGACCAACTTCAGAATTGTTTACAACTGGAGCAAGTGCCCTGATACGGTTTTCCTCTGTGTAACTGGTGGGTTCTGTGTTTTTTTTCTCTTTTTCGTTTTTGGTTCAAGGTAGATTTTATTCCTCTTTTTTGTATTTACAGATATAAGCATGGAAATAATTTATTCATATAAATACATGTATGTGCAGGGAATAATTGTTTTTTCTGTTTTATTTTTTAAATTTTACTTCTTTTTAATTTTGAATTTTATTTTATATTTTTATACAGCAGGTTCTTATTGGTTATCTATTTTATACATATAAATGTATACATGCCAATCCCAGTCTCTCAACTCCTCCCACAACCACCCCCCCAACAGCTTTCCCCCCTTGTTGTCCATACGTTTGTTGTCTACATCTGTTGCTCTATTTATGCCTTGCAAAATGGTTAATCTGTACAGTTTTTCTAGGTTCCACATATATGCATGAATATACAAGATTTGTTTTTCTCTTTCTGACTTACTTCACTCTGTATGACAGTCTCTAGATCCATCGACGTCTCTACAAATGACCCAATTTCATTCCTTTTCATGGCTTAGTAATATTCCATTTTATATATGTACCACAGCTTTATGCATTCGTCTGTCTGTGGGCATTTAGGTTGCTTCCATTACCTCGATATTGTAAATAGTGATGCAATGAACATTGCGGTGAATGACTCTTTTTGATTTATGGTTTTGTCTGGGTATATGTCCAGTACTGGGATTGCTGTATCATATGGTAATTCTATTGTTAGTTTCTTAAGAAATTCCATATTGTTCTCCATAATGACTGTATCAATTTATATTCCCAACAATAGTGGAAGAGGGTTCCTTTTCTCCACACCCTTTCCAGCATTTTTTGTTTGTAGATTTTCAATGATGCCTATTCTACCAGGTGTGAGGTGATACCTCATTGTTGAATCCATTTCGTTGAGCAAGGGGTAGCTCTTGTCTATTACATATTTGGCTTATGGAACGGTATCTGTGCTAATTTCAAACTCTGTTTTTATGTAGCACCCCAACTCACCTTCCCCCTTAAGCAGGCATAAGTTGGTTTTCTAAACTTGAGACCCTGTTCTGTTTTGTAATTCAGTTCATGTGTAGTGAAGTTCACATTCCGTGTATTAGTGATACCTTATGATGTTTCTTTTTCTGTGTGACTTATTTCACTTAGAATCATCGTGCCTCAATCCACTCATTATGCTGGTACGGGCCTGGTGACATAGATTTCATTGCTGAGTGGTATTCTGTTGTACATAAGTACCGCAATATCTTTATCCATTATTTGCTCTCTGGGATATTTAACTTGTGCCGTAGAAGAGATTTCTGTAAAAAGAGCCATCCCAAATTTTGGGGTTGCTGTGTCTTTTTGATATTAATTTCCCTAAGCTATAGGACCATAAGTGGAAGTGCCCTAGGCCCTGTTGCTTTGTTTTTTAGATGTTTCAGGAAACACCATACACTTCTCCGGAGTGTCTGTTGGCAATTTACATCCCGCCCATCAGCATAACAAGGCTCCCAGTTCTCCATGGCCTGTCCTGCCTTTCTGGATTTTACACTTTTTTCAGATGGCCCTTTTGACCAGGGGGAAGTGAGACTTCATTGTAGTGCAGATTTCCTTTGCAAGCTTGCTTGGTTGGCCAAAAGGGGCGTATGCGTTTTTTCCTGAATATATTCAGGAAAAAACGCATACGCCCTTTTGGCAAAGTGCATCATTGTGGACGTTCTGCCTCTTTTCCTATGCTTTCAATGCAATTCCAGTCTACCTCCTGAAATCAGTATCCTGCAATTCTGCCCCGCTTTCAAGTCCTCTTGGCAGCCTTACTTCAGTCTATTTTTGGACGATAGCTGTCATTTATAACTCTGCAGATTTGTGAATTACAGAGACCCTGAGCTCCTTTCTTCAACTCGCTTTCTTTTGAGCTGGCCGCAACGCCGCAGGATGGCTTCAGGCCCTAATATGGTTCCGGCACGGCACGCTGAGCCTTTGGTTATTTCCTCTTCCTGGTGGGAAATGAGAGTTAAATTTGCCCGTCCAGACACCTCCAGCTAGTCTCTCATTGGTTCTCCCTATTCCTGTTCATCTTCCGCAGAAATTGCAAACTGGGCCAAACAGGAGGTTAAAGGCGCTGACTCTCCAAGTCAGGAGAGTGTTAGTAAAGGGTCTGGAATGTTGCACCCGAGTACCAGGGGAGGAAACCTGAGACATATTTGAACACGTCTCCCGTTCACATGGTTGATCATACGCGGGGTTCCACATGCATGTTTCAGCTGAAGGAAGAATACCTTAAACCTGGAGAGTTGAGACCCGTGTAATGGGTACCATGCAATATGACTTCAAAGGGTCTTCATTTGCTCACCGAACCTCTCCAATCCTATCACTGCTGCGTTCATTTCCCTGTACACATGCTTGATTCTCTTTCAGAGACATAGCAATCCATAGGTTTTAAGATACTTACTAGTCAGGTACATTCTTAGGCGTTTAATATGCGGTGTTGAATCCATTTCGTTGAGCAAGGAGTAGCTCTTGTCTATTCCATATTTGGCTTAAGGAACTTTATCTGTGCTCATTTCAATCTCTGGTTTTATGCAGCACCCCAACTCACCTTTCCCCTTAAGCAAGCATAAGTTGGTTTTCTAAATTTGAGACCCTGTTCTGTTCTGTAATTCAGTTCTTGTGTAGCCAAGTTTACATTCCGTGTATTACTGATATCTTATGATGTTTCTTTTTCTGTGTGACTTATTTCAGTTAGAATCATCATACCTGAATCCACTCATTGTGCTGCTAAGGGCCTGATGACACAGATTTCATTGGTGAGTGATATTGATTTGTAAGTAAATACCACAAATTCTTTATCCATTTTTCACTTTCTGCGATGTTGAACTTGTACTGTAAACGAGGTTCTTGTAAACAGAGGTGTCCCAAACTTTGGGGTGGCTGTGTCTTTTTGATTTTAATTTCCCTAAGCTATAGGACCATAAGTGGCAGTGCCCTAGGCTCTGTTGCTTTGTTTTTTAGATGTTTCAGGAAACACCATACACTTCTCCGGAGTGTCTGTTGGCAATTTACATCCCGCCCATCAGCATAACAAGGCTCCCAGTTCTCCATGGCCTGTCCTGCCTTTCTGGATTTTACACTTTTTTCCGATGGCCCTTTTGACCGGGGGGAAGTGAGACTTCATTGTAGTGCAGATTTCCTTTGCAAGCTTGCTTGGTTGGCCAAAAAGGGCGTATGCGTTTTTTCCTGAATATATTCAGGAAAAAACGCATACGCTCTTTTTGGCCAAGTGCATCATTGTGGACGTCCTGCCTCTTTTCCTATGCTTTCAATGCAATTCCAGTCTACCTCCTGAAATCGGTTTCCTGCAATTCTGCCCCGCTTTCAAGTCCTCTTGGCAGCCTTACTTCAGTCTATTTTTGGACGATAGCTGTCATTTATAACTCTGCAGGTTTGTGAATTACAGTGCCCCTGAGCTCCTTTCTTCAACTCGCTTTCTTGTGAGCTGGCCGCAACACCGCAGGATGGCTTCAGGCCCTAATCTGGTTCCGGCACGGCACACTGAGCCTTTGGTTATTTCCTCTTCCTGGTGGGAAATGAGAGTTAAATTTGCCCGTCCAGACACCTCCAGCTAGTCTCTCATTGGTTCTCGCTATTCCTGTTCATCTTCCGCAGAAATTGCAAACTGGGCCAAACAGGAGGTTAAAGGCGCTGACTCTCCAAGTCGGGAGAGTGTTAGTAAAGCGTCTGGAATGTTGCACCCGAGTACCAGGGGAGGAAAACTGAGACATATTTGAACACGTCTCCCGTTCACATGGTTGATCATACTCTGGGTTCCACATGCAGGTTTTAGCTGAAGGAAGAATACCTTAAACCTGGAGAGTTAAGACCCGTGTAATGGGTACCATGCAATATGACTTCAAAGGGTCTTCATTTGCTCACCGAACCTCTCCAATCCTATCACTGCTGCGTTTATGCCCCTGTACACATGCTTGATTCTCTTTTGGAGACATAGCAATACATAGGTTTTAAGATACTTACTAGTCAGGTACATTCTTAGGCGTTTAATATGCGGTGTTGAGTCCATTTCGTTGAGCAAGGAGTAGCTCTTGTCTCTTCCATATTTGGCTTAAGGAACTTTATCTGTGCTCATTTCAATCTCTGCTTTTATGCAGCACCCCAACTCACCTTTCCCCTTAAGCAAGCATAAGTTGGTTTTCTAAATTTGAGACCCTGTTCTGTTCTGTAATTCAGTTCCTGTGTAGCCAAGTTTACATTCCGTGTATTACTGATATCTTATGATGTTTCTTTTTCTGTGTGACTTATTTCAGTTAGAATCATCGTACCTGAATCCACTCATTGTGCTGCTAAGGGCCTGATGACACAGATTTCATTGCTGAGTGATATTGCTTTGTAAGTAAATACCACAACTTCTTTATCCATTTTTCACTTTCTGCGATGTTGAACTTGTACTGTAAACGAGGTTCTTGTAAACAGAGCCGTTCCAAACTTTGGGGTGGCTGTGTCTTTTTGATTTTAATTTCCCTAAGCTATAGGACCATAAGTGGAAGTGCCCTAGGTTCTGTTGCTTTGTTTTTTAGATGTTTCAGGAAACACCATACACTTCTTCCGAGTGGTTGTTGGCAATTTACATCCTGCCCATCAGCATAACAAGGCTCCCAGTTCTCCATGGCCTGTCCTGCCTTTCTGGATTTTACACTTTTTTCAGATGGCCCTTTTGACCGGGGGGAAGTGAGACTTCATTGTAGTGCAGATTTCCTTTGCAAGCTTGCTTGGTTGGCCAAAAAGGGCGTATGCGTTTTTTCCTGAATATATTCAGGAAAAAATGCATACGCCCTTTTTGGCCAAGTGCATCATTGTGGACGTTCTGCCTCTTTTCCTATGCTTTCAATGCAATTCCAGTCTACCTCCTGAAATCGGTTTCCTGCAATTCTGCCCCGCTTTCAAGTCCTCTTGGCAGCCTTACTTCAGTCTATTTTTGGACGATAGCTGTCATTTATAACTCTGCAGGTTTGTGAATTACAGTGCCCCTGAGCTCCTTTCTTCAACTCGCTTTCTTGTGACCTGGCCGCAACACCGCAGGATGGCTTCAGGCCCTAATCTGGTTCCGGCATGGCACGCTGAGCCTTTGGTTATTTCCTCTTCCTGGTGGGAAATGAGAGTTAAATTTGCCCGTCCAGACACCTCCAGCTAGTCTCTCATTGGTTCTCGCTATTCCTGTTCATCTTCCGCAGAAATTGCAAACTGGGCCAAACAGGAGGTTAAAGGCGCTGACTCTCCAAGTGGGGAGAGTGTTAGTAAAGCGTCTGGAATGTTGCACCCGAGTACCAGGGTACGAAAACTGAGACATATTTGAACACGTCTCCTGATCACATGGTTGATCATACTCTGGGTTCCACATGCATGTTTTAGCTGAAGGAAGAATACCTAAAACCTGGGTAGTTGAAACCCGTGTAATGGGTACCATGCAATATGAGTTCAAAGGGTCTTCATTTGCTCACCGAACCTCTCCAATCCTATCACTGCTGCGTTTATGCCCCTGTACACATGCTTGATTCTCTTTCGGAGACATAGCAATCCATAGGTTTTAAGATACTTACTAGTCACGTACATTCTTAGGCGTTTAATATGCGGTGTTGAGTCCATTTCGTTGAGCAAGGAGTAGCTCTTGTCTATTCCATATTTGGCTTAAGGAACTTTATCTGTGCTCATTTCAATCTCTGGTTTTATGCAGCACCCGAACTCACCTTTACCCTTAAGCAAGCATAAGTTGGTTTTCTAAATTTGAGACCCTGTTCTGTTCTGTAATTCAGTTCCTGTGTAGCCAAGTTTACATTCCGTGTATTACTGATATCTTATGATGTTTCTTTTTCTGTGTGACTTACTTCAGTTAGAATCATCATACCTGAATCCACTCATTGTGCTGCTAAGGGCCTGATGACACAGATTTCATTGCTGAGTGATATTGCTTTGTAAGTAAATACCACAACTTCTTTATCCATTTTTCACTTTCTGCGATGTTGAACTTGTACTGTAAACGAGGTTCTTGTAAACAGAGCCGTTCCAAACTTTGGGGTGGCTGTGTCTTTTTGATTTTAATTTCCCTAAGCTATAGGACCATAAGTGGAAGTGCCCTAGGTTCTGTTGCTTTGTTTTTTAGATGTTTCAGGAAACACCATACACTTCTCCCGAGTGGTTGTTGGCAATTTACATCCCGCCCATCAGCATAACAAGGCTCCCAGTTCTCCATGGCCTGTCCTGCCTTTCTGGATTTTACACTTTTTTCAGATGGCCCTTTTGACCGGGGGGAAGTGAGACTTCATTGTAGTGCAGATTTCCTTTGCAAGCTTGCTTGGTTGGCCAAAAAGGGCGTATGCGTTTTTTCCTGAATATATTCAGGAAAAAACGCATACGCCCTTTTTGGCCAAGTGCATCATTGTGGACGTTCTGCCTCTTTTCCTATGCTTTCAATGCAATTCCAGTCTACCTCCTGAAATCGGTTTCCTGCAATTCTGCCCCGCTTTCAAGTCCTCTTGGCAGGCTTACTTCAGTATATTTTTGGACGATAGCTGTCATTTATAACTCTGCAGGTTTGTGAATTACAGTGCCCCTGAGCTCCTTTCTTCAACTCGCTTTCTTGTGAGCTGGCCGCAACACCGCAGGATGGCTTCAGGCCCTTATCTGGTTCCGGCACGGCACGCTAAGCCTTTGGTTATTTCCTCTTCCTGGTGGGAAATGAGAGTTAAATTTGCCCGTCCAGACACCTCCAGCTAGCCTCTCATTGGTTCTCGCTATTCCTGTTCATCTTCCGCAGAAATTGCAAACTGGGCCAAACAGGAGGTTAAAGGCGCTGACTCTCCAAGTGGGGAGAGTGTTAGTAAAGCGTCTGGAATGTTGCACCCGAGTACCAGGGGAGGAAAACTGAGACATATTTAAACACGTCTCCCGTTCACATGGTTGATCATACTTGGGTTCCACATGCATGTTTTAGCTGAAGGAAGAATACCTTAAACCTGGAGAGTTGAGACCCGTGTAATGGGTACCATGCAATATGACTTCAAAGGGTCTTCATTTGCTCACCGAACCTCTCCAATCCTATCACTGCTGCGTTTATGCCCCTGTACACATGCTTGATTCTCTTTTGGAGACATAGCAATCCATAGGTTTTACAATACTTACTAGTCAGGTACATTCTTAGGCGTTTAATATGCGGTGTTGAGTCCATTTCGTTGAGCAAGGAGTAGCTCTTGTCTATTCCATATTTGACTTAAGGAACTTTATCTGTGCTCATTTCAATCTCTGGTCTTATGCAGCACCCCAACTCACCTTTACCCTTAAGCAAGCATAAGTTGGTTTTCTAAATTTGAGACCCTGTTCTGTTCTGTAATTCAGTTCCTGTGTAGCCAAGTTTCCATTCCGTGTATTACTGATATCTTATGATGTTTCTTTTTCTGTGTGACTTATTTCAGTTAGAATCATCATACCTGAATCCACTAATTGTGATGCTAAGGGCCTGATGACATAGATTTCATTGCTGAGTGATATTGCTTTGTAAGTAAATACCACAACTTCTTTATCCATTTTTCACTTTCTGCGATGTTGAACTTGTACTGTAAACGAGGTTCTCGTAAACAGAGGCGTCCCAAATTTGGGGTGGCTGTATCTTTTTGATTTTAATTTCCCTAAGATATAGGACCATAAGCGGCAGTGCCCTAGGCTCTGTTGCTTTGTTTTTTAGATGTTTAAGGAAACACCATACACTTCTCCCGAGTGTCTGTTGGCAATTTACATCCCGCCCATCAGCATAACAAGGCTCCCAGTTCTCCATGGCCTGTCCTGCCTTTCCAGATTTTACACTTTTTTCAGATGGCCCTTTTGACCGGGGGGAAGTGAGACTTCATTGTAGTGCAGATTTCCTTTGCAAGCTTGCTTGGTTGGCCAAAAAGGGCGTATGCGTTTTTTCCTGAATATATTCAGGAATAATTTGCCCGTCCAGACACCTCCAGCTAGCCTCTCATTGGTTCTCGCTATTCCTGTTCATCTTCCGCAGAAATTGCAAACTGGGCCAAACAGGAGGTTAAAGGCGCTGACTCTCCAAGTGGGGAGAGTGTTAGTAAAGCGTCTGGAATGTTGCACCCGAGTACCAGGGGAGGAAAACTGAGACATATTTGAACACGTCTCCCGTTCACATGGTTGATCATACTTGGGTTCCACATGCATGTTTTAGCTGAAGGAAGAATACCTTAAACCTGGAGAGTTGAGACCCGTGGAATGGGTACCATGCAATATGACTTCAAAGGGTCTTCATTTGCTCACCGAACCTCTCCAATCCTATCACTGCTGCGTTTATGCCCCTGTACACATGCTTGATTCTCTTTTGGAGACATAGCAATCCATAGGTTTTACGATACTTACTAGTCAGGTACATTCTTAGGCGTTTAATATGCGGTGTTGAGTCCATTTCGTTGAGCAAGGAGTAGCTCTTGTCTATTCCATATTTGACTTAAGGAACTTTATCTGTGCTCATTTCAATCTATGGTTTTATGCAGCACCCCAACTCACCTTTACCCTTAAGCAAGCATAAGTTGGTTTTCTAAATTTGAGACCCTGTTCTGTTCTGTAATTCAGTTCCTGTGTAGCCAAGTTTCCATTCCGTGTATTACTGATATCTTATGATGTTTCTTTTTCTGTGTGACTTATTTCAGTTAGAATCATCATACCTGAATCCACTCATTGTGATGCTAAGGGCCTGATGACATAGATTTCATTGCTGAGTGATATTGCTTTGTAAGTAAATACCACAACTTCTTTATCCATTTTTCACTTTCTGCGATGTTGAACTTGTACTGTAAACGAGGTTCTTGTAAACAGAGGCGTCCCAAACTTTGGGGTGGCTGTGTCTTTTTGATTTTAATTTCCCTAAGCTATAGGACCATAAGCGGCAGTGCCCTAGGCTCTGTTGCTTTGTTTTTTAGATGTTTCAGGAAACACCATACACTTCTCCCGAGTGTCTGTTGGCAATTTACATCCCGCCCATCAGCATAACAAGGCTCCCAGTTCTCCATGGCCTGTCCTGCCTTTCCGGATTTTACACTTTTTTCAGATGGCCCTTTTGACCGGGGGGAAGTGAGACTTCATTGTAGTGCAGATTTCCTTTGCAAGCTTGCTTGGTTGGCCAAAAAGGGCGTATGCGTTTTTTCCTGAATATATTCAGGAAAAAACGCATACGCCCTTTTTGGCCAAGTGCATCATTGTGGACGTTCTGCCTCTTTTCCTATGCTTTCAATGCAATTCCAGTCTACTCCTGAAATCGGTTTCCTGCAATTCTGCCCCGCTTTCAAGTCCTCTTGGCAGCCTTACTTCAGTCTATTTTTGGACGATAGCTGTCATTTATAACTCTGCAGGTTTGTGAATTGCAGTGCCCCTGAGCTCCTTTCTTCAACTCGCTTTCTTGTGACCTGGCCGCAACACCGCAGGATGGCTTCAGGCCCTAATCTGGTTCCGGCCCGGCATGCTGAGCCTTTGGTTAATTCCTCTTCCTGGTGGGAAATGAGAGTTAAATTTGCCCGTCCAGACACCTCCAGCTAGTCTCTCATTGGTTCTCGCTATTCCTGTTCATCTTCCGCAGAAATTGCAAACTGGGCCAAACAGGAGGTTAAAGGGACTGACTCTCCAAGTCGGGAGAGTGTTAGTAAAGCGTCTGGAATGTTGCACCCGAGTACCAGGGGAGGAAAACTGAGACATATTTGAACACGTCTCCCGTTCACATGGTTGATCATACTCTGGGTTCCACATGCAGGTTTTAGCTGAAGGAAGAATACCTTAAACCTGGAGAGTTAAGACCCGTGTAATGGGTACCATGCAATATGACTTCAAAGGGTCTTCATTTGCTCACCGAACCTCTCCAATCCTATCACTGCTGCGTTTATGCCCCTGTACACATGCTTGATTCTCTTTCAGAGACATAGCAATACATAGGTTTTAAGATACTTACTAGTCAGGTACATTCTTAGGCGTTTAATATGCGGTGTTGAGTCCATTTCGTTGAGCAAGGAGTAGCTCTTGTCTATTCCATATTTGGCTTAAGGAACTTTATCTGTGCTCATTTCAATCTCTGGTTTTATGCAGCACCCCAACTCACCTTTCCCCTTAAGCAAGCATAAGTTGGCTTTCTAAATTTGAGACCCTGTTCTGTTCTGTAATTCAGTTCCTGTGTAGCCAAGTTTACATTCCGTGTATTACTGATATCTTATGATGTTTCTTTTTCTGTGTGACTTATTTCAGTTAGAATCATCATACCTGAATCCACTCATTGTGCTGCTAAGGGCCTGATGACACAGATTTCATTGCTGAGTGATATTGCTTTGTAAGTAAATACCACAACTTCTTTATCCATTTTTCACTTTCTGCGATGTTGAACTTGTACTGTAAACGAGGTTCTTGTAAACAGAGCCGTTCCAAACTTTGGGGTGGCTGTGTCTTTTTGATTTTAATTTCCCTAAGCTATAGGACCATAAGTGGAAGTGCCCTAGGTTCTGTTGCTTTGTTTTTTAGATGTTTCAGGAAACACCATACACTTCTTCCGAGTGGTTGTTGGCAATTTACATCCTGCCCATCAGCATAACAAGGCTCCCAGTTCTCCATGGCCTGTCCTGCCTTTCTGGATTTTACACTTTTTTCAGATGGCCCTTTTGACCGGGGGGAAGTGAGACTTCATTGTAGTGCAGATTTCCTTTGCAAGCTTGCTTGGTTGGCCAAAAAGGGCGTATGCGTTTTTTCCTGAATATATTCAGGAAAAAATGCATACGCCCTTTTTGGCCAAGTGCATCATTGTGGACGTTCTGCCTCTTTTCCTATGCTTTCAATGCAATTCCAGTCTACCTCCTGAAATCGGTTTCCTGCAATTCTGCCCCGATTTCAAGTCCTTTTGGCAGCCTTACTTCAGTATATTTTTGGACGATAGCTGTCATTTATAACTCTGCAGGTTTGTGAATTACAGTGCCCCTGAGCTCCTTTCTTCAACTCGCTTTCTTGTGACCTGGCCGCAACACCGCAGGATGGCTTCAGGCCCTAATCTGGTTCCGGCATGGCACGCTGAGCCTTTGGTTAATTCCTCTTCCTGGTGGGAAATGAGAGTTAAATTTGCCCGTCCAGACACCTCCAGCTAGTCTCTCATTGGTTCTCGCTATTCCTGTTCATCTTCCGCAGAAATTGCAAACTGGGCCAAACAGGAGGTTAAAGGCGCTGACTCTCCAAGTGGGGAGAGTGTTAGTAAAGCGTCTGGAATGTTGCACCCGAGTACCAGGGTACGAAAACTGAGACATATTTGAACACGTCTCCTGATCACATGGTTGATCATACTCTGGGTTCCACATGCATGTTTTAGCTGAAGGAAGAATACCTAAAACCTGGGTAGTTGAAACCCGTGTAATGGGTACCATGCAATATGAGTTCAAAGGGTCTTCATTTGCTCACCGAACCTCTCCAATCCTATCACTGCTGCGTTTATGCCCCTGTACACATGCTTGATTCTCTTTCGGAGACATAGCAATCCATAGGTTTTAAGATACTTACTAGTCACGTACATTCTTAGGCGTTTAATATGCGGTGTTGAGTCCATTTCGTTGAGCAAGGAGTAGCTCTTGTCTATTCCATATTTGGCTTAAGGAACTTTATCTGTGCTCATTTCAATCTCTGGTTTTATGCAGCACCCGAACTCACCTTTACCCTTAAGCAAGCATAAGTTGGTTTTCTAAATTTGAGACCCTGTTCTGTTCTGTAATTCAGTTCCTGTGTAGCCAAGTTTACATTCCGTGTATTACTGATATCTTATGATGTTTCTTTTTCTGTGTCACTTACTTCAGTTAGAATCATCATACCTGAATCCACTCATTGTGCTGCTAAGGGCCTGATGACACAGATTTCATTGCTGAGTGATATTGCTTTGTAAGTAAATACCACAACTTCTTTATCCATTTTTCACTTTCTGCGATGTTGAACTTGTACTGTAAACGAGGTTCTTGTAAACAGAGCCGTTCCAAACTTTGGGGTGGCTGTGTCTTTTTGATTTTAATTTCCCTAAGCTATAGGACCATAAGTGGAAGTGCCCTAGGTTCTGTTGCTTTGTTTTTTAGATGTTTCAGGAAACACCATACACTTCTCCCGAGTGGTTGTTGGCAATTTACATCCCGCCCATCAGCATAACAAGGCTCCCAGTTCTCCATGGCCTGTCCTGCCTTTCTGGATTTTACACTTTTTTCAGATGGCCCTTTTGACCGGGGGGAAGTGAGACTTCATTGTAGTGCAGATTTCCTTTGCAAGCTTGCTTGGTTGGCCAAAAAGGGCGTATGCGTTTTTTCCTGAATATATTCAGGAAAAAACGCATACGCCCTTTTTGGCCAAGTGCATCATTGTGGACGTTCTGCCTCTTTTCCTATGCTTTCAATGCAATTCCAGTCTACCTCCTGAAATCGGTTTCCTGCAATTCTGCCCCGCTTTCAAGTCCTCTTGGCAGCCTTACTTCAGTCTATTTTTGGACGATAGCTGTCATTTATAACTCTGCAGGTTTGTGAATTACAGTGCCCCTGAGCTCCTTTCTTCAACTCGCTTTCTTGTGAGCTGGCCGCAACACCGCAGGATGGCTTCAGGCCCTTATCTGGTTCCGGCACGGCACGCTGAGCCTTTGGTTATTTCCTCTTCCTGGTGGGAAATGAGAGTTAAATTTGCCCGTCCAGACACCTCCAGCTAGCCTCTCATTGGTTCTCGCTATTCCTGTTCATCTTCCGCAGAAATTGCAAACTGGGCCAAACAGGAGGTTAAAGGCGCTGACTCTCCAAGTGGGGAGAGTGTTAGTAAAGCGTCTGGAATGTTGCACCCGAGTACCAGGGGAGGAAAACTGAGACATATTTAAACACGTCTCCCGTTCACATGGTTGATCATACTTGGGTTCCACATGCATGTTTTAGCTGAAGGAAGAATACCTTAAACCTGGAGAGTTGAGACCCGTGTAATGGGTACCATGCAATATGACTTCAAAGGGTCTTCATTTGCTCACCGAACCTCTCCAATCCTATCACTGCTGCGTTTATGCCCCTGTACACATGCTTGATTCTCTTTTGGAGACATAGCAATCCATAGGTTTTACAATACTTACTAGTCAGGTACATTCTTAGGCGTTTAATATGCGGTGTTGAGTCCATTTCGTTGAGCAAGGAGTAGCTCTTGTCTATTCCATATTTGACTTAAGGAACTTTATCTGTGCTCATTTCAATCTATGGTTTTATGCAGCACCCCAACTCACCTTTACCCTTAAGCAAGCATAAGTTGGTTTTCTAAATTTGAGACCCTGTTCTGTTCTGTAATTCAGTTCCTGTGTAGCCAAGTTTCCATTCCGTGTATTACTGATATCTTATGATGTTTCTTTTTCTGTGTGACTTATTTCAGTTAGAATCATCATACCTGAATCCACTCATTGTGATGCTAAGGGCCTGATGACATAGATTTCATTGCTGAGTGATATTGCTTTGTAAGTAAATACCACAACTTCTTTATCCATTTTTCACTTTCTGCGATGTTGAACTTGTACTGTAAACGAGGTTCTTGTAAACAGAGGCGTCCCAAACTTTGGGGTGGCTGTATCTTTTTGATTTTAATTTCCCTAAGCTATAGGACCATAAGCGGCAGTGCCCTAGGCTCTGTTGCTTTGTTTTTTAGATGTTTCAGGAAACACCATACACTTCTCCCGAGTGTCTGTTGGCAATTTACATCCCGCCCATCAGCATAACAAGGCTCCCAGTTCTCCATGGCCTGTCCTGCCTTTCCGGATTTTACACTTTTTTCAGATGGCCCTTTTGACCTGGGGGAAGTGAGACTTCATTGTAGTGCAGATTTCCTTTGCAAGCTTGCTTGGTTGGCCAAAAAGGGCGTATGCGTTTTTTCCTGAATATATTCAGGAATAATTTGCCCGTCCAGACACCTCCAGCTAGCCTCTCATTGGTTCTCGCTATTCCTGTTCATCTTCCGCAGAAATTGCAAACTGGGCCAAACAGGAGGTTAAAGGCGCTGACTCTCCAAGTGGGGAGAGTGTTAGTAAAGCGTCTGGAATGTTGCATCCGAGTACCAGGGGAGGAAACCTGAGACATATTTGAACACGTCTCCCTTTCACATGGTTGATCATACTTGGGTTCCACATGCATGTTTTAGCTGAAGGAAGAATACCTTAAACCTGGAGAGTTGAGACCCGTGTAATGGGTACCATGCAATATGACTTCAAAGGGTCTTCATTTGCTCACCGAACCTCTCCAATCCTATCACTGCTGCGTTTATGCCCCTGTACACATGCTTGATTCTCTTTTGGAGACATAGCAATCCATAGGTTTTACAATACTTACTAGTCAGGTACATTCTTAGGCGTTTAATATGCGGTGTTGAGTCCATTTCGTTGAGCAAGGAGTAGCTCTTGTCTATTCCATATTTGACTTAAGGAACTTTATCTGTGCTCATTTCAATCTCTGGTCTTATGCAGCATCCCAACTCACCTTTACCCTTAAGCAAGCATAAGTTGGTTTTCTAAATTTGAGACCCTGTTCTGTTCTGTAATTCAGTTCCTGTGTAGCCAAGTTTCCATTCCGTGTATTACTGATATCTTATGATGTTTCTTTTTCTGTGTGACTTATTTCAGTTAGAATCATCATACCTGAATCCACTCATTGTGATGCTAAGGGCCTGATGACATAGATTTCATTGCTGAGTGATATTGCTTTGTAAGTAAATACCACAACTTCTTTATCCATTTTTCACTTTCTGCGATGTTGAACTTGTACTGTAAACGAGGTTCTTGTAAACAGAGGCGTCCCAAACTTTGGGGTGGCTGTGTCTTTTTGATTTTAATTTCCCTAAGCTATAGGACCATAAGTGGCAGTGCCCTAGGCTCTGTTGCTTTGTTTTTTAGATGTTTCAGGAAACACCATACACTTCTCCCGAGTGGTTGTTGGCAATTTACATCCCGCCCATCAGCATAACAAGGCTCCCAGTTCTCCATGGCCTGTCCTGCCTTTCTGGATTTTACACTTTTTTCAGATGGCCCTTTTGACCGGGGGGAAGTGAGACTTCATTGTAGTGCAGATTTCCTTTGCAAGCTTGCTTGGTTGGCCAAAAAGGGCGTATGCGTTTTTTCCTGAATATATTCAGGAAAAAACGCATACGCCCTTTTTGGCCAAGTGCATCATTGTGGACGTTCTGCCTCTTTTCCTATGCTTTCAATGCAATTCCAGTCTACCTCCTGAAATCGGTTTCCTGCAATTCTGCCCCGCTTTCAAGTCCTCTTGGCAGCCTTACTTCAGTCTATTTTTGGACGATAGCTGTCATTTATAACTCTGCAGGTTTGTGAATTGCAGTGCCCCTGAGCTCCTTTCTTCAACTCGCTTTCTTGTGACCTGGCCGCAACACCGCAGGATGGCTTCAGGCCCTAATCTGGTTCCGGCCCGGCATGATGAGCCTTTGGTTAATTCCTCTTCCTGGTGGGAAATGAGAGTTAAATTTGCCCGTCCAGACACCTCCAGCTAGTCTCTCATTGGTTCTCGCTATTCCTGTTCATCTTCCGCAGAAATTGCAAACTGGGCCAAACAGGAGGTTAAAGGGACTGACTCTCCAAGTCGGGAGAGTGTTAGTAAAGCGTCTGGAATGTTGCACCCGAGTACCAGGGGAGGAAAACTGAGACATATTTGAACACGTCTCCCGATCACATGGTTGATCATACTCTAGGTTCCACATGCATGTTTTAGCTGAAGGAAGAATACCTTAAACATGGGTAGTTGAAACCCGTGGAATGGGTACCATGCAATATGACTTCAAAGGGTCTTCATTTGCTCACCGAACCTCTCCAATCCTATCACTGCTGCGTT
Source organism: Stenella coeruleoalba (assembly GCF_951394435.1). Lineage (NCBI taxonomy): Eukaryota > Metazoa > Chordata > Mammalia > Artiodactyla > Delphinidae > Stenella > Stenella coeruleoalba. The sequence goes on along the minus strand of NW_027646356.1, from coordinate 297,298 downwards.
TATGCCCCTGTACACATGCTTGATTCTCTTTCGGAGACATAGCAATCCATAGGTTTTAAGATACTTACAAGTCAGGTACATTCTTAGGCGTTTAATATGCGGTGTTGAGTCCATTTCGTTGAGCAAGGAGTAGCTCTTGTCTATTCCATATTTGGCTTAAGGAACTTTATCTGTGCTCATTTCAATCTCTGGTTTTATGCAGCACCCCAACTCACCTTTCCCCTTAAGCAAGCATAAGTTGTTTTTCTAAATTTGAGACCCTGTTCTGTTCTGTAATTCAGTTCCTGTGTAGCCAAGTTTCCATTCCGTGTATTACTGATATCTTATGATGTTTCTTTTTCTGTGTGACTTATTTCAGTTAGAATCATCATACCTGAATCCACTCATTGTGCTGCTAAGTGCCTGATGACATAGATTTCATTGCTGAGTGATATTGCTTTGTAAGTGAATACCACAACTTCTTTATCCATTTTTCACTTTCTGCGATGTTGAACTTGTACTGTAAACGAGGTTCTTGTAAACAGAGCCGTTCCAAACTTTGGGGTGGCTGTGTCTTTTTGATTTTAATTTCCCTAAGCTATAGGACCATAAGTGGAAGTGCCCTAGGCTCTGTTGCTTTGTTTTTTAGATATTTCAGGAAACACCATACACTTCTCCCAAGTGTCTGTTGGCAATTTACATCCCGCCCATCAGCATAACAAGGCTCCCAGTTCTCCGTGGCCTGTTGCCTTTCTGGATTTTACACTTTTTTCAGATGGCCCTTTTGACCGGGGGGAAGTGAGACTTCATTGTAGTGCAGATTTCCTTTGCAAGCTTGCTTGGTTGGCCAAAAAGGGCGTATGCGTTTTTTCCTGAATATATTCAGGAAAAAACGCATACGCCCTTTTTGGCCAAGTGCATCATTGTGGACGTTCTGCCTCTTTTCCTATGCTTTCAATGCAATTCCAGTCTACCTCCTGAAATCGGTTTCCTGCAATTCTGCCCCGCTTTCAAGTCCTCTTGGCAGCCTTACTTCAGTCTATTTTTGGACGATAGCTGTCATTTATAACTCTGCAGGTTTGTGAATTACAGTGCCCCTGAGCTCCTTTCTTCAACTCGGTTTCTTTTGAGCTGGCCGCAACACCGCAGGATGGCTTCAGGCCCTAATCTGGCTCTGGCACGGCATGCTGAGCCTTTGGTTAATTCCTCTTCCTGGTGGGAAATGAGAGTTAAATTTGCCCGTCCAGACACCTCCAGCTAGTCTCTCATTTGTTCTCGCTATTCCTGTTCATCTTCCACAGAAATTGCAAACTGTGCCAAACAGGAGGTTAAAGGGACTGACTCTCCAAGTCGGAAGAGTGTTAGTAAAGCGTCTGGAATGTTGCACCCGAGTACCAGGGGAGGAAAACTGAGACATATTTGAACACGTCTCCCGTTCACATGGTTGATCATACTCTGGGTTCCACATGCATGTTTTAGCTGAAGGAAGAATACCTTAAACCTGGAGAGTTGAGACCCGTGGAATGGGTACCATGCAATATGACTTCAAAGGGTCTTCATTTGCTCACCGAACCTCTCCAATCCTATCACTGCTGCGTTTATGCCCCTGTACACACGCTTGATTCTCTTTTGGAGACATAGCAATCCATAGGTTTTAAGATACTTACTAGTCAGGAACATTCTTAGGCGTTTAATATGGGGTGTTGAGTCCATTTCGTTGAGCAAGGAGTAGCTCTTGTCTATTCCATATTTGGCTTAAGGAACTTTATCTGTGCTCATTTCAATCTCTGGTTTTATGCAGCACCCCAACTCACCTTTCCCCTTAAGCAAGCATAAGTTGGTTTTCTAAATTTGAGACCCTGTTCTGTTCTGTAATTCAGTTCCTGTGTAGCCAAGTTTACATTCCGTGTATTACTGATATCTTATGATGTTTCTTCTTCTGTGTGACTTACTTCAGTTAGAATCATCATACCTGAATCCACTCATTGTGCTGCTAAGGGCCTGATGACACAGATTTCATTGCTGAGTGATATTGCTTTGTAAGTAAATACCACAACTTCTTTATCCATTTTTCACTTTCTGCGATGTTGAACTTGTACTGTAAACGAGGTTCTTGTAAACAGAGCCGTTCCAAACATTGGGGTGGCTGTGTCTTTTTGATTTTAATTTCCCTAAGCTATAGGACCATAAGTGGAAGTGCCCTAGGTTCTGTTGCTTTGTTTTTTAGATGTTTCAGGAAACACCATACACTTCTCCCGAGTGGTTGTTGGCAATTTACATCCCGCCCATCAGCATAACAAGGCTCCCAGTTCTCCATGGCCTGTCCTGCCTTTCTGGATTTTACACTTTTTTCAGATGGCCCTTTTGACCGGGGGCAAGTGAGACTTCATTGTAGTGCAGATTTCCTTTGCAAGCTTGCTTGGTTGGCCAAAAAGTGCGTATGCGTTTTTTCCTGAATATATTCAGGAAAAAACGCATACGCCCTTTTTGGCCAAGTGCATCATTGTGGACGTTCTGCCTCTTTTCCTATGCTTTCAATGCAATTCCAGTCTACCTCCTGAAATCGGTTTCCTGCAATTCTGCCCCGCTTTCAAGTCCTCTTGGCAGCCTTACTTCAGTCTATTTTTGGACGATAGCTGTCATTTATAACTCTGCAGGTTTGTGAATTACAGTGCCCCTGAGCTCCTTTCTTCAACTCGCTTTCTTGTGACCTGGCCGCAACACCGCAGGATGGCTTCAGGCCCTAATCTGGTTCCGGCCCGGCATGCTGAGCCTTTGGTTAATTCCTCTTCCTGGTGGGAAATGAGAGTTAAATTTGCCCGTCCAGACACCTCCAGCTAGCCTCTCATTGGTTCTCGCTATTCCTGTTCATCTTCCGCAGAAATTGCAAACTGGGCCAAACAGGAGGTTAAAGGCGCTGACTCTCCAAGTGGGGAGAGTGTTAGTAAAGCGTCTGGAATGTTGCACCCGAGTACCAGGGGAGGAAAACTGAGACATATTTGAACACGTCTCCCGTTCACATGGTTGATCATACTTGGGTTCCACATGCATGTTTTAGCTGAAGGAAGAATACCTTAAACCTGGAGAGTTGAGACCCGTGGAATGGGTACCATGCAATATGACTTCAAAGGGTCTTCATTTGCTCACCGAACCTCTCCAATCCTATCACTGCTGCGTTTATGCCCCTGTACACATGCTTGATTCTCTTTTGGAGACATAGCAATCCATAGGTTTTACGATACTTACAAGTCAGGTACACTCTTAGGCGTTTAATATGCGGTGTTGAGTCCATTTCGTTGAGCAAGGAGTAGCTCTTGTCTATTCCATATTTGGCTTAAGGAACTTTATCTGTGCTCATTTCAATCTCTGGTTTTATGCAGCACCCCAACTCACCTTTACCCTTAAGCAAGCATAAGTTGTTTTTCTAAATTTGAGACCCTGTTCTGTTCTGTAATTCAGTTCCTGTGTAGCCAAGTTTCCATTCCGTGTATTACTGATATCTTATGATGTTTCTTTTTCTGTGTGACTTATTTCAGTTAGAATCATCATACCTGAATCCACTCATTGTGCTGCTAAGGGCCTGATGACACAGATTTCATTGCTGAGTGATATTGCTTTGTAAGTAAATACCACAACTTCTTTACCCATTTTTCACTTTCTGCGATGTTGAACTTGTACTGTAAACGAGGTTCTTGTAAACAGAGCCGTTCCAAACTTTGGGGTGGCTGTGTCTTTTTGATTTTAATTTCCCTAAGCTATAGGACCATAAGTGGAAGTGCCCTAGGTTCTGTTGCTTTGTTTTTTAGATGTTTCAGGAAACACCATACACTTCTCCCGAGTGGTTGTTGGCAATTTACATCCCGCCCATCAGCATAACAAGGCTCCCAGTTCTCCATGGCCTGTCCTGCCTTTCTGGATTTTACACTTTTTTCAGATGGCCCTTTTGACCGGGGGGAAGTGAGACTTCATTGTAGTGCAGATTTCCTTTGCAAGCTTGCTTGGTTGGCCAAAAAGGGCGTATGCGTTTTTTCCTGAATATATTCAGGAAAAAACGCATACGCCCTTTTTGGCCAAGTGCATCATTGTGGACGTTCTGCCTCTTTTCCTATGCTTTCAATGCAATTCCAGTCTACCTCCTGAAATCGGTTTCCTGCAATTCTGCCCCGCTTTCAAGTCCTCTTGGCAGCCTTACTTCAGTCTATTTTTGGACGATAGCTGTCATTTATAACTCTGCAGGTTTGTGAATTACAGTGCCCCTGAGCTCCTTTCTTCAACTTGCTTTCTTGTGACCTGGCCGCAACACTGCAGGATGGCTTCAGGCCCTAATATGGTTCCAGCACGGCACGCTGAGCCTTTGGTTATTTCCTCTTCCTGGTGGGAAATGAGAGTTAAATTTGCCCGTCCAGACACCTTCAGCTAGCCTCTCATTGGTTCTCGCTATTCCTGTTCATCTTCCGCAGAAATTGCAAACTGGGCCATTCAGGAGGTTAAAGGCGCTGACTCTCCAAGTGGGGAGAGTGTTAGTAAAGCGTCTGGAATGTTGCACCCGAGTACCAGGGGAGGAAAACTGAGACATATTTGAACACGTCTCCCGTTCACATGGTTGATCATACTCTGGGTTCCACATGCATGTTTTAGCTGAAGGAAGAATACCTTAAACCTGGAGAGTTCAGACCCGTGTAATGGGTACCATGCAATATGACTTCAAAGGGTCTTCATTTGCTCACCGAACCTCTCCAATCCTATCACTGCTGCGTTTATGCCCCTGTACACATGCTTGATTCTCTTTTGGAGACATAGCAATCCATAGGTTTGAAGATACTTACAAGTCAGGTACATTCTTAGGCGTTTAATATGCGGTGTTGAGTCCATTTCATTGAGCAAGGAGTAGCTCTTGTCTATTCCATATTTGGCTTAAGGAACTTTATCTGTGCTCATTTCAATCTCTGGTTTTATGCAGCACCCCAACTCACCTTTACCCTTAAGCAAGCATAAGTTGTTTTTCTAAATTTGAGACCCTGTTCTGTTCTGTAATTCAGTTCCTGTGTAGCCAAGTTTCCATTCCGTGTATTACTGATATCTTATGATGTTTCTTTTTCTGTGTGACTTATTTCAGTTAGAATCATCATACCTGAATCCACTCATTGTGCTGCTAAGGGCCTGATGACACAGATTTCATTGCTGAGTGATATTGCTTTGTAAGTAAATACCACAACTTCTTTATCCATTTTTCACTTTCTGCGATGTTGAACTTGTACTGTAAACGAGGTTCTTGTAAACAGAGCCGTTCCAAACATTGGGGTGGCTGTGTCTTTTTGATTTTAATTTCCCTAAGCTATAGGACCATAAGTGGAAGTGCCCTAGGTTCTGTTGCTTTGTTTTTTAGATGTTTCAGGAAACACCATACACTTCTCCGGAGTGGTTGTTGGCAATTTACATCCCGCCCATCAGCATAACAAGGCTCCCAGTTCTCCATGACCTGTCCTGCCTTTCTGGATTTTACACTTTTTTCAGATGGCCCTTTTGACTGGGGGGAAGTGAGACTTCATTGTAGTGCAGATTTCCTTTGCAAGCTTGCTTGGTTGGCCAAAAAGCGCGTATGCGTTTTTTCCTGAATATATTCAGGAAAAAACGCATACGCCCTTTTTGGCCAAGTGCATCATTGTGGACGTTCTGCCTCTTTTCCTATGCTTTCAATGCAATTCCAGTCTACCTCCTGAAATCGGTTTCCTGCAATTCTGCCCCGCTTTCAAGTCCTCTTGGCAGCCTTACTTCAGTCTATTTTTGGACGATAGCTGTCATTTATAACTCTGCAGGTTTGTGAATTACAGTGCCCCTGAGCTCCTTTCTTCAACTCGCTTTCTTGTGACCTGGCCGTAACACCGCAGGATGTCTTCAGGCCCTAATCTGGTTCTGCCCCGGCACGCTGAGCCTTTGGTTAATTCCTCTTCCTGGTGGGAAATGAGAGTTAAATTTGCCCGTCCAGACACCTCCAGCTAGCCTCTCATTGGTTCTCGCTATTCCTGTTCATCTTCCGCAGAAATTGCAAACTGGGCCAAACAGGAGGTTAAAGGCGCTGACTCTCCAAGTGGGGAGAGTGTTAGTAAAGCGTCTGGAATGTTGCACCCGAGTACCAGGGGAGGAAAACTGAGACATATTTGAACACGTCTCCCGTTCACATGGTTGATCATACTTGGGTTCCACATGCATGTTTTAGCTGAAGGAAGAATACCTTAAACCTGGAGAGTTGAGACCCGTGTAATGGGTACCATGCAATATGACTTCAAAGGGTCTTCATTTGCTCACCGAACCTCTCCAATCCTATCACTGCTGCGTTTCTGCCCCTGTACACATGCTTGATTCTCTTTCGGAGACATAGCAATCCATAGGTTTTAAGATACTTACTAGTCAGGTACATTCTTAGGCGTTTAATATGCGGTGTTGAGTCCATTTCGTTGAGCAAGGAGTAGCTCTTGTCTATTCCATATTTGGCTTAAGGAACTTTATCTGTGCTCATTTCAATCTCTGGTTTTATGCAGCACCCCAACTCACCTTTACCCTTAAGCAAGCATAAGTTGTTTTTCTAAATTTGAGACCCTGTTCTGTTCTGTAATTCAGTTCCTGTGTAGCCAAGTTTCCATTCCGTGTATTACTGATATCTTATGATGTTTCTTTTTCTGTGTGACTTATTTCAGTTAGAATCATCATACCTGAATCCACTCATTGTGCTGCTAAGGGCCTGATGACATAGATTTCATTGCTGAGTGATATTGCTTTGTAAGTGAATACCACAACTTCTTTATCCATTTTTCACTTTCTGCGATGTTGAACTTGTACTGTAAACGAGGTTCTTGTAAACAGAGGCGTCCCAAACTTTGGGGTGGCTGTGTCTTTTTGATTTTAATTTCCCTAAGCTATAGGACCATAAGTGGCAGTGCCCTAGGCTCTGTTGCTTTGTTTTTTAGATGTTTCAGGAAACACCATACACTTCTCCCAAGTGTCTGTTGGCAATTTACATCCCGCCCATCAGCATAACAAGGCTCCCAGTTCTCAATGGCCTGTTGCCTTTCTGGATTTTACACTTTTTTCAGATGGCCCTTTTGACCGGGGGGAAGTGAGACTTCATTGTAGTGCAGATTTCCTTTGCAAACTTGCTTCGTTGGCCAAAAAGGGCGTATGCGTTTTTTCCTGAATATATTCAGGAAAAAACGCATACGCCCTTTTTGGCCAAGTGCATCATTGTGGACGTTCTGCCTCTTTTCCTATGCTTTCAATGCAATTCCAGTCTACCTTCTGAAATTGGTTTCCTGCAATTCTGCCCCGCTTTCAAGTCCTCTTGGCAGCCTTCCTTCAGTCTATTTTTGGACGATAGCTGTCATTTATAACTCTGCAGGTTTGTGAATTACAGTGCCCCTGAGCTCCTTACTTCAACTCGATTTCTTGTGACCTGGCCGCAACACCGCAGGATGGCTTCAGGCCCTAATCTGGTTCCGGCCCGGCACGCTGAGCCTTTGGTTAATTCCTCTTCCTGGTGGGAAATGAGAGTTAAATTTGCCCGTCCAGACACCTCCAGCTAGCCTCTCATTGGTTCTCGCTATTCCTGTTCATCTTCCGCAGAAATTGCAAACTGGGCCAAACAGGAGGTTAAAGGGACTGACTCTCCAAGTGGGGAGAGTGTTAGTAAAGCGTCTGGAATGTTGCACCCGAGTACCAGGGGAGGAAAACTGAGACATATTTGAACATGTCTCCCGATCACATGGTTGATCATACTCTAGGTTCCACATGCATGTTTTAGCTGAAGGAAGAATACCTTAAACCTGGGTAGTTGAAACCCGTGGAATGGGTACCATGCAATATGACTTCAAAGGGTCTTCATTTGCTCACCGAACCTCTCCAATCCTATGACTGCTGCGTTTATGCCCCTGTACACATGCTTGATTCTCTTTCGGAGACATAGCAATCCATAGGTTTTAAGATACTTACTAGTCAGGTACATTCTTAGGCGTTTAATATGGGGTGTTGAGTCCATTTCGTTGAGCAAGGAGTAGCTCTTGTCTATTCCATATTTGGCTTAAGGAACTTTATCTGTGCTCATTTCAATCTCTGGTTTTATGCAGCACCCCAACTCACCTTTACCCTTAAGCAAGAATAAGTTGGTTTTCTAAATTTGAGACCCTGTTCTGTTCTGTAATTCAGTTCCTGTGTAGCCAAGTTTCCATTCCGTGTATTACTGATATCTTATGATGTTTCTTTTTCTGTGTGACTTATTTCAGTTAGAATCATCATACCTGAATCCACTCATTGTGCTGCTAAGGGCCTGATGACACAGATTTCATTGCTGAGTGATATTGCTTTGTAAGTAAATACCACAACTTCTTTATCCATTTTTCACTTTCTGCGATGTTGAACTTGTACTGTAAACGAGGTTCTTGTAAACAGAGCCGTTCCAAACTTTGGGGTGGCTGTGTCTTTTTGATTTTAATTTCCCTAAGCTATAGGACCATAAGTGGCAGTGCCCTAGGCTCTGTTGCTTTGTTTTTTAGATGTTTCAGGAAACACCATACACTTCTCCCAAGTGTCTGTTGGCAATTTACATCCCGCCCATCAGCATAACAAGGCTCCCAGTTCTCAATGGCCTGTTGCCTTTCTGGATTTTACACTTTTTTCAGATGGCCCTTTTGACCGGGGGGAAGTGAGACTTCATTGTAGTGCAGATTTCCTTTGCAAACTTGCTTGGTTGGCCAAAAAGGGCGTATGCGTTTTTTCCTGAATATATTCAGGAAAAAACGCATACGCCCTTTTTGGCCAAGTGCATCATTGTGGACGTTCTGCCTCTTTTCCTATGCTTTCAATGCAATTCCAGTCTATCTTCTGAAATTGGTTTCCTGCAATTCTGCCCCGCTTTCAAGTCCTCTTGGCAGCCTTCCTTCAGTCTATTTTTGGACGATAGCTGTCATTTATAACTCTGCAGGTTTGTGAATTACAGTGCCCCTGCGCTCCTTTCTTCAACTCGATTTCTTGTGACCTGGCCGCAACACCGCAGGATGGCTTCAGGCCCTAATCTGGTTCCGGCCCGGCACGCTGACCTTTGGTTAATTCCTCTTCCTGGTGGGAAATGAGAGTTAAATTTGCCCGTCCAGACACCTCCAGCTAGCCTCTCATTGGTTCTCGCTATTCCTGTTCATCTTCCGCAGAAATTGCAAACTGGGCCAAACAGGAGGTTAAAGGGACTGACTCTCCAAGTGGGGAGAGTGTTAGTAAAGCGTCTGGAATGTTGCACCCGAGTACCAGGGGAGGAAAACTGAGACATATTTGAACACGTCTCCCGATCACATGGTTGATCATACTCTAGGTTCCACATGCATGTTTTAGCTGAAGGAAGAATACCTTAAACCTGGGTAGTTGAAACCCATGGAATGGGTACCATGCAATATGACTTCAACGGGTCTTCATTTGCTCACCGAACCTCTCCAATCCTATCACTGCTGCGTTTATGCCCCTGTACACATGCTTGATTCTCTTTCGGAGACATAGCAATCCATAGGTTTTACGATACTTACTAGTCAGGTACATTCTTAGGCGTTTAATATGCGGTGTTGAGTCCATTTCGTTGAGCAAGGAGTAGCTCTTGTCTATTCCATATTTGACTTAAGGAACTTTATCTGTGCTCATTTCAATCTCTGGTTTTATGCAGCACCCCAACTCACCTTTACCCTTAAGCAAGCATAAGTTGGTTTTCTAAATTTGAGACCCTGTTCTGTTCTGTAATTCAGTTCCTGTGTAGCCAAGTTTACATTCCGTGTATTACTGATATCTTATGATGTTTCTTTTTCTGTGTGACTTATTTCAGTTAGAATCATCATACCTGAATCCACTCATTGTGATGTTAAGGGCCTGATGACATAGATTTCATTGCTGAGTGATATTGCTTTGTAAGTAAATACCACAACTTCTTTATCCATTTTTCACTTTCTGCGATGTTGAACTTGTACTGTAAACGAGGTTCTTGTAAACAGAGGCGTCCCAAACTTTGGGGTGGCTGTGTCTTTTTGATTTTAATTTCCCTAAGCTATAGGACCATAAGTGGCAGTGCCCTAGGCTCTGTTGCTTTGTTTTTTAGATGTTTCAGGAAACACCATACACTTCTCCCAAGTGTCTGTTGGCAATTTACATCCCGCCCATCAGCATAACAAGGCTCCCAGTTCTCCATGGCCTGTCCTGCCTTTCTGGATTTTACACTTTTTTCAGATGGCCCTTTTGACCGGGGGGAAGTGAGACTTCATTGTAGTGCAGATTTCCTTTGCAAGCTTGCTTGGTTGGCCAAAAAGGGCGTATGCGTTTTTTCCTGAATATATTCAGGAAAAAACGCATACGCCCTTTTTGGCCAAGTGCATCATTGTGGACGTTCTGCCTCTTTTCCTATGCTTTCAATGCAATTCCAGTCTACCTCCTGAAATCGGTTTCCTGCAATTCTGCCCCGCTTTCAAGTCCTCTTGGCAGCCTTACTTCAGTCTATTTTTGGACGATAGCTGTCATTTATAACTCTGCAGGTTTGTGAATTACAGTGCCCCTGAGCTCCTTTCTTCAACTCGCTTTCTTTTGAGCTGGCCGCAACACTGCAGGATGGCTTCAGGCCCTAATCTTGTTCCGGCACGGCACGCTGAGCCTTTTGTTAATTCCTCTTCCTGGTGGGAAATGAGAGTTAAATTTGCCCGTCCAGACACCTCCAGCTAGCCTCTCATTGGTTCTCGCTATTCCTGTTCATCTTCCGCAGAAATTGCAAACTGGGCCAAACAGGAGGTTAAAGGGACTGACTCTCCAAGTGGGGAGAGTGTTAGTAAAGCGTCTGGAATGTTGCACCCGAGTACCAGGGGAGGAAAACTGGGACATATTTGAACACGTCTCCCGATCACATGGTTGATCATACTCTAGGTTCCACATGCATGTTTTAGCTGAAGGAAGAATACCTTAAACCTGGGTAGTTGAAACCCGTGGAATGGGTACCATGCAATATGACTTCAAAGGGTCTTCATTTGCTCACCGAACCTCTCCAATCCTATCACTGCTGCGTTTATGCCCCTGTACACATGCTTGATTCTCTTTCAGAGACATAGCAATCCATAGGTTTTAAGATACTTACTAGTCAGGTACATTCTTAGGCGTTTAATATGCGGTGTTGAGTCCATTTCGTTGAGCAAGGAGTAGCTCTTGTCTATTCCATATTTGGCTAGGAACTTTATCTGTGCTCATTTCAATCTCTGGTTTTATGCAGCACCCCAACTCACCTTTACCCTTAAGCAAGCATAAGTTGGTTTTCTAAATTTGAGACCCTGTTCTGTTCTGTAATTCAGTTCCTGTGTAGCCAAGTTTACATTCCGTGTATTACTGATATCTTATGATGTTTCTTTTTCTGTGTGACTTATTTCAGTTAGAATCATCATACCTGAATCCACTAATTGTGATGCTAAGGGCCTGATGACATAGATTTCATTGCTGAGTGATATTGCTTTGTAAGTAAATACCACAACTTCTTTATCCATTTTTCACTTTCTGCGATGTTGAACTTGTACTGTAAACGAGGTTCTTGTAAACAGAGGCGTCCCAAACTTTGGGGTGGCTGTGTCTTTTTGATTTTAATTTCCCTAAGCTATAGGACCATAAGTGGAAGTGCCCTAGGTTCTGTTGCTTTGTTTTTTAGATGTTTCAGGAAACACCATATACTTCTCCCGAGTGGTTGTTGGCAATTTACATCCCGCACATCAGCATAACAAGGCTCCCAGTTCTCCATGGCCTGTCCTGCCTTTCTGGATTTTACACTTTTTTCAGATGGCCCTTTTGACCGGGGGGAAGTGAGACTTCATTGTAGTGCAGATTTCCTTTGCAAGCTTGCTTGGTTGGCCAAAAAGGGCGTATGCGTTTTTTCCTGAATATATTCAGGAAAAAACGCATACGCCCTTTTTGGCCAAGTGCATCATTGTGGACGTTCTGCCTCTTTTCCTATGCTTTCAATGCAATTCCAGTCTACCTCCTGAAATCGGTTTCCTGCAATTCTGCCCCACTTTCAAGTCCTCTTGGCAGCCTTACTTCAGTCTATTTTTGGACGATAGCTGTCATTTATAACTCTGCAGGTTTGTGAATTACAGTGCCCCTGGGCTCCTTTCTTCAACTCGCTTTCTTTTGAGCTGGCCGCAACACCGCAGGATGGCTTCAGGCCCTAATCTGGTTCCGGTACGGCACGCTGAGCCTTTGGTTATTTCCTCTTCCTGGTGGGAAATGAGAGTTAAATTTGCCCGTCCAGACACCTCCAGCTAGCCTCTCATTGGTTCTCGCTATTCCTGTTCATCTTCCGCAGAAATTGCAAACTGGGCCAAACAGGAGGTTAAAGGGACTGACTCTCCAATTCGGGAGAGTGTTATAAAGCATCTGGAATGTTGCACCCGAGTACCAGGGGAGGAAAACTGAGACATATTTGAACACGTCTCCCGTTCACATGGTTGATCATACTCTGGGTTCCACATGCATGTTTTAGCTGAAGGAAGAATACCTTAAACCTGGAGAGTTGAGACCCGTGGAATGGGTACCATGCAATATGACTTCAAAGGGTCTTCATTTGCTCACCGAACCTCTCCAATCCTATCACTGCTGCGTTTATGCCCCTGTACACACGCTTGATTCTCTTTTGGAGACATAGCAATCCATAGGTTTTAAGATACTTACTAGTCAGGTACATTCTTAGGCGTTTAATATGCGGTGTTGAGTCCATTTCGTTGAGCAAGGAGTAGCTCTTGTCTATTCCATATTTGACTTAAGGAACTTTATCTGTGCTCATTTCAATCTCTGGTTTTATGCAGCACCCCAACTCACCTTTCCCCTTAAGCAAGCATAAGTTGTTTTTCTAAATTTGAGACCCTGTTCTGTTCTGTGATTCAGTTCCTGTGTAGCCAAGTTTACATTCCGTTTATTACTGATATCATATGATGTTTCTTTTCTGTGTGACTTATTTCAGTTAGAATCATCATACCTGAATCCACTCATTGTGCTGCTATGGGCCTGATGACACAGATTTCATTGCTGAGTGATATTGCTTTGTAAGTAAATACCACAACTTCTTTATCCATTTTTCACTTTCTGCGATGTTGAACTTGTACTGTAAACGAGGTTCTTGTAAACAGAGCCGTTCGAAAGTTTGGGGTGGCTGTGTCTTTTTGATTTTAATTTCCCTAAGCTATAGGACCATAAGTGGAAGTGCCCTAGGTTCTGTTGCTTTGTTTTTTAGATGTTTCAGGAAACACCATACACTTCTCCCGAGTGGTTGTTGGCAATTTACATCCCGCCCATCAGCATAACAAGGCTCCCAGTTCTCCATGGCCTGTCCTGCCTTTCTGGATTTTACACTTTTTTCAGATGGCCCTTTTGACCGGGGGGAAGTGAGACTTCATTGTAGTGCAGATTTCCTTTGCAAGCTTGCTTGGTTGGCCAAAAAGGGCGTATGCGTTTTTTCCTGAATATATTCAGGAAAAAACGCATACGCCCTTTTTGGCCAAGTGCATCATTGTGGACGTTCTGCCTCTTTTCCTATGCTTTCAATGCAATTCCAGTCTACTCCTGAAATCGGTTTCCTGCAATTCTGCCCCGCTTTCAAGTCCTCTTGGCAGCCTTACTTCAGTCTATTTTTGGACGATAGCTGTCATTTATAACTCTGCAGGTTTGTGAATTACAGTGCCCCTGAGCTCCTTTCTTCAACTCGCTTTCTTGTGACCTGGCCGCAACACCGCAGGATGGCTTCAGGCCCTAATCTGGTTCTGGCACGACATGCTGAGCCTTTGGTTAATTCCTCTTCCTGGTGGGAAATGAGAGTTAAATTTGCCCGTCCAGACACCTACAGCTAGTCTCTCATTGGTTCTCGCTATTCCTGTTCATCTTCCGCAGAAATTGCAAACTGGGCCAAACAGGAGGTTAAAGGGACTGACTCTCCAAGTCGGGAGAGTGTTAGTAAAGCGTCTGGAATGTTGCACCCGAGTACCAGGGGAGGAAAACTGAGACATATTTGAACACGTCTCCCGATCACATGGTTGATCATACTCTAGGTTCCACATGCATGTTTTAGCTGAAGGAAGAATACCTTAAACCTGGAGAGTTGAGACCCGTGGAATGGGTACCATGCAATATGACTTCAAAGGGTCTTCATTTGCTCACCGAACCTCTCCAATCCTATCACTGCTGCGTTTATGCCCCTGTACACATGCTTGATTCTCTTTCAGAGACATAGCAATCCATAGGTTTTAAGATACTTACTAGTCAGGTACATTCTTAGGTGTTTAATATGCGGTGTTGAGTCCATTTCGTTGAGCAAGGAGTAGCTCTTGTCTGTTCCATATTTGACTTAAGGAACTTTATCTGTGCTCATTTCAATCTCTGGTTTTATGCAGCACCCCAACTCACCTTTCCCCTTAAGCAAGCATAAGTTGGTTTTCTAAATTTGAGACCCTGTTCTGTTCTGTAATTCAGTTCCTGTGTAGCCAAGTTTACATTCCGTGTATTACTGATATCTTATGATGTTTCTTTTTCTGTGTGACTTATTTCAGTTAGAATCATCATACCTGAATCCACTCATTGTGAGGCTAAGGGCCTGATGACATAAATTTCATTGCTGAGTGATATTGCTTTGTAAGTGAATACTACAACTTCTTTATCCATTTTTCACTTTCTGCGATGTTGAACTTGTACTGTAAACGAGGTTCTTGTAAACAGAGCCGTTCCAAACTTTGGGGTGGCTGTGTCTTTTTGATTTTAATTTCCCTAAGCTATAGGACCATAAGTGGCAGTGCCCTAGGCTCTGTTGCTTTGTTTTTTAGATGTTTCAGGAAACACCATACACTTCTCCCGAGTGTCTGTTGGCAATTTACATCCCGCCCATCAGCATAACAAGGCTCCCAGTTCTCCATGGCCTGTCCTGCCTTTCTGGATTTTACACTTTTTTCAGATGGCCCTTTTGACCGGGGGGAAGTGAGACTTCATTGTAGTGCAGATTTCCTTTGCAAGCTTGCTTGGTTGGCCAAAAAGGGCGTATGCGTTTTTTCCTGAATATATTCAGGAAAAAACGCATACGCCCTTTTTGGCCAAGTGCATCATTGTGGACGTTCTGCCTCTTTTCCTATGCTTTCAATGCAATTCCAGTCTACCTCCTGAAATCGGTTTCCTGCAATTCTGCCCCGCTTTCAAGTCCTCTTGGCAGCCTTACTTCAGTCTATTTTTGGACGATAGCTGTCATTTATAACTCTGCAGGTTTGTGAATTACAGTGCCCCTGAGCTCCTTTCTTCAACTCGCTTTCTTTTGAGCTGGCCGCAACACTGCAGGATGGCTTCAGGCCCTAATCTTGTTCCGGCACGGCACGCTGAGCCTTTGGTTAATTCCTCTTCCTGGTGGGAAATGAGAGTTAAATTTGCCCGTCCAGACACCTCCAGCTAGCCTCTCATTGGTTCTCGCTATTCCTGTTCATCTTCCGCAGAAATTGCAAACTGGGCCAAACAGGAGGTTAAAGGGACTGACTCTCCAAGTGGGGAGAGTGTTAGTAAAGCGTCTGGAATGTTGCACCCGAGTACCAGGGGAGGAAAACTGGGACATATTTGAACACGTCTCCCGATCACATGGTTGATCATACTCTAGGTTCCACATGCATGTTTTAGCTGAAGGAAGAATACCTTAAACCTGGGTAGTTGAAACCCGTGGAATGGGTACCATGCAATATGAGTTCAAAGGGTCTTCATTTGCTCACCGAACCTCTCCAATCCTATCACTGCTGCGTTTATGCCCCTGTACACATGCTTGATTCTCTTTCAGAGACATAGCAATCCATAGGTTTTAAGATACTTACTAGTCAGGTACATTCTTAGGCGTTTAATATGCGGTGTTGAGTCCATTTCGTTGAGCAAGGAGTAGCTCTTGTCTATTCCATATTTGGCTAGGAACTTTATCTGTGCTCATTTCAATCTCTGGTTTTATGCAGCACCCCAACTCACCTTTACCCTTAAGCAAGCATAAGTTGGTTTTCTAAATTTGAGACCCTGTTCTGTTCTGTAATTCAGTTCCTGTGTAGCCAAGTTTACATTCCGTGTATTACTGATATCTTATGATGTTTCTTTTTCTGTGTGACTTATTTCAGTTAGAATCATCATACCTGAATCCACTAATTGTGATGCTAAGGGCCTGATGACATAGATTTCATTGCTGAGTGATATTGCTTTGTAAGTAAATACCACAACTTCTTTATCCATTTTTCACTTTCTGCGATGTTGAACTTGTACTGTAAACGAGGTTCTTGTAAACAGAGGCGTCCCAAACTTTGGGGTGGCTGTGTCTTTTTGATTTTAATTTCCCTAAGCTATAGGACCATAAGTGGAAGTGCCCTAGGTTCTGTTGCTTTGTTTTTTAGATGTTTCAGGAAACACCATATACTTCTCCCGAGTGGTTGTTGGCAATTTACATCCCGCCCATCAGCATAACAAGGCTCCCAGTTCTCCATGGCCTGTCCTGCCTTTCTGGATTTTACACTTTTTTCAGATGGCCCTTTTGACCGGGGGGAAGTGAGACTTCATTGTAGTGCAGATTTCCTTTGCAAGCTTGCTTGGTTGGCCAAAAAGGGCGTATGCGTTTTTTCCTGAATATATTCAGGAAAAAACGCATACGCCCTTTTTGGCCAAGTGCATCATTGTGGACGTTCTGCCTCTTTTCCTATGCTTTCAATGCAATTCCAGTCTACCTCCTGAAATCGGTTTCCTGCAATTCTGCCCCGCTTTCAAGTCCTCTTGGCAGCCTTACTTCAGTCTATTTTTGGACGATAGCTGTCATTTATAACTCTGCAGGTTTGTGAATTACAGTGCCCCTGGGCTCCTTTCTTCAACTCGCTTTCTTTTGAGCTGGCCGCAACACCGCAGGATGGCTTCAGGCCCTAATCTGGTTCCGGTACGGCACGCTGAGCCTTTGGTTAATTCCTCTTCCTGGTGGGAAATGAGAGTTAAATTTGCCCGTCCAGACACCTCCAGCTAGCCTCTCATTGGTTCTCGCTATTCCTGTTCATCTTCCGCAGAAATTGCAAACTGGGCCAAACAGGAGGTTAAAGGGACTGACTCTCCAATTCGGGAGAGTGTTATAAAGCATCTGGAATGTTGCACCCGAGTACCAGGGGAGGAAAACTGAGACATATTTGAACACGTCTCCCGTTCACATGGTTGATCATACTCTGGGTTCCACATGCATGTTTTAGCTGAAGGAAGAATACCTTAAACCTGGAGAGTTGAGACCCGTGGAATGGATACCATGCAATATGACTTCAAAGGGTCTTCATTTGCTCACCGAACCTCTCCAATCCTATCACTGCTGCGTTTATGCCCCTGTACACACGCTTGATTCTCTTTTGGAGACATAGCAATCCATAGGTTTTAAGATACTTACTAGTCAGGTACATTCTTAGGCGTTTAATATGCGGTGTTGAGTCCATTTCGTTGAGCAAGGAGTAGCTCTTGTCTATTCCATATTTGACTTAAGGAACTTTATCTGTGCTCATTTCAATCTCTGGTTTTATGCAGCACCCCAACTCACCTTTCCCCTTAAGCAAGCATAAGTTGTTTTTCTAAATTTGAGACCCTGTTCTGTTCTGTGATTCAGTTCCTGTGTAGCCAAGTTTACATTCCGTTTATTACTGATATCATATGATGTTTCTTTTCTGTGTGACTTATTTCAGTTAGAGTCATCATACCTGAATCCACTCATTGTGCTGCTATGGGCCTCATGACACAGATTTCATTGCTGAGTGATATTGCTTTGTAAGTAAATACCACAACTTCTTTATCCATTTTTCACTTTCTGCGATGTTGAACTTGTACTGTAAACGAGGTTCTTGTAAACAAAGCCGTTCGAAAGTTTGGGGTGGCTGTGTCTTTTTGATTTTAATTTCCCTAAGCTATAGGACCATAAGTGGCAGTGCCCTAGGCTCTGTTGCTTTGTTTTTTAGATGTTTCAGGAAACACCATACACTTCTCCCGAGTGTCTGTTGGCAATTTTCATCCCGCCCATCAGCATAACAAGGCTCCCAGTTCTCCATGGCCTGTCCTGCCTTTCTGGATTTTACACTTTTTTCAGATGGCCCTTTTGACCGGGGGGATGTGAGACTTCATTGTAGTGCAGATTTCCTTTGCAAGCTTGCTTGGTTGGCCAAAAAGGGCGTATGCGTTTTTTCCTGAATATATTCAGGAAAAAATGCATACGCCCTTTTTGGCCAAGTGCATCATTGTGGACGTTCTGCCTCTTTTCCTATGCTTTCAATGCAATTCCAGTCTACCTCCTGAAATCGGTTTCCTGCAATTCTGCCCCGCTTTCAAGTCCTCTTGGCAGCCTTACTTCAGTCTATTTTTGGACGATAGCTGTCATTTATAAGTCTGCAGGTTTGTGAATTACAGTGCCCCTGAGCTCCTTTCTTCAACTCGCTTTCTTGTGACCTGGCCGCAACACCGCAGGATGGCTTCAGGCCCTAATCTGGTTCTGGCACGGCATGCTGAGCCTTTGGTTAATTCCTCTTCCTGGTGGGAAATGAGAGTTAAATTTGCCCGTCCAGACACCTCCAGCTAGTCTCTCATTGGTTCTCGCTATTCCTGTTCATCTTCCGCAGAAATTGCAAACTGGGCCAAACAGGAGGTTAAAGGGACTGACTCTCCAAGTCGGGAGAGTGTTAGTAAAGCGTCTGGAATGTTGCACCCGAGTACCAGGGGAGGAAAACTGAGACATATTTGAACACGTCTCCCGATCACATGGTTGATCATACTCTAGGTTCCACATGCATGTTTTAGCTGAAGGAAGAATACCTTAAACCTGGAGAGTTGAGACCCGTGTAATGCGTACCATGCAATATGACTTCAAAGGGTCTTCATTTGCTCACCAAACCGCTCCAATCCTATCACTGCTGCGTTTATGCCCCTGTACACATGCTTGATTCTCTTTTGGAGACATAGCAATCCATAGGTTTTACGATACTTACTAGTCAGGTACATTCTTAGGCGTTTAATATGCGGTGTTGAGTCCATTTCGTTGAGCAAGGAGTAGCTCTTGTCTATTCCATATTTGACTTAAGGAACTTTATCTGTGCTCATTTCAATCTCTGGTTTTATGCAGCACCCCAACTCACCTTTCCCCTTAAGCAAGCATAAGTTGTTTTTCTAAATTTGAGACCCTGTTCTGTTTTGGAATGTAGTTCCTGTGTAGCCAAGTTTCCATTCCGTGTATTACTGATATCTTATGATGTTTCTTTTTCTGTGTGACTTACTTCAGTTAGAATCATCATACCTGAATCCACTCATTGTGCTGCTAAGGTCCTGATGACACAGATTTCATTGCTGAGTGATATTGCTTTGTAAGTAAATACCACAACTTCTTTATCCATTTTTCACTTTCTGCGATGTTGAACTTGTACTGTAAACGAGGTTCTTGTAAACAGAGCCGTTCCAAACTTTGGGGTGGCTGTGTCTTTTTGATTTTAATTTCCCTAAGCTATAGGACCATAAGTGGAAGTGCCCTAGGTTCTGTTGCTTTGTTTTTTAGATGTTTCAGGAAACACCATACACTTCTCCCGAGTGGTTGTTGGCAATTTACATCCCGCCCATCAGCATAACAAGGCTCCCAGTTCTCCATGGCCTGTCCTGCCTTTCTGGATTTTACACTTTTTTCAGATGGCCCTTTTGACCGGGGGGAAGTGAGACTTCATTGCAGTGCAGATTTCCTTTGCAAGCTTGCTTGGTTGGCCAAAAAGTGCGTATGCGTTTTTTCCTGAATATATTCAGGAAAAAACGCATACGCACTTTTTGGCCAAGTGCATCATTGTGGACGTTCTGCCTCTTTTCCTATGCTTTCAATGCAATTCCAGTCTACCTCCTGAAATCGGTTTCCTGCAATTCTGCCCCGCTTTCAAGTCCTCTTGGCAGCCTTACTTCAGTCTATTTTTGGACGATAGCTGTCATTTATAACTCTGCAGGTTTGTGAATTACAGTGCCCCTGAGCTCCTTTCTTCAACTCGCTTTCTTGTGACCTGGCCGCAACACCACAGGATGGCTTCAGGCCCTAATCTGGTTCTGGCACGGCACGCTGAGCCTTTGGTTAATTCCTCTTCCTGGTGGGAAATGAGAGTTAAATTTGCCCGTCCAGACACCTCCAGCTAGTCTCTTATTGGTTCTCGCTATTCCTGTTCATCTTCCGCAGAAATTGCAAACTGGGCCAAACAGGAGGTTAAAGGGACTGACTCTCCAAGTGGGGAGAGTGTTAGTAAAGCGTCTGGAATGTTGCACCCGAGTACCAGGGGAGGAAAACTGAGACATATATGAACACGTCTCCCGATCACATGGTTGATCATACTCTAGGTTCCACATGCATGTTTTAGCTGAAGGAAGAATACCTTAAACCTGGAGAGTTGAGACCCGTGTAATACGTACCATGCAATATGACTTCAAAGGGTCTTCATTTGCTCACCGAACCTCTCCAATCCTATCACTGCTGTGTTTATGCCCCTGTACACATGCTTGATTCTCTTTTGGAGACATAGCAATCCATAGGTTTTAAGATACTTACTAGTCAGGTACATTCTTAGGCGTTTAATATGTGGTGTTGAGTCCATTTCGTTGAGCAAGGAGTAGCTCTTGTCTATTCCATATTTGACTTAAGGAACTTTATCTGTGCTCATTTCAATCTCTGGTTTTATGCAGCACCCCAACTCACCTTTACCCTTAAGCAAGCATAAGTTGGTTTTCTAAATTTGAGACCCTGTTCTGTTCTGTAATTCAGTTCCTGTGTAGCCAAGTTTACATTCCGTGTATTACTGATATCTTATGATGTTTCTTTTCTGTGTGACTTATTTCAGTTAGAATCATCATACCTGAATCCACTCATTGTGCTGCTACGGGCCTGATGACACAGATTTTATTGCTGAGTGATATTGCTTTTTAAGTAAATACCACAACTTCTTTATCCATTTTTCACTTTCTGCGATGTTGAACTTGTACTGTAAACGAGGTTCTTGTAAACAGAGCCGTTCGAAAGTTTGGGGTGGCTGTGTCTTTTTTATTTTAATTT
This sequence comes from Stenella coeruleoalba, assembly GCF_951394435.1. Classification (NCBI taxonomy): domain Eukaryota; kingdom Metazoa; phylum Chordata; class Mammalia; order Artiodactyla; family Delphinidae; genus Stenella; species Stenella coeruleoalba. The sequence continues at coordinate 276,207 of NW_027646356.1, read as the reverse complement.
CCCTAAGCTATAGGACCATAAGTGGAAGTGCCCTAGGTTCAGTTGCTTTGCTTTTTCGATGTTTCAGGAAACACCATACACTTCTCCCGAGTGTCTGTTGGCAATTTACATCCCGCCCATCAGCATAACAAGGCTCCCAGTTGTCCATGGCCTGTCCTGCCTTTCTGGATTTTACACTTTTTTCAGATGGCCCTTTTGACCGGGGGGAAGTGAGACTTCATTGTAGTGCAGATTTCCTTTGCAAGCTTGCTTGGTTGGCCAAAAAGGGCGTATGCGTTTTTTCCTGAATATATTCAGGAAAAAACGCATACGCCCTTTTTGGCCAAGTGCATCATTGTGGACGTTCTGCCTCTTTTCCTATGCTTTCAATGCAATTCCAGTCTACCTCCTGAAATCGGTTTCCTGCAATTCTGCCCCGCTTTCAAGTCCTCTTGGCAGCCTTACTTCAGTCTATTTTTGGACGATAGCTGTCATTTATAACTCTGCAGGTTTGTGAATTACAGTGCCCCTGAGCTCCTTTCTTCAACTCGCTTTCTTGTGACCTGGCTGCAACACCGCAGGATGGATTCAGGCCCTAATCTGGTTCCGGCACGGCACGCTGAGCCTTTGGTTAATTCCTCTTCCTGGTGGGAAATGAGAGTTAAATTTGCCCGTCCAGACACCTCCAGCTAGCCTCTCATTGGTTCTCGCTATTCCTGTTCATCTTCCGCAGAAATTGCAAACTGGGCCAAACAGGAGGTTAAAGGCGCTGACTCTCCAAGTGGGGAGAGTGTTAGTAAAGCGTCTGGAATGTTGCACCCGAGTACCAGGGGAGGAAAACTGAGACATATTTGAACACGTCTCCCGTTCACATGGTTGATCATACTTGGGTTCCACATGCATGTTTTAGCCGAAGGAAGAATACCTTAAACCTGGAGAGTTGAGACCCGTGTAATGGGTACCATGCAATATGACTTCAAAGGGTCTTCATTTGCTCACCGAACCGCTCCAATCCTATCACTGCTGCGTTTATGCCCCTGTACACACGCTTGATTCTCTTTTGGAGACATAGCAATCCATAGGTTTTAAGATACTTACTAGTCAGGTACATTCTTAGGCGTTTAATATGGGGTGTTGAGTCCATTTCGTTGAGCAAGGAGTAGCTCTTGTCTATTCCATATTTGGCTTAAGGAATTTTATCTGTGCTCATTTCAATCTCTGGTTTTATGCAGCACCCCAACTCACCTTTCCCCTTAAGCAAGCATAAGTTGGTTTTCTAAATTTGAGACCCTGTTCTGTTTTGGAATTCAGTTCCTGTGTAGCCAAGTTTACATTCCGTGTATTAGTGATATCTTATGATGTTTCTTTTTCTGTGTGACTTATTTAAGTTAGAATCATCGTACTTGAATCCACTCATTGTGCTGCTAAGGGCCTGATGACACAGATTTCATTGCTGAGTGATATTGCTTTGTAAGTAAATACCACAACTTCTTTATCCATTTTTCACTTTCTGCGATGTTGAACTTGTACTGTAAACGAGGTTCTTGTAAACAGATCCGTTCCAAACTTTGGGGTGGCTGTGTCTTTTTGATTTTAATTTCCCTAAGCTATAGGACCATAAGTGGAAGTGCCCTAGGTTCTGTTGCTTTGTTTTTTACATGTTTCAGGAAACACCATACACTTCTCCCGAGTGGTTGTTGGCAATTTACATCCCGCCCATCAGCATAACAAGGCTCCCAGTTCTCCATGGCCTGTCTTGTCTTTCTGGATTTTACACTTTTTTCAGATGGCCCTTTTGACCGGGGGGAAGTGAGACTTCATTGTAGTGCAGATTTCCTTTGCAAGCTTGCTTGGTTGGCCAAAAAGGGCGTATGCGTTTTTTCCTGAATATATTCAGGAAAAAACGCATACGCCCTTTTTGACCAAGTGCATCATTGTGGACGTTCTGCCTCTTTTCCTATGCTTTCAATGCAATTCCAGTCTACCTCCTGAAATCGGTTTCCTGCAATTCTGCCCCGCTTTCAAGTCCTCTTGGCAGCCTTACTTCAGTCTATTTTTGGACGATAGCTGTCATTTATAACTCTGCAGGTTTGTGAATTACAGTGCCCCTGAGCTCCTTTCTTCAACTCGCTTTCTTGTGACCTGGCCGCAACACCGCAGGATGGCTTCAGGCCCTAATCTGGTTCCGGCCCGGCATGCTGAGCCTTTGGTTAATTCCTCTTCCTGGTGGGAAATGAGAGTTAAATTTGCCCGTCCAGACACCTCCAGCTAGTCTCTCATTGGTTCTCGCTATTCCTGTTCATCTTCCGCAGAAATTGCAAACTGGGCCAAACAGGAGGTTAAAGGGACTGACTCTCCAAGTCGGGAGAGTGTTAGTAAAGCGTCTGGAATGTTGCACCCGAGTACCAGGGGAGGAAAACTGAGACATATTTGAACACGTCTCCCGATCACATGGTTGATCATACTCTAGGTTCCACATGCATGTTTTAGCTGAAGGAAGAATACCTTAAACCTGGAGAGTTGAGACCCGTGTAATACGTACCATGCAATATGACTTCAAAGGGTCTTCATTTGCTCACCGAACCTCTCCAATCCTATCACTGCTGTGTTTATGCCCCTGTACACATGCTTGATTCTCTTTTGGAGACATAGCAATCCATAGGTTTTAAGATACTTACTAGTCAGGTACATTCTTAGGCGTTTAATATGTGGTGTTGAGTCCATTTCGTTGAGCAAGGAGTAGCTCTTGTCTATTCCATATTTGACTTAAGGAACTTTATCTGTGCTCATTTCAATCTCTGGTTTTATGCAGCACCCCAACTCACCTTTACCCTTAAGCAAGCATAAGTTGGTTTTCTAAATTTGAGACCCTGTTCTGTTCTGTAATTCAGTTCCTGTGTAGCCAAGTTTACATTCCGTGTATTACTGATATCTTATGATGTTTCTTTTCTGTGTGACTTATTTCAGTTAGAATCATCATACCTGAATCCACTCATTGTGCTGCTACGGGCCTGATGACACAGATTTTATTGCTGAGTGATATTGCTTTTTAAGTAAATACCACAACTTCTTTATCCATTTTTCACTTTCTGCGATGTTGAACTTGTACTGTAAACGAGGTTCTTGTAAACAGAGCCGTTCGAAAGTTTGGGGTGGCTGTGTCTTTTTTATTTTAATTTCCCTAAGCTATAGGACCATAAGTGGAAGTGCCCTAGGTTCAGTTGCTTTGCTTTTTCGATGTTTCAGGAAACACCATACACTTCTCCCGAGTGTCTGTTGGCAATTTACATCCCGCCCATCAGCATAACAAGGCTCCCAGTTGTCCATGGCCTGTCCTGCCTTTCTGGATTTTACACTTTTTTCAGATGGCCCTTTTGACCGGGGGGAAGTGAGACTTCATTGTAGTGCAGATTTCCTTTGCAAGCTTGCTTGGTTGGCCAAAAAGGGCGTATGCGTTTTTTCCTGAATATATTCAGGAAAAAACGCATACGCCCTTTTTGGCCAAGTGCATCATTGTGGACGTTCTGCCTCTTTTCCTATGCTTTCAATGCAATTCCAGTCTACCTCCTGAAATCGGTTTCCTGCAATTCTGCCCCGCTTTCAAGTCCTCTTGGCAGCCTTACTTCAGTCTATTTTTGGACGATAGCTGTCATTTATAACTCTGCAGGTTTGTGAATTACAGTGCCCCTGAGCTCCTTTCTTCAACTCGCTTTCTTGTGACCTGGCTGCAACACCGCAGGATGGATTCAGGCCCTAATCTGGTTCCGGCACGGCACGCTGAGCCTTTGGTTAATTCCACTTCCTGGTGGGAAATGAGAGTTAAATTTGCCCGTCCAGACACCTCCAGCTAGCCTCTCATTGGTTCTCGCTATTCCTGTTCATCTTCCGCAGAAATTGCAAACTGGGCCAAACAGGAGGTTAAAGGCGCTGACTCTCCAAGTGGGGAGAGTGTTAGTAAAGCGTCTGGAATGTTGCACCCGAGTACCAGGGGAGGAAAACTGAGACATATTTGAACACGTCTCCCGTTCACATGGTTGATCATACTTGGGTTCCACATGCATGTTTTAGCCGAAGGAAGAATACCTTAAACCTGGAGAGTTGAGACCCGTGTAATGGGTACCATGCAATATGACTTCAAAGGGTCTTCATTTGCTCACCGAACCGCTCCAATCCTATCACTGCTGCGTTTATGCCCCTGTACACACGCTTGATTCTCTTTTGGAGACATAGCAATCCATAGGTTTTAAGATACTTACTAGTCAGGTACATTCTTAGGCGTTTAATATGGGGTGTTGAGTCCATTTCGTTGAGCAAGGAGTAGCTCTTGTCTATTCCATATTTGGCTTAAGGAATTTTATCTGTGCTCATTTCAATCTCTGGTTTTATGCAGCACCCCAACTCACCTTTCCCCTTAAGCAAGCATAAGTTGGTTTTCTAAATTTGAGACCCTGTTCTGTTTTGGAATTCAGTTCCTGTGTAGCCAAGTTTACATTCCGTGTATTAGTGATATCTTATGATGTTTCTTTTTCTGTGTGACTTATTTAAGTTAGAATCATCGTACTTGAATCCACTCATTGTGCTGCTAAGGGCCTGATGACACAGATTTCATTGCTGAGTGATATTGCTTTGTAAGTAAATACCACAACTTCTTTATCCATTTTTCACTTTCTGCGATGTTGAACTTGTACTGTAAACGAGGTTCTTGTAAACAGATCCGTTCCAAACTTTGGGGTGGCTGTGTCTTTTTGATTTTAATTTCCCTAAGCTATAGGACCATAAGTGGAAGTGCCCTAGGTTCTGTTGCTTTGTTTTTTACATGTTTCAGGAAACACCATACACTTCTCCCGAGTGGTTGTTGGCAATTTACATCCCGCCCATCAGCATAACAAGGCTCCCAGTTCTCCATGGCCTGTCTTGTCTTTCTGGATTTTACACTTTTTTCAGATGGCCCTTTTGACCGGGGGGAAGTGAGACTTCATTGTAGTGCAGATTTCCTTTGCAAGCTTGCTTGGTTGGCCAAAAAGGGCGTATGCGTTTTTTCCTGAATATATTCAGGAAAAAACGCATACGCCCTTTTTGGCCAAGTGCATCATTGTGGACGTTCTGCCTCTTTTCCTATGCTTTCAATGCAATTCCAGTCTACCTCCTGAAATCGGTTTCCTGCAATTCTGCCCCGCTTTCAAGTCCTCTTGGCAGCCTTACTTCAGTCTATTTTTGGACGATAGCTGTCATTTATAACTCTGCAGGTTTGTGAATTACAGTGCCCCTGAGCTCCTTTCTTCAACTCGCTTTCTTGTGACCTGGCCGCAACACCGCAGGATGGCTTCAGGCCCTAATCTGGTTCCGGCCCGGCATGCTGAGCCTTTGGTTAATTCCTCTTCCTGGTGGGAAATGAGAGTTAAATTTGCCCGTCCAGACACCTCCAGCTAGTCTCTCATTGGTTCTCGCTATTCCTGTTCATCTTCCGCAGAAATTGCAAACTGGGCCAAACAGGAGGTTAAAGGGACTGACTCTCCAAGTCGGGAGAGTGTTAGTAAAGCGTCTGGAATGTTGCACCCGAGTACCAGGGGAGGAAAACTGAGACATATTTGAACACGTCTCCCGATCACATGGTTGATCATACTCTAGGTTCCACATGCATGTTTTAGCTGAAGGAAGAATACCTTAAACCTGGAGAGTTGAGACCCGTGTAATGCGTACCATGCAATATGACTTCAAAGGGTCTTCATTTGCTCACCGAACCTCTCCAATCCTATCACTGCTGCGTTTATGCCCCTGTACACACGCTTGATTCTCTTTCGGAGACATAGCAATCCATAGGTTTTAAGATACTTACTAGTCAGGTACATTCTTAGGCGTTTAATATGCGGTGTTGAGTCCATTTCGTTGAGCAAGGAGTAGCTCTTGTCTATTCCATATTTGGCTTAAGGAACTTTATCTGTGCTCATTTCAATCTCTGGTTTTATGCAGCACCCCAACTCACCTTTACCCTTAAGCAAGCATAAGTTGGTTTTCTAAATTTGAGACCCTGTTCTGTTCTGTAATTCAGTTCCTGTGTAGCCAAGATTACATTCCGTGTATTACTGATATCTTATGATGTTTCTTTTTCTGTGTGACTTATTTCAGTTAGAATCATCATACCTGAATCCACTCATTGTGATGCTAAGGGCCTGATGACATAGATTTCATTGCTGAGTGATATTGCTTTGTAAGTAAATACCACAACTTCTTTATCCATTTTTCACTTTCTGCGATGTTGAACTTGTACTGTAAACGAGGTTCTTGTAAACAGAGCCGTTCCAAACTTTGGGGTGGCTGTGTCTTTTTGATTTTAATTTCCCTAAGCTATAGGACCATAAGTGGCAGTGCCCTAGGCTCTGTTGCTTTGTTTTTTAGATGTTTCAGGAAACACCATACACTTCTCCCGAGTGTCTGTTGGCAATTTACATCCCGCCCATCAGCATAACAAGGCTCCCAGTTCTCCATGGCCTGTCCTGCCTTTCTGGATTTTACACTTTTTTCAGATGGCCCTTTTGACCGGGGGGAAGTGAGACTTCATTGTAGTGCAGATTTCCTTTGCAAGCTTGCTTGGTTGGCCAAAAAGGGCGTATGCGTTTTTTCCTGAATATATTCAGGAAAAAACGCATACGCCCTTCTTGGCCAAGTGCATCATTGTGGACGTTCTGCCTCTTTTCCTATGCTTTCAATGCAATTCCAGTCTACCTCCTGAAATCGGTTTCCTGCAATTCTGCCCCGCTTTCAAGTCCTCTTGGCAGCCTTACTTCAGTCTATTTTTGGACGATAGCTGTCATTTATAACTCTGCAGGTTTGTGAATTACAGTGCCCCTGAGCTCCTTTCTTCAACTCGCTTTCTTGTGACCTGGCCGCAACACCGCAGGATGGCTTCAGGCCCTAATCTGGTTCCGGCACGGCACGCTGAGCCTTTGGTTATTTCCTCTTCCTGGTGGGAAATGAGAGTTAAATTTGCCCGTCCAGACACCTCCAGCTAGTCTCTCATTGGTTCTCGCTATTCCTGTTCATCTTCCGCAGAAATTGCAAACTGGGCCAAACAGGAGGTTAAAGGCGCTGACTCTCCAAGTGGGGAGAGTGTTAGTAAAGCGTCTGGAATTTTGCACCCGAGTACCAGGGGAGGAAAACTGAGACATATTTGAACACGTCTCCCGTTCACATGGTTGATCATACTTGGGTTCCACATGCATGTTTTAGCTGAAGGAAGAATACCTTAAACCTGGAGAGTTAAGACCCGTGTAATGGGTACCATGCAATATGACTTCAAAGGGTCTTCATTTGCTCACCGAACCTCTCCAATCCTATCACTGCTGCGTTTATGCCCCTGTACACATGCTTGATTCTCTTTCGGAGACATAGCAATCCATAGGTTTTAAGATACTTACTAGTCAGGTACATTCTTAGGCGTTTAATATGCGGTGTTGAGTCCATTTCGTTGAGCAAGGAGTAGCTCTTGTCTATTCCATATTTGACTTAAGGAACTTTATCTGTGCTCATTTCAATCTCTGGTTTTATGCAGCACCCCAACTCACCTTTACCCTTAAGCAAGCATAAGTTGGTTTTCTAAATTTGAGACCCTGTTCTGTTCTGTAATTCAGTTCCTGTGTAGCCAAGTTTACATTCCGTGTATTAGTGATATCTTATGATGTTTCTTTTTCTGTGTGACTTACTTCAGTTAGAATCATCATACCTGAATCCACTCATTGTGCTGCTAAGGGCCTGATGACACAGATTTCATTGCTGAGTGATATTGCTTTGTAAGTAAATACCACAACTTCTTTATCCATTTTTCACTTTCTGCGATGTTGAACTTGTACTGTAAACGAGGTTCTTGTAAACAGAGCCGTTCCAAACTTTGGGGTGGCTGTGTCTTTTTGATTTTAATTTCCCTAAGCTATAGGACCATAAGTGGCAGTGCCCTAGGCTCTGTTGCTTTGTTTTTTAGATGTTTCAGGAAACACCATACACTTCTCCCGAGTGTCTGTTGGCAATTTACATCCCGCCCATCAGCATAACAAGGCTCCCAGTTCTCCATGGCCTGTCCTGCCTTTCTGGATTTTACACTTTTTTCAGATGGCCCTTTTGACCGGGGGGAAGTGAGACTTCATTGTAGTGCAGATTTCCTTTGCAAGCTTGCTTGGTTGGCCAAAAAGGGCGTATGCGTTTTTTCCTGAATATATTCAGGATAAAACGCATACGCCCTTCTTGGCCAAGTGCATCATTGTGGACGTTCTGCCTCTTTTCCTATGCTTTCAATGCAATTCCAGTCTACCTCCTGAAATCGGTTTCCTGCAATTCTGCCCCGCTTTCAAGTCCTCTTGGCAGCCTTCCTTCAGTCTATTTTTGGACGATAGCTGTCATTTATAACTCTGCAGGTTTGTGAATTACAGTGCCCCTGAGCTCCTTTCTTCAACTCGCTTTCTTGTGACCTGCCCGCAACACCGCAGGATGGCTTCAGGCCCTAATCTGGTTCCGGCACGGCACGCTGAGCCTTTGGTTATTTCCTCTTCCTGGTGGGAAATGAGAGTTAAATTTGCCCGTCCAGACACCTCCAGCTAGTCTCTCATTGGTTCTCGCTATTCCTGTTCATCTTCCGCAGAAATTGCAAACTGGGCCAAACAGGAGGTTAAAGGCGCTGACTCTCCAAGTGGGGAGAGTGTTAGTAAAGCGTCTGGAATGTTGCACCCGAGTACCAGGGGAGGAAAACTGAGACATATTTGAACACGTCTCCCGATCACATGGTTGATCATACTCTAGGTTCCACATGCATGTTTTAGCTGAAGGAAGAATACCTTAAACCTGGGTAGTTGAAACCCGTGGAATGGGTACCATGCAATATGACTTCAAAGGGTCCTCATTTGCTCACCGAACCTCTCCAATCCTATCACTAATGCGTTTATGCCCCTGTACACATGCTTGATTCTCTTTCGGAGACATAGCAATCCATAGGTTTTAAGATACTTACAAGTCAGGTACATTCTTAGGCGTTTAATATGCGGTGTTGAGTCCATTTCGTTGAGCAAGGAGTAGCTCTTGTCTATTCCATATTTGGCTTAAGGAACTTTATCTGTGCTCATTTCAATCTCTGGTTTTATGCAGCACCCCAACTCACCTTTACCCTTAAGCAAGCATAAGTTGGTTTTCTAAATTTGAGACCCTGTTCTGTTCTGTAATTCAGTTCCTGTGTAGCCAAGTTTACATTCCGTGTATTACTGATATCTTATGATGTTTCTTTTTCTGTGTGACTTACTTCAGTTAGAATCATCATACCTGAATCCACTCATTGTGCTTCTAAGTGCCTGATGACACAGATTTCATTGCTGAGTGATATTGCTTTGTAAGTAAATACCACAACTTCTTTATCCATTTTTCACTTTCTGCGATGTTGAACTTGTACTGTAAACGAGGTTCTTGTAAACAGAGCCGTTCCAAACTTTGGGGTGGCTGTGTCTTTTTGATTTTAATTTCCCTAAGCTATAGGACCATAAGTGGAATTGCCCTAGGTTCTGTTGCTTTGTTTTTTAGATGTTTCAGGAAACACCATACACTTCTCCCGAGTGTCTGTTGGCAATTTACATCCCGCCCATCAGCATAACAAGGCTCCCAGTTCTCCATGGCCTGTCCTGCCTTTCTGGATTTTACACTTTTTTCAGATGGCCCTTTTGACCGGGGGGGAAGTGAGACTTCATTGTAGTGCAGATTTCCTTTGCAAGCTTGCTTGGTTGGCCAAAAAGGGCGTATGCGTTTTTTCCTGAATATATTCAGGAAAAAACGCATACGCCCTTTTTGGCCAAGTGCATCATTGTGGACGTTCTGCCTCTTTTCCTATGCTTTCAATGCAATTCCAGTCTACCTCCTGAAATCAGTTTCCTGCAATTCTGCCCCGCTTTCAAGTCCTCTTGGCAGCCTTACTTCAGTCTATTTTTGGACGATAGCTGTCATTTATAACTCTGCAGGTTTGTGAATTACAGTGCCCCTGAGCTCCTTTCTTCAACTCGCTTTCTTTTGAGCTGGCCGCAACACCGCAGGATGGCTTCAGGCCCTAATCTGGTTCCGGTACGGCACGCTGAGCCTTTGCTTATTTCCTCTTCCTGGTGGGAAATGAGAGTTAAATTTGCCCGTCCAGACACCTCCAGCTAGCCTCTCATTGGTTCTCGCTATTCCTGTTCATCTTCCGCAGAAATTGCAAACTGGGCCAAACAGGAGGTTAAAGGCGCTGACTCTCCAAGTGGGGAGAGTGTTAGTAAAGCGTCTGGAATGTTGCACCCGAGTACCAGGGGAGGAAAACTGAGACATATTTGAACACGTCTCCCGATCACATGGTTGATCATACTCTAGGTTCCACATGCATGTTTTAGCTGAAGGAAGAATACCTTAAACCTGGGTAGTTGAAACCCGTGGAATGGGTACCATGCAATATGACTTCAAAGGGTCTTCATTTGCTCACCGAACCTCTCCAATCCTATCACTAATGCGTTTATGCCCCTGTACACATGCTTGATTCTCTTTCGGAGACATAGCAATCCATAGGTTTTAAGATACTTACAAGTCAGGTACATTCTTAGGCGTTTAATATGCGGTGTTGAGTCCATTTCGTTGAGCAAGGAGTAGCTCTTGTCTATTCCATATTTGGCTTAAGGAACTTTATCTGTGCTCATTTCAATCTCTGGTTTTATGCAACACCCCAACTCACCTTTCCCCTTAAGCAAGCATAAGTTGGTTTTCTAAATTTGAGACCCTGTTCTGTTCTGTAATTCAGTTCCTGTGTAGCCAAGTTTACATTCCGTGTATTACTGATATCTTATGATGTTTCTTTTTCTGTGTGACTTACTTCAGTTAGAATCATCATACCTGAATCCACTCATTGTGCTTCTAAGTGCCTGATGACACAGATTTCATTGCTGAGTGATATTGCTTTGTAAGTAAATACCACAACTTCTTTATCCATTTTTCACTTTCTGCGATGTTGAACTTGTACTGTAAACGAGGTTCTTGTAAACAGAGCCGTTCCAAACTTTGGGGTGGCTGTGTCTTTTTGATTTTAATTTCCCTAAGCTATAGGACCATAAGTGGAAGTGCCCTAGGTTCTGTTGCTTTGTTTTTTAGATGTTTCAGGAAACACCATACACTTCTCCCGAGTGTCTGTTGGCAATTTACATCCCGCCCATCAGCATCACAAGGCTCCCAGTTCTCCATGGCCTGTCCTGCCTTTCTGGATTTTACACTTTTTTCAGATGGCCCTTTTGACCGGGGGGGAAGTGAGACTTCATTGTAGTGCAGATTTCCTTTGCAAGCTTGCTTGGTTGGCCAAAAAGGGCGTATGCGTTTTTTCCTGAATATATTCAGGAAAAAACGCATACGCCCTTTTTGGCCAAGTGCATCATTGTGGACGTTCTGCCTCTTTTCCTATGCTTTCAATGCAATTCCAGTCTACCTCCTGAAATCGGTTTCCTGCAATTCTGCCCCGCTTTCAAGTCCTCTTGGCAGCCTTACTTCAGTCTATTTTTGGACGATAGCTGTCATTTATAACTCTGCAGGTTTGTGAATTACAGTGCCCCTGAGCTCCTTTCTTCAACTCGCTTTCTTGTGACCTGGCCGCAACACCGCAGGATGGCTTCAGGCCCTAATCTGGTTCCGGTACGGCACGCTGAGCCTTTGGTTATTTCCTCTTCCTGGTGGGAAATGAGAGTTAAATTTGCCCGTCCAGACACCTCCAGCTAGCCTCTCATTGGTTCTCGCTATTCCTGTTCATCTTCCGCAGAAATTGCAAACTGGGCCAAACAGGAGGTTAAAGGCGCTGACTCTCCAAGTGGGGAGAGTGTTAGTAAAGCGTCTGGAATGTTGCACCCGAGTACCAGGGGAGGAAAACTGAGACATATTTGAACACGTCTCCCGTTCACATGGTTCATCATACTTGGGTTCCACATGCATGTTTTAGCTGAAGGAAGAATACCTTAAACCTGGAGAGTTGAGACCCGTGTAATGGGTACCATGCAATATGACTTCAAAGGGTCTTCATTTGCTCACCGAACCTCTCCAATCCTATCACTGTTGCGTTTATGCCCCTGTACACATGCTTGATTCTCTTTCGGAGACATAGCAATCCATAGGTTTTACGATAATTACTAGTCAGGTACATTCTTAGGCGTTTAATATGCGGTGTTGAGTCCATTTCGTTGAGCAAGGAGTAGCTCTTGTCTATTCCATATTTGACTTAAGGAACTTTATCTGTGCTCATTTCAATCTCTGGTTTTATGCAGCACCCCAACTCACCTTTACCCTTAAGCAAGCATAAGTTGGTTTTCTAAATTTGAGACCCTGTTCTGTTCTGTAATTCAGTTCCTGTGTAGCCAAGTTTACATTCCGTGTATTACTGATATCTTATGATATTTCTTTTTCTGTGTGACTTACTTCAGTTAGAATCATCATACCTGAATCCACTCATTGTGCTTCTAAGTGCCTGATGACACAGATTTCATTGCTGAGTGATATTGCTTTGTAAGTAAATACCACAACTTCTTTATCCATTTTTCACTTTCTGCGATGTTGAACTTGTACTGTAAACGAGGTTCTTGTAAACAGAGCCGTTCCAAACTTTGGGGTGGCTGTGTCTTTTTGATTTTAATTTCCCTAAGCTATAGGACCATAAGTGGAAGTGCCCTAGGTTCTGTTGCTTTGTTTTTTAGATGTTTCAGGAAACACCATACACTTCTCCCGAGTGTCTGTTGGCAATTTACATCCCGCCCATCAGCATAACAAGGCTCCCAGTTCTCCATGGCCTGTCCTGCCTTTCTGGATTTTACACTTTTTTCAGATGGCCCTTTTGACCGGGGGGGAAGTGAGACTTCATTGTAGTGCAGATTTCCTTTGCAAGCTTGCTTGGTTGGCCAAAAAGGGCGTATGCGTTTTTTCCTGAATATATTCAGGAAAAAACGCATACGCCCTTTTTGGCCAAGTGCATCATTGTGGACGTTCTGCCTCTTTTCCTATGCTTTCAATGCAATTCCAGTCTACCTCCTGAAATCAGTTTCCTGCAATTCTGCCCCGCTTTCAAGTCCTCTTGGCAGCCTTACTTCAGTCTATTTTTGGACGATAGCTGTCATTTATAACTCTGCAGGTTTGTGAATTACAGTGCCCCTGAGCTCCTTTCTTCAACTCGCTTTCTTTTGAGCTGGCCGCAACACCGCAGGATGGCTTCAGGCCCTAATCTGGTTCCGGTACGGCACGCTGAGCCTTTGGTTATTTCCTCTTCCTGGTGGGAAATGAGAGTTAAATTTGCCCGTCCAGACACCTCCAGCTAGCCTCTCATTGGTTCTCGCTATTCCTGTTCATCTTCCGCAGAAATTGCAAACTGGGCCAAACAGGAGGTTAAAGGCGCTGACTCTCCAAGTGGGGAGAGTGTTAGTAAAGCGTCTGGAATGTTGCACCCGAGTACCAGGGGAGGAAAACTGAGACATATTTGAACACGTCTCCCGATCACATGGTTGATCATACTCTAGGTTCCACATGCATGTTTTAGCTGAAGGAAGAATACCTTAAACCTGGGTAGTTGAAACCCGTGGAATGGGTACCATGCAATATGACTTCAAAGGGTCTTCATTTGCTCACCGAACCTCTCCAATCCTATCACTAATGCGTTTATGCCCCTGTACACATGCTTGATTCTCTTTCGGAGACATAGCAATCCATAGGTTTTAAGATACTTACAAGTCAGGTACATTCTTAGGCGTTTAATATGCGGTGTTGAGTCCATTTCGTTGAGCAAGGAGTAGCTCTTGTCTATTCCATATTTGGCTTAAGGAACTTTATCTGTGCTCATTTCAATCTCTGGTTTTATGCAACACCCCAACTCACCTTTACCCTTAAGCAAGCATAAGTTGGTTTTCTAAATTTGAGACCCTGTTCTGTTCTGTAATTCAGTTCCTGTGTAGCCAAGTTTACATTCCGTGTATTACTGATATCTTATGATGTTTCTTTTTCTGTGTGACTTACTTCAGTTAGAATCATCATACCTGAATCCACTCATTGTGCTTCTAAGTGCCTGATGACACAGATTTCATTGCTGAGTGATATTGCTTTGTAAGTAAATACCACAACTTCTTTATCCATTTTTCACTTTCTGCGATGTTGAACTTGTACTGTAAACGAGGTTCTTGTAAACAGAGCCGTTCCAAACTTTGGGGTGGCTGTGTGTTTTTGATTTTAATTTCCCTAAGCTATAGGACCATAAGTGGAAGTGCCCTAGGTTCTGTTGCTTTGTTTTTTAGATGTTTCAGGAAACACCATACACTTCTCCCGAGTGTCTGTTGGCAATTTACATCCCGCCCATCAGCATCACAAGGCTCCCAGTTCTCCATGGCCTGTCCTGCCTTTCTGGATTTTACACTTTTTTCAGATGGCCCTTTTGACCGGGGGGGAAGTGAGACTTCATTGTAGTGCAGATTTCCTTTGCAAGCTTGCTTGGTTGGCCAAAAAGGGCGTATGCGTTTTTTCCTGAATATATTCAGGAAAAAACGCATACGCCCTTTTTGGCCAAGTGCATCATTGTGGACGTTCTGTCTCTTTTCCTATGCTTTCAATGCAATTCCAGTCTACCTCCTGAAATCGGTTTCCTGCAATTCTGCCCCGCTTTCAAGTCCTCTTGGCAGCCTTACTTCAGTCTATTTTTGGACGATAGCTGTCATTTATAACTCTGCAGGTTTGTGAATTACAGTGCCCCTGAGCTCCTTTCTTCAACTCGCTTTCTTGTGACCTGGCCGCAACACCGCAGGATGGCTTCAGGCCCTAATCTGGTTCCGGTACGGCACGCTGAGCCTTTGGTTATTTCCTCTTCCTGGTGGGAAATGAGAGTTAAATTTGCCCGTCCAGACACCTCCAGCTAGCCTCTCATTGGTTCTCGCTATTCCTGTTCATCTTCCGCAGAAATTGCAAACTGGGCCAAACAGGAGGTTAAAGGCGCTGACTCTCCAAGTGGGGAGAGTGTTAGTAAAGCGTCTGGAATGTTGCACCCGAGTACCAGGGGAGGAAAACTGAGACATATTTGAACACGTCTCCCGTTCACATGGTTGATCATACTTGGGTTCCACATGCATGTTTTAGCTGAAGGAAGAATACCTTAAACCTGGAGAGTTGAGACCCGTGTAATGGGTACCATGCAATATGACTTCAAAGGGTCTTCATTTGCTCACCGAACCTCTCCAATCCTATCACTGTTGCGTTTATGCCCCTGTACACATGCTTGATTCTCTTTCGGAGACATAGCAATCCATAGGTTTTACGATAATTACTAGTCAGGTACATTCTTAGGCGTTTAATATGCGGTGTTGAGTCCATTTCGTTGAGCAAGGAGTAGCTCTTGTCTATTCCATATTTGACTTAAGGAACTTTATCTGTGCTCATTTCAATCTCTGGTTTTATGCAGCACCCCAACTCACCTTTACCCTTAAGCAAGCATAAGTTGGTTTTCTAAATTTGAGACCCTGTTCTGTTCTGTAATTCAGTTCCTGTGTAGCCAAGTTTACATTCCGTGTATTACTGATATCTTATGATGTTTCTTTTTCTGTGTGACTTACTTCAGTTAGAATCATCATACCTGAATCCACTCATTGTGCTGCTAAGGGCCTGATGACACAGATTTCATTGCTGAGTGATATTGCTTTGTAAGTAAATACCACAACTTCTTTATCCATTTTTCACTTTCTGCGATGTTGAACTTGTACTGTAAACGAGGTTCTTGTAAACAGAGCCGTTCCAAACTTTGGGGTGGCTGTGTCTTTTTGATTTTAATTTCCCTAAGCTATAGGACCATAAGTGGAAGTGCCCTAGGTTCTGTTGCTTTGTTTTTTAGATGTTTCAGGAAACACCATACACTTCTCCCGAGTGTCTGTTGGCAATTTACATCCCGCCCATCAGCATAACAAGGCTCCCAGTTCTCCATGGCCTGTCCTGCCTTTCTGGATTTTACACCTTTTTCAGATGGCCCTTTTGACCGGGGGGAAGTGAGACTTCATTGTAGTGCAGATTTCCTTTGCAAGCTTGCTTGGTTGGCCAAAAAGGGCGTATGCGTTTTTTCCTGAATATATTCAGGAAAAAACGCATACGCCCTTTTTGGCCAAGTGCATCATTGTGGACGTTCTGCCTCTTTTCCTATGCTTTCAATGCAATTCCAGTCTACCTCCTGAAATCGGTTTCCTGCAATTCTGCCCCGCTTTCAAGTCCTCTTGGCAGCCTTCCTTCAGTCTATTTTTGGACGATAGCTGTCATTTATAACTCTGCAGGTTTGTGAATTACAGTGCCCCTGAGCTCCTTTCTTCAACTCGCTTTCTTGTGACCTGGTCGCAACACCGCAGGATGGCTTCAGGCCCTAATCTGGTTCCGGCCCGGCATGCTGAGCCTTTGGTTAATTCCTCTTCCTGGTGGGAAATGAGAGTTAAATTTGCCCGTCCAGACACCTCCAGCTAGCCTCTCATTGGTTCTCGCTATTCCTGTTCATCTTCCGCAGAAATTGCAAACTGGGCCAAACAGGAGGTTAAAGGGACTGACTCTCCAAGTGGAGAGAGTGTTAGTAAAGCGTCTGGAATGTTGCACCCGAGTACCAGGGGAGGAAAACTGAGACATATTTGAACACGTCTCCCGTTCACATGGTTGATTATACTTGGGTTCCACATGCATGTTTTAGCTGAAGGAAGAATACCTTAAACCTGGAGAGTTAAGACCCGTGTAATGGGTACCATGCAATATGACTTCAAAGGGTCTTCATTTGCTCACCGAACCTCTCCAATCCTATCACTGCTGCGTTTATGCCCCTGTACACATGCTTGATTCTCTTTCGGAGACATAGCAATCCATAGGTTTTAAGATACTTACTAGTCAGGTACATTCTTAGGCGTTTAATATGCGGTGTTGAGTCCATTTCGTTGAGCAAGGAGTAGCTCTTGTCTATTCCATATTTGGCTTAAGGAACTTTATCTGTGCTCATTTCAATCTCTGGTTTTATGCAGCACCCCAACTCACCTTTACCCTTAAGCAAGCATAAGTTGGTTTTCTAAATTTGAGACCCTGTTCTGTTCTGTAATTCAGTTCCTGTGTAGCCAAGTTTACATTCCGTGTATTACTGATATCTTATGATGTTTCTTTTTCTGTGTGACTTACTTCAGTTAGAATCATCATACCTGAATCCACTCATTGGGATGCTAAGGGCCTGATGACATAGATTTCATTGCTGAGTGATATTGCTTTGTAAGTAAATACCACAACTTCTTTATCCATTTTTCACTTTCTGCGATGTTGAACTTGTACTGTAAATGAGGTTCTTGTAAACAGAGGCGTCCCAAACTTTGGGGTGGCTGTGTCTTTTTGATTTTAATTTCCCTAAGCTATAGGACCATAAGTGGAAGTGCCCTTGGCTCTGTTGCTTTGTTTTTTAGATGTTTCAGGAAACACCATACACTTCTCCCGAGTGTCTGTTGGCAATTTACATCCTGCCCATCAGCATAACAAGGCTCCGAGTTCTCCATGGCCTGTCCTGCCTTTCTGGATTTTACACTTTTTTCAGATGGCCCTTTTGACCGGGGGGAAGTGAGACTTCATTGTAGTGCAGATTTCCTTTGCAAGCTTGCTTGGTTGGCCAAAAAGGGCGTATGCGTTTTTTCCTGAATATATTCAGGAAAAAACGCATACGCCCTTTTTGGCCAAGTGCACCATTGTGGACATTCTGCCTCTTTTCCTATGCTTTCAATGCAATTCCAGTCTACCTCCTGAAATCGGTTTCCTGCAATTCTGCCCCGCTTTCAAGTCCTCTTGGCAGCCTTACTTCAGTCTATTTTTGGAAGATAGCTGTCATTTATAACTCTGCAGGTTTGTGAATTACAGTGCCCCTGAGCTCCTTTCTTCAACTCGCTTTCTTTTGAGCTGGCCGCAACACCGCCAGATGGCTTCAGGCCCTAATCTGGTTCCGGCACGGCACGCTGCGCCTTTGGTTATTTCCTCTTCATGGTGGGAAATGAGAGTTAAATTTGCCCGTCCAGACACCTCCAGCTAGTCTCTCATTGGTTCTCGCTATTCCTGTTCATCTTCCGCAGAAATTGCAAACTGGGCCAAACAGGAGGTTAAAGTCGCTGACTCTCCAAGTGGGGAGAGTGTTAGTAAAGCGTCTGGAATGTTGCACCCGAGTACCAGGGGAGGAAAACTGAGACATATTTGAACACGTCTCCCGTTCACATGGTTGATCATACTTGGGTTCCACATGCATGTTTTAGCTGAAGGAAGAATACCTTAAACCTGGAGAGTTAAGACCCGTGTAATGGGTACCATGCAATATGACTTCAAAGGGTCTTCATTTGCTCACCGAACCTCTCCAATCCTATCACTGTTGCGTTTATGCCCCTGTACACATGCTTGATTCTCTTTCGGAGACATAGCAATCCATAGGTTTTAAGATACTTACTAGTCAGGTACATTCTTAGGCGTTTAATATGCGGTGTTGAGTCCATTTCGTTGAGCAAGAAGTAGCTCTTCTCTATTCCATATTTGACTTAAGGAACTTTATCTGTGCTCATTTCAATCTCTGGTTTTATGCAGCACCCCAACTCACCTTTACCCTTAAGCAAGCATAAGTTGGTTTTCTAAATTTGAGACCCTGTTCTGTTCTGTAATTCAGTTCCTGTGTAGCCAAGTTTACATTCCGTGTATTACTGATATCTTATGATGTTTCTTTTTCTGTGTGACTTACTTCAGTTAGAATCATCATACCTGAATCCACTCATTGTGCTGCTAAGGGCCTGATGACACAGATTTCATTGCTGAGTGATATTGCTTTGTAAGTAAATACCACAACTTCTTTATCCATTTTTCACTTTCTGCGATGTTGAACTTGTACTGTAAACGAGGTTCTTGTAAACAGAGCCGTTCCAAACTTTGGGGTGGCTGTGTCTTTTTGATTTTAATTTCCCTAAGCTATAGGACCATAAGTGGAAGTGCCCTAGGTTCTGTTGCTTTGTTTTTTAGATGTTTCAGGAAACACCATACACTTCTCCCGAGTGGTTGTTGGCAATTTACATCCCGCCCATCAGCATAACAAGGCTCCCAGTTCTCCATGGCCTGTCCTGCCTTTCTGGATTTTACACTTTTTTCAGATGGCCCTTTTGACCGGGGGGAAGTGAGACTTCATTGTAGTGCAGATTTCCTTTGCAAGCTTGCTTGGTTGGCCAAAAAGGGCGTATGCGTTTTTTCCTGAATATATTCAGGAAAAAACGCATACGCCCTTTTTGGCCAAGTGCATCATTGTGGACGTTCTGCCTCTTTTCCCATGCTTTCAATGCAATTCCAGTCTACCTCCTGAAATCGGTTTCCTGCAATTCTGCCCCGCTTTCAAGTCCTCTTGGCAGCCTTCCTTCAGTCTATTTTTGGACGATAGCTGTCATTTATAACTCTGCAGGTTTGTGAATTACAGTGCCCCTGAGCTCCTTTCTTCAACTCGCTTTCTTGTGACCTGGTCGCAACACCGCAGGATGGCTTCAGGCCCTAATCTGGTTCCGGCCCGGCATGCTGAGCCTTTGGTTAATTCCTCTTCCTGGTGGGAAATGAGAGTTAAATTTGCCCGTCCAGACACCTCCAGCTAGCCTCTCATTGGTTCTCGCTATTCCTGTTCATCTTCCGCAGAAATTGCAAACTGGGCCAAACAGGAGGTTAAAGGGACTGACTCTCCAAGTGGAGAGAGTGTTAGTAAAGCGTCTGGAATGTTGCACCCGAGTACCAGGGGAGGAAAACTGACACATATTTGAACACGTCTCCCGTTCACATGGTTGATTATACTTGGGTTCCACATGCATGTTTTAGCTGAAGGAAGAATACCTTAAACCTGGAGAGTTAAGACCCGTGGAATGGGTACCATGCAATATGACTTCAAAGGGTCTTCATTTGCTCACCGAACCTCTCCAATCCTATCACTGCTTCGTTTATGCCCCTGTACACATGCTTGATTCTCTTTCGGAGACATAGCAATCCATAGGTTTTAAGATACTTACTAGTCAGGTACATTCTTAGGCGTTTAATATGCGGTGTTGAGTCCATTTCGTTGAGCAAGGAGTAGCTCTTGTCTATTCCATATTTGACTTAAGGAACTTTATCTGTGCTCATTTCAATCTCTGGTTTTATGCAGCACCCCAACTCACCTTTACCCTTAAGCAAGCATAAGTTGGTTTTCTAAATTTGAGACCCTGTTCTGTTCTGTAATTCAGTTCCTGTGTAGCCAAGTTTACATTCCGTGTATTACTGATATCTTATGATGTTTCTTTTTCTGTGTGACTTACTTCAGTTAGAATCATCATACCTGAATCCACTCATTGTGCTGCTAAGGGCCTGATGACACAGATTTCATTGCTGAGTGATATTGCTTTGTAAGTAAATACCACAACTTCTTTATCCATTTTTCACTTTCTGCGATGTTGAACTTGTACTGTAAACGAGGTTCTTGTAAACAGAGCCGTTCCAAACTTTGGGGTGGCTGTGTCTTTTTGATTTTAATTTCCCTAAGCTATAGGACCATAAGTGGAAGTGCCCTAGGTTCTGTTGCTTTGTTTTTTAGATGTTTCAGGAAACACCATACACTTCTCCCGAGTGGTTGTTGGCAATTTACATCCCGCCCATCAGCATAACAAGGCTCCCAGTTCTCCATGGCCTGTCCTGCCTTTCTGGATTTTACACTTTTTTCAGATGGCCCTTTTGACCGGGGGGAAGTGAGACTTCATTGTAGTGCAGATTTCCTTTGCAAGCTTGCTTGGTTGGCCAAAAAGGGCGTATGCGTTTTTTCCTGAATATATTCAGGAAAAAACGCATACGCCCTTTTTGGCCAAGTGCATCATTGTGGACGTTCTGCCTCTTTTCCCATGCTTTCAATGCAATTCCAGTCTACCTCCTGAAATCGGTTTCCTGCAATTCTGCCCCGCTTTCAAGTCCTCTTGGCAGCCTTCCTTCAGTCTATTTTTGGACGATAGCTGTCATTTATAACTCTGCAGGTTTGTGAATTACAGTGCCCCTGAGCTCCTTTCTTCAACTCGCTTTCTTGTGACCTGGTCGCAACACCGCAGGATGGCTTCAGGCCCTAATCTGGTTCCGGCCCGGCATGCTGAGCCTTTGGTTAATTCCTCTTCCTGGTGGGAAATGAGAGTTAAATTTGCCCGTCCAGACACCTCCAGCTAGCCTCTCATTGGTTCTCGCTATTCCTGTTCATCTTCCGCAGAAATTGCAAACTGGGCCAAACAGGAGGTTAAAGGGACTGACTCTCCAAGTGGAGAGAGTGTTAGTAAAGCGTCTGGAATGTTGCACCCGAGTACCAGGGGAGGAAAACTGACACATATTTGAACACGTCTCCCGTTCACATGGTTGATTATACTTGGGTTCCACATGCATGTTTTAGCTGAAGGAAGAATACCTTAAACCTGGAGAGTTAAGACCCGTGGAATGGGTACCATGCAATATGACTTCAAAGGGTCTTCATTTGCTCACCGAACCTCTCCAATCCTATCACTGCTTCGTTTATGCCCCTGTACACATGCTTGATTCTCTTTCGGAGACATAGCAATCCATAGGTTTTAAGATACTTACTAGTCAGGTACATTCTTAGGCGTTTAATATGCGGTGTTGAGTCCATTTCGTTGAGCAAGGAGTAGCTCTTGTCTATTCCATATTTGACTTAAGGAACTTTATCTGTGCTCATTTCAATCTCTGGTTTTATGCAGCACCCCAACTCACCTTTACCCTTAAGCAAGCATAAGTTGGTTTTCTAAATTTGAGACCCTGTTCTGTTCTGTAATTCAGTTCCTGTGTAGCCAAGTTTACATTCCGTGTATTACTGATATCTTATGATGTTTCTTTTTCTGTGTGACTTACTTCAGTTAGAATCATCATACCTGAATCCACTCATTGTGCTGCTAAGGGCCTGATGACACAGATTTCATTGCTGAGTGATATTGCTTTGTAAGTAAATACCACAACTTCTTTATCCATTTTTCACTTTCTGCGATGTTGAACTTGTACTGTAAACGAGGTTCTTGTAAACAGAGCCGTTCCAAACTTTGGGGTGGCTGTGTCTTTTTGATTTTAATTTCCCTAAGCTATAGGACCATAAGTGGAAGTGCCCTAGG
Organism: Stenella coeruleoalba; assembly: GCF_951394435.1. Lineage (NCBI taxonomy): Eukaryota > Metazoa > Chordata > Mammalia > Artiodactyla > Delphinidae > Stenella > Stenella coeruleoalba. The sequence continues at coordinate 254,056 of NW_027646356.1, read as the reverse complement.
TTCTGTTGCTTTGTTTTTTAGATGTTTCAGGAAACACCATACACTTCTCCCGAGTGGTTGTTGGCAATTTACATCCCGCCCATCAGCATAACAAGGCTCCCAGTTCTCCATGGCCTGTCCTGCCTTTCTGGATTTTACACTTTTTTCAGATGGCCCTTTTGACCGGGGGGAAGTGAGACTTCATTGTAGTGCAGATTTCCTTTGCAAGCTTGCTTGGTTGGCCAAAAAGGGCGTATGCGTTTTTTCCTGAATATATTCAGGAAAAAACGCATACGCCCTTTTTGGCCAAGTGCATCATTGTGGACGTTCTGCCTCTTTTCCCATGCTTTCAATGCAATTCCAGTCTACCTCCTGAAATCGGTTTCCTGCAATTCTGCCCCGCTTTCAAGTCCTCTTGGCAGCCTTCCTTCAGTCTATTTTTGGACGATAGCTGTCATTTATAACTCTGCAGGTTTGTGAATTACAGTGCCCCTGAGCTCCTTTCTTCAACTCGCTTTCTTTTGAGCTGGCCGCAACACCGCAGGATGGCTTCAAGCCCTAATCTGGTTCCGGTACGGCACGCTGAGCCTTTGGTTATTTCCTCTTCCTGGTGGGAAATGAGAGTTAAATTTGCCCGTCCAGACACCTCCAGCTAGCCTCTCATTGGTTCTCGCTATTCCTGTTCATCTTCCGCAGAAATTGCAAACTGGGCCAAACAGGAGGTTAAAGGCGCTGACTCTCCAAGTGGGGAGAGTGTTAGTAAAGCGTCTGGAATGTTGCACCCGAGTACCAGGGGAGGAAAACTGAGACATATTTGAACACGTCTCCCGTTCACATGGTTGATCATACTTGGGTTCCACATGCATGTTTTAGCTGAAGGAAGAATACCTTAAACCTGGAGAGTTGAGACCCGTGTAATGGGTACCATGCAATATGACTTCAAAGGGTCTTCATTTGCTCACCGAAACTCTCCAATCCTATCACTGCTGCGTTTATGCCCCTGTACACATGCTTGATTCTCTTTCGGAGACATAGCAATCCATAGGTTTTACGATACTTACTAGTCAGGTACATTCTTAGGCGTTTAATATGCGGTGTTGAGTCCATTTCGTTGAGCAAGGAGTAGCTCTTGTCTATTCCATATTTGACTTAAGGAACTTTATCTGTGCTCATTTCAATCTCTGGTTTTATGCAGCACCCCAACTCACCTTTACCCTTAAGCAAGCATAAGTTGGTTTTCTAAATTTGAGACCCTGTTCTGTTCTGTAATTCAGTTCCTGTGTAGCCAAGTTTACATTCCGTGTATTACTGATATCTTATGATGTTTCTTTTTCTGTGTGACTTATTTCAGTTAGAATCATCATACCTGAATCCACTCATTGTGATGCTAAGGGCCTGATGATATAGATTTCATTGCTGAGTGATATTGCTTTGTAAGTAAATACCACAACTTCTTTATCCATTTTTCACTTTCTGCGATGTTGAACTTGTACTGTAAACGAGGTTCTTGTAAACAGAGGCGTCCCAAACTTTGGGGTGGCTGTGTCTTTTTGATTTTAATTTCCCTAAGCTATAGGACCATAAGTGGCAGTGCCCTAGGCTCTGTTGCTTTGTTTTTTAGATGTTTCAGGAAACACCATACACTTCTCCCGAGTGTCTGTTGGCAATTTACATCCCGCCCATCAGCATAACAAGGGTCCCAGTTCTCCATGGCCTGTCCTGCCTTTCTGGATTTTACACTTTTTTCAGATGGCCCTTTTGACCGGGGGGAAGTGAGACTTCATTGTAGTGCAGATTTCCTTTGCAAGCTTGCTTGGTTGGCCAAAAAGGGCGTATGCGTTTTTTCCTGAATATATTCAGGAAAAAACGCATACGCCCTTTTTGGCCAAGTGCATCATTGTGGACGTTCTGCCTCTTTTCCTATGCTTTCAATGCAATTCCAGTCTACCTCCTGAAATCGGTTTCCTGCAATTCTGCCCCGCTTTCAAGTCCTCTTGGCAGCCTTCCTTCAGTCTATTTTTGGACGATAGCTGTCATTTATAACTCTGCAGGTTTGTGAATTACAGTGCCCCTGAGCTCCTTTCTTCAACTCGCTTTCTTGTGACCTGGTCGCAACACCGCAGGATGGCTTCAGGCCCTAATCTGGTTCCGGCCCGGCATGCTGAGCCTTTGGTTAATTCCTCTTCCTGGTGGGAAATGAGAGTTAAATTTGCCCGTCCAGACACCTCCAGCTAGCCTCTCATTGGTTCTCGCTATTCCTGTTCATCTTCCGCAGAAATTGCAAACTGGGCCAAACAGGAGGTTAAAGGGACTGACTCTCCAAGTGGAGAGAGTGTTAGTAAAGCGTCTGGAATGTTGCACCCGAGTACCAGGGGAGGAAAACTGACACATATTTGAACACGTCTCCCGTTCACATGGTTGATTATACTTGGGTTCCACATGCATGTTTTAGCTGAAGGAAGAATACCTTAAACCTGGAGAGTTAAGACCTGTGGAATGGGTACCATGCAATATGACTTCAAAGGGTCTTCATTTGCTCACCGAACCTCTCCAATCCTATCACTGCTTCGTTTATGCCCCTGTACACATGCTTGATTCTCTTTCGGAGACATAGCAATCCATAGGTTTTAAGATACTTACTAGTCAGGTACATTCTTAGGCGTTTAATATGCGGTGTTGAGTCCATTTCGTTGAGCAAGGAGTAGCTCTTGTCTATTCCATATTTGACTTAAGGAACTTTATCTGTGCTCATTTCAATCTCTGGTTTTATGCAGCACCCCAACTCACCTTTACCCTTAAGCAAGCATAAGTTGGTTTTCTAAATTTGAGACCCTGTTCTGTTCTGTAATTCAGTTCCTGTGTAGCCAAGTTTACATTCCGTGTATTACTGATATCTTATGATGTTTCTTTTTCTGTGTGACTTACTTCAGTTAGAATCATCATACCTGAATCCACTCATTGTGCTGCTAAGGGCCTGATGACACAGATTTCATTGCTGAGTGATATTGCTTTGTAAGTAAATACCACAACTTCTTTATCCATTTTTCACTTTCTGCGATGTTGAACTTGTACTGTAAACGAGGTTCTTGTAAACAGAGCCGTTCCAAACTTTGGGGTGGCTGTGTCTTTTTGATTTTAATTTCCCTAAGCTATAGGACCATAAGTGGAAGTGCCCTAGGTTCTGTTGCTTTGTTTTTTAGATGTTTCAGGAAACACCATACACTTCTCCCGAGTGGTTGTTGGCAATTTACATCCCGCCCATCAGCATAACAAGGCTCCCAGTTCTCCATGGCCTGTCCTGCCTTTCTGGATTTTACACTTTTTTCAGATGGCCCTTTTGACCGGGGGGAAGTGAGACTTCATTGTAGTGCAGATTTCCTTTGCAAGCTTGCTTGGTTGGCCAAAAAGGGCGTATGCGTTTTTTCCTGAATATATTCAGGAAAAAACGCATACGCCCTTTTTGGCCAAGTGCATCATTGTGGACGTTCTGCCTCTTTTCCCATGCTTTCAATGCAATTCCAGTCTACCTCCTGAAATCGGTTTCCTGCAATTCTGCCCCGCTTTCAAGTCCTCTTGGCAGCCTTCCTTCAGTCTATTTTTGGACGATAGCTGTCATTTATAACTCTGCAGGTTTGTGAATTACAGTGCCCCTGAGCTCCTTTCTTCAACTCGCTTTCTTTTGAGCTGGCCGCAACACCGCAGGATGGCTTCAAGCCCTAATCTGGTTCCGGTACGGCACGCTGAGCCTTTGGTTATTTCCTCTTCCTGGTGGGAAATGAGAGTTAAATTTGCCCGTCCAGACACCTCCAGCTAGCCTCTCATTGGTTCTCGCTATTCCTGTTCATCTTCCGCAGAAATTGCAAACTGGGCCAAACAGGAGGTTAAAGGCGCTGACTCTCCAAGTGGGGAGAGTGTTAGTAAAGCGTCTGGAATGTTGCACCCGAGTACCAGGGGAGGAAAACTGAGACATATTTGAACACGTCTCCCGTTCACATGGTTGATCATACTTGGGTTCCACATGCATGTTTTAGCTGAAGGAAGAATACCTTAAACCTGGAGAGTTGAGACCCGTGTAATGGGTACCATGCAATATGACTTCAAAGGGTCTTCATTTGCTCACCGAAACTCTCCAATCCTATCACTGCTGCGTTTATGCCCCTGTACACATGCTTGATTCTCTTTCGGAGACATAGCAATCCATAGGTTTTACGATACTTACTAGTCAGGTACATTCTTAGGCGTTTAATATGCGGTGTTGAGTCCATTTCGTTGAGCAAGGAGTAGCTCTTGTCTATTCCATATTTGACTTAAGGAACTTTATCTGTGCTCATTTCAATCTCTGGTTTTTTTTTTTTTTTTTTTTTTTTTTTTTTTAACATCTTTATTGGGGTATAATTACTTTACAATGGTGTGTTAGTTTCTGCTTTATAACAAAGTGAATCAGTTATACATATACATATGTTCCCATATCTCTTCCCTCTTGCGTCTCCCTCCCTCCCACCGTCCCTATCCCACCCCTCCAGGCTGTCACAGAGCACCGAGCCAATATCCCCGTGCCATGCGGCTGCTTCCCTCTAGCTATCTACCTTACTACGTTTGTTAGTGTGTATATGTCCATGACTCTCTCTCGCCCCGTCACAGCTCACCCTTCCCCCTCCCCATAACCTCAAGTCCGTGCTCTAGGAGGTCTGCGTCTTTATTCCTGCCTTACCCCTAGGTTCTTCATGACATTTTTTTTTCTTAAATTCCATATATATGTGTTAGCATACTGTATTTGTCTTTTTCTTTCTGACTTACTTCACTGTGTATGACAGACTCTAGGTCTATCCACCTCATTACAAATAGCTCAATTTCGTTTCTTTTTATGGCTGAGTAATATTCCATTGTATATATGTGCCACATCTTCTTTATCCATTCATCCGGTGATGGGCACTTAGGTTGTTTCCATCTCCGGGCTATTGTAAATAGAGCTGCGATGAACATTTTGGTACATGACTCTTTTTGAATTTCGGTTTTCTCAGGGTATATGCCCAGTAGTGGGATTGCTGGGTCATATGGTAGTTCTATTTGTAGTTTTTTAAGGAACCTCCATACTGTTCTCCATAGTGGCTGAACCAATTCACATTCCCACCAGCAGTGCAAGAGGGTTCCCTTTTCTCCACACCCTCTCCAGCATTTATTGTTTCTAGATTTATTGATGATGGCCATTCTGACTGGTGTGAGATGATATCTCATTGTAGTTTTGATTTGCATTTCTCTAATGATTAATGATGTTGAGCATTCTTTCATGTGTTTGTTGGCAGTCTGTATATCTTCTTTGGAGAAATGTCTATTTAGGTCTTCTGCCCATTTTTGGATTGGGTTGTTTGTTTTTTTGTTGTTGAGCTGCATGAGCTGCTTGTAAATTTTGGAGATTAATCCTTTGTCAGTTGCTTCATTTGCAAATATTTTCTCCCATTCTGAGGGTTGTCTTTTGGTCTTGTTTATGGTTTCCTTTGCTGTGCAAAAGCTTTGAAGTTTCATTAGGTCCCATTTGTTTATTTTTGTTTTTATTTCCATTACTCTAGGGGGTGGGTCAGAAAGAATCTTGCTGTGATTTATGTCATAGAGTGTTCTGCCTATGTTTTCCTCTAATAGTTTGATAGTTTCTGGCCTTATATTTAGGTCTTTAATCCATTTTGAGCTTATTTTTGTGTATGGTGTTAGGGAGTGTTCTAATTTCATTCTTTTACATGTACCTGTCCAGTTTTCCCAGCACCATTTATTGAAGAGGCTGTCCTTTTTCCACTGTACACTCCTGCCACCTTTATCAAAGATAAGGTGTCCATATGTGCATGGGTTTATCTCTGGGCTTTCTATCCTGTTCCATTGATCTATCTTTCTGTTTTTGTGCCAGTACCATACTGTCTTGATAACTGTAGCTTTGTAGTATAGTCTGAAGTCAGGGAGCCTGATTCCTCCAGTTCCTTTTTTTGTTCTCAAGATTGCTTTGGCTATTCGGGGTCTTTTGTGTTTCCATACAAATTGCGAAATTTTTTGTTCTAGTTCTGTGAAAAATGCCAGTGGTAGTTTGATAGGGATTGCATTGAATCTATAGATTGCTTTGGGTAGTAGAGTCATTTTCACAATGTTGATTCTTCCAATCCAAGAACATGGTATATGTCTCCATCTATTTGTATCATCTTTAATTTCTTTCATCAGTGTCTTATAGTTTTCTGCATACAGGTCTTTTGTCTCCTTAGGTAGGTTTATTCCTAGATATTTTATTCTTTTTGTTGCAATGGTAAATGGGAGTGTTTTCTTGATTTCACTTTCAGATTTTTCATCATTAGTATATAGGAATGCCAGAGATTTCTGTGCATTAATTTTGTATCCTGCTACTTTACCAAATTCATTGATTAGCTCTAGTAGTTTTCTGGTAGCATCTTTAGGATTCTCTATGTATAGGATCATGTCATCTGCAAACAGTGACAGCTTTACTTCTTCTTTTCCGATTTGTATTCCTTTTATTTCCTTCTCTTCTCTGATTGCTGTGGCTAAAACTTCCAAAACTATGTTGAATAAGAGTGGTGAGAGTGGGCACCCTTGTCTTGTTCCTGATCTTAGTGGAAATGCTTTCAGTTTTTCACCATTGAGGATGATGTTTGCTGTGGGCTTGTCGTATATGGCCTTTATTATGTTGAGGAAAGTTCCCTCTATGCCTACTTTCTGCAGGGTTTTTATCATAAATGGGTGTTGAATTTTGTCAAAAGCTTTCTCTGCATCTATTGAGATGATCATATGGTTTTTCTCCTTCAGTTTGTTAATATGGTTTATCACATTGATAGATTTGCGTATATTGAAGAATCCTTGCATTCCTGGAACAAACCCCACCTGATCATGGTGTATGATCCTTTTAATGTGCTGTTGGATTCTGTTTGCTAGTATTTTGTTGAGGATTTTTGCATCTATGTTCATCAGTGATATTGGTCTGTAGTTTTCTTTCTTTGTGACATCCTTGCCTGGTTTTGGTATCAAGGTGATGGTGGCCTCGTAGAATGAGTTTGGGAGTGTTCCTCCCTCTGCTATATTTTGAAAGAGTTTGAGAAGGATAGGTGTTAGCTCTTCTCTAAATGTTTGATAGAATTCGCCTGTGAAGCCATCTGGTCCTGGGCTTTTCTTTGTTGGAAGATTTTTAATCACAGTTTCAATTTCAGTGCTTGTGATTGGTCTGTTCATATTTTCTATTTCTTCCTGATTCAGTCTTGGCAGGTTGTGCATTTCTAAGAATTTGTCCATTTCTTCCAGATTGTCCATTTTATTGGCATAGAGTTGCTTGTAGTAATCTCTCATGATCTCTTTTATTTCTGCAGTGTCAGTTGTTACCTCTCCTTTTTCATTTCTAATTCTATTGATTTGAGTCTTCTCCCTTTTTTTCTTGATAAGTCTGGCTAGTGGTTTATCTATTTTGTTTATCTTCTCAAAGAACCAGCTTTTAGTTTCATTGATCTTTGCTATTGTTTCCTTCATTTCTTTTTCATTTATTTCTGATCTGATTTTTATGATTTCTTTCCTTCTGCTAGCTTTGGGGTTTTTTTGTTCTTCTTTCTCTAATTGCTTGAGGTGCAAGGTTAGGTTGTTTATTCGAGATGTTTCCTGCTTCTTAAGGTGGGCTTGTATTGCTATAAACTTCCCCCTTAGAACTGCTTTTGCTGCATCCCACAGGTTTTGGGTCGTTGTGTCTCCATTGTCATTTGTTTCTAGGTATTTTTTGATTTCCTCTTTGATTTCTTCAGTGATCACTTCATTATTAAGTAGTGTATTGTTTAGCCTCCATGTGTTTGTATTTTTTACAGATCTTTTCCTGTAATTGATATCTAGTCTCATGGCGTTGTGGTCAGAAAAGATACTTGATACAATTTCAATTTTCTTAAATTTGCCAAGGCTTGATTTGTGACCCAAGATATGATCTATCCTGGAGAATGTTCTGTGAGCACTTGAGAAAAATGTGTATTCTGTTGTTTTTGGATGGAGTGTCCTATAAATATCAATTAAGTCCATCTTGTTTAATGTATCATTTAAAGCTTGTGTTTCCTTATTTATTTTCATTTTGGATGATCTGTCCATGGGTGAAAGTGGGGTGTTTAAGTCCCCTACTATGAATGTGTTACTGTCAATTTCCCCTTTTATGGCTGTCAGTATTTGCCTTATGTATTGAGGTGCTCCTATGTTGGGTGCATAAATATTTACAATTGTTATATCTTCTTCTTGGATCGATCCCTTGATCATTATGTAGTGTCCTTCTTTGTCTCTTTTAATAGTCCTTATTTTAAAGTCTATTTTGTCTGATATGAGAATTGCTACTCCAGCTTTCTTTTGGTTTCCATTTGCATGGAATATCTTTTTCCATCCCCTTACTTTTAGTCTGTATGTGTCTCTAGGTCTGAAGTGGGTCTCTTGTAGACAGCATATGTAAGGGTCTTGTTTTTGTATCCATTCAGCTAATCTGTGTCTTTTGGTGGGAGCATTTAGTCCATTTACATTTAAGGTAATTATCGATATGTATGTTCCTATTCCCATTTTCTATATTGTTTTGGGTTCGTTATTATAGGTCTTTTCCTTCTCTTGTGTTTCTTGCCTAGAGAAGATCCTTTAGCATTTGTTGTAAAGCTGGTTTGGTGGTGCTGAACTCTCTCAGCTTTTGCTTGTCTGTAAAGGTTTTAATTTCTCCATCAAATCGGAATGAGATCCTTGCTGGGTAGAGTAGTCTTGGCTGCAGGTTTTTCTCCTTCATCACTTTCAGTATGTCCTGCCACTCCCTTCTGGCTTGTAGGGTTTCTGCTGAAAGATCAGCTGTTAACCTTATGGGGATTCCCTTATGTGTTATTTGTTGTTTTTCCCTTGCTGCTTTTAATATGCTTTCTTTGTATTTAATTTTTGACAGTTTGATTAATATGTGTCTTGGCGTATTTCTCCTTGTATTTATCCTGTATGGGACTCTCTGTGCTTCCTGGACTTGATTAACTATTTCCTTTCCCATATTAGGGAAGTTTTCAACTATAATCTCTTCAAATATTTTCTCAGTCCCTTTCTTTTTCTCTTCTTCTTCTGGAACCCCTATAATTCGAATGTTGGTGCGTTTAATGTTGTCCCAGAGGTCTCTGAGACTGTCCTCAGTTCTTTTCATTCTTTTTTCTTTATTCTGCTCTGCAGTAGTTATCTCCACTATTTTATCTTCCAGGTCACTTATCCGTTCTTCTGCCTCAGTTATTCTGCTATTGATCCCATCTAGAGTATTTTTAATTTCATTTATTGTGTTGTTCATCATTGCTTGTTTCATCTTTAGTTCTTCTAGGTCCTTGTTAACTGATTCTTGCATTTTGTCCATTCTATTGTCCATTCTATCTCCAAGATTTCGGATCAACCTTACTATCATTATTCTGAATTCTTTTTCAGGTAGACTGCCTATTTCCTCTTCATTTGTTAGGTCTGGTGCATTTTTATCTTGCTCCTTTATCTGCTGTGTGTTTTTCTGTTTTCTCATTTTGCTTATCTTACTGTGTTTGGGGTCTCCTTTTTGCAGGCTGCAGGTTCGTAGTTCCTCCTGTTTTTGATGTCTGTCTCCAGTGGCTAAGGTTGGTTCAGTGGGTTGTGTAGGCTTCCTGGTGGAGGGGACTAGTGCCTGTGTTGTGGTGGAAGAGGCTGGATCTTGTCTCTCTAGTGGGCAGGTTCACGTCTGGTGGTGTGTTTTGGGGTGTCTGTGGCCTTATTATGATTTTAGGCAGCCTCTCTGCTAATGGGTGGGGTTGTGTTCCTGTTTTGCTAGTTGTTTGGCACAGGTTGTCCAGCACTGTGGTTTGCTGGTCGTTGAGTGAAGCTGGGTGCTGGTGTTAAGATGGAGGTCTCTGGGAGATTTTCGCCGTTTGATATTATCTGGAGCTGGGAGGTCTCTTGTGAACCAGTGTCTTGAAGTTGGCTCTCCTACCTCAGAGGGAGAGCCCTGCCTCCTGGCTGGAGCACCAAGAGCCTTTCATCCACACGGCTCAGAATAAAAGGGAGAAAAAGTAGAGGGAATTAGTAGACGTATGAGGAAAGAAAGAAGGAAAGGAGGGAAGGAAGGAGGGAAGGAAGGAAGGAAGGAAGAAAGAAAGAAAGAAGCAAAGAAGGAAAGAAGGCAAGAAGGAACGAAAGGAGGGAGGGAGGGAGGGAGGAAGGAAGGAGGGAAAGAAGGAAAAACAAAAAGAAAGAAGATACAGTAAAAATAAAATAAAGTATAATAAAGTTATTGAATTAAAAAATTCTTAATTAGAAAAAAAAAAAAAAGGACGGATAGAACCTTAGGACAAATGTTGGAAGCAAAGCTGTACAGACAAAGTCTTACACAGAAGCGTACACATACACCCTCACAAAAAGAGGTAAAGGGGGAAAAATCATAAATCTTGCTGTCAGAGACCACCTCCTCAATTTGGGATGATTCGTTGTCTAAAGGAGGGAAGGAAGGAGGGAAGGAAGGAAGGAAGGAAGGAAGAAAGCAAGAAGCAAGGAAGGAAAGAAGGCAAGAAGGAACGAAAGGAGGGAGGGAGGAAGGAAGGAAGGAGGGAAAGAAGGGAAAACAGAAAGAAGATACAGTAAAAATAAAATAGAGTATAATAAAGTTATTGAATTAAAAAATTCTTAATTAGAAAAAAAAAAGGGACGGATAGAACCTTAGGACAAATGTTGGAAGCAAAGCTATACAGACAAAGTCTTACACAGAAGCGTACACATACACCCTCACAAAAAGAGGTAAAGGGGGAAAAATCATAAATCTTGCTGTCAGAGACCACCTCCTCAATTTGGGATGATTCGTTGTCTAAAGGAGGGAAGGAAGGAGGGAAGGAAGGAAGGAAGGAAGGAAGAAAGCAAGAAGCAAGGAAGGAAAGAAGGCAAGAAGGAACGAAAGGAGGGAGGGAGGAAGGAAGGAAGGAGGGAAAGAAGGGAAAACAGAAAGAAGATACAGTAAAAATAAAATAGAGTATAATAAAGTTATTGAATTAAAAAATTCTTAATTAGAAAAAAAAAGGGACGGATAGAACCTTAGGACAAATGTTGGAAGCAAAGCTATACAGACAAAGTCCTACACAGAAGCGTACACATACACCCTCACAAAAAGAGGTAAAGGGGGAAAAATCATAAATCTTGCTGTCAGAGACCACCTCCTCAATTTGGGATGATTCGTTGTCTAAAGGAGGGAAGGAAGGAAGGAAAGAAAGAAAGAAAGAAAGGACGAAGGTAAAGTATAATAACGTTCTTAAAATTAAAATTGATTATTAAGAAAAAAAATTTTAAGAAAAAACCATGGACGGATAGAACCTAGGACAAATGGTGGAAGCAAGACTATACAGACAAGATCTCACACAGAAGCATACACATACACATTCACAAAAAGAGGAATAGGGAGAAAAATCATAGATCTTGCTCCCAAAGTCCACCTCCTTAATTTGGGATGATTGGCTGTCTATTCATGTATTCCACAGATGCAGGGTACATCAAGTTGATTGTGGAGCTTTAATCCGCTGCTTCTGAGGCTGCTGGGAGAGATTTCCCCTTCTCTTCCCTGTTCCCACAGCTCCCAGGGGCTCAGCCTTGGATTTGGCCCTGCCTCTGCGTGTAGGTCGCTGGGGGGCGTCTGTTTTTTGCTCAGACAGGACGGGGTTAAAGGAGCCGCTGATTCGGGGGTTCTGGCGTACGGAGGCCGGCGGCGGGGAGGGAGGGGCACGGAATGCGGGGCGGGCCTGCGGCGGCAAAGTCCGGCGTGACTCTGCACCAGCCCGAGGCCCGCCGTGCGCTCTCCCGGGGAAGTCGTCTCCGGATCCCGGGAACCCGGCAGTGGCGGGCTGCACAGGCTCCGCGGAAGAGGGGAGTGGAGAGCGACCTGCGCTCGCACACAGGCCCCTTGGTGGCGGCAGCAGCAGCCCCAACGTCTCCCGCCCGCCTTGGGGTCCGCGCCTCCAGCCGCGGCTTGCGCCTGTCTCTGGAGTCAGCGCCCTCAGCCGCGGCTCGCGCCCGTCTCTGGGGTCCGCGCCCTCAGCCGCGGCTCGCGCCCGTCTCCGGGGTCCGCGCCCTCAGCCGCGGCTCGCGCCCGTCTCTGGGGTCCGCGCCCTCAGCCGCGGCTCGCGCCCGTCTCTGGGGTCCGCGTTTTCAGCCGCGGCTCGCGCCCGTCTCTGGGGTCCGCGCTTTCAGCCGCGGCTCGCGCCCGTCTCTGGGGTCCGCGCCTTCAGCCGCGGCTCGCGCCCGTCTCTGGGGTTTGCGCTTTTAGCCGCGGCTCGCGCCCGTCTCTGGAGTTCCTTTAAGCAGCGTTCTTAAACCCCTCTCCTCACGCACCAGGAAACAAAGAGGGAAGAAAAAGTCTCTTGCCTCTTCGGCAGGTGCAGGCTTTTCCCCGGACTCCCTCCCGGCTAGCTGTGGTGCACTAACCCCTTCAGGCTATGTTCAAGCCGCCAACCCCAGTCCTCTCCCTGCGCTCCGTCCAAAACCGAAACCCTAGCCTCAGAGCCTCAGCTCGCAGCCCCGCCCGTCCCGGCGGGGTGAGCAGACAAGCCTCTCGGGCTGGTGAGTGCCGGTCGGCACCGATCCTCTGTGCGGGAATCTCCCCGCTTTGCTCTCCGCACCCGTTGCTGTGCACTCCTCCGCGGCTTCGAAGCTCCCCCCTCCGCCTCCCGCAGTCTCCGCCCGCGAAGGGGCTTCCTAGTGTGTGGAAACTTTTCCTCCTTCACAGCTCCCTCCCACTGGTGCAGGTGCCGTCCCTATTCTTTTGTCTCTGTTTATTCTTTTTTCCTTTTGCCCTACCCAGGTACGTGGGGAGTTTCTTGCCTTTTGGGAGGTCTGAGGTCTTCTGCCAGCCTTCAGTAGGTGTTCTGCAGGAGTTGTTCCACGTGTAGATGTATTTCTGGTGTATCTGTGGAGAGGAAGGTGATCTCCGCGTCTTACTCTTCCGCCATCTTCCCCCGGAAACCCAATCTCTGGTTTTATGCAGCACCCCAACTCACCTTTACCCTTAAGCAAGCATAAGTTGGTTTTCTAAATTTGAGACCCTGTTCTGTTCTGTAATTCAGTTCCTGTGTAGCCAAGTTTACATTCCGTGTATTACTGATATCTTATGATGTTTCTTTTTCTGTGTGACTTATTTCAGTTAGAATCATCATACCTGAATCCACTCATTGTGATGCTAAGGGCCTGATGATATAGATTTCATTGCTGAGTGATATTGCTTTGTAAGTAAATACCACAACTTCTTTATCCATTTTTCACTTTCTGCGATGTTGAACTTGTACTGTAAACGAGGTTCTTGTAAACAGAGGCGTCCCAAACTTTGGGGTGGCTGTGTCTTTTTGATTTTAATTTCCCTAAGCTATAGGACCATAAGTGGCAGTGCCCTAGGCTCTGTTGCTTTGTTTTTTAGATGTTTCAGGAAACACCATACACTTCTCCCGAGTGTCTGTTGGCAATTTACATCCCGCCCATCAGCATAACAAGGGTCCCAGTTCTCCATGGCCTGTCCTGCCTTTCTGGATTTTACACTTTTTTCAGATGGCCCTTTTGACCGGGGGGAAGTGAGACTTCATTGTAGTGCAGATTTCCTTTGCAAGCTTGCTTGGTTGGCCAAAAAGGGCGTATGCGTTTTTTCCTGAATATATTCAGGAAAAAACGCATACGCCCTTTTTGGCCAAGTGCATCATTGTGGACGTTCTGCCTCTTTTCCTATGCTTTCAATGCAATTCCAGTCTACCTCCTGAAATCGGTTTCCTGCAATTCTGCCCCGCTTTCAAGTCCTCTTGGCAGCCTTACTTCAGTCTATTTTTGGACGATAGCTGTCATTTATAACTCTGCAGGTTTGTGAATTACAGTGCCCCTAAGCTCCTTTCTTCAACTCGCTTTCTTGTGACCTGGCCGCAACACCGCAGGATGGCTTCAGGCCCTAATCTGGTTCCGGCCCGGCATGCTGAGCCTTTGGTTAATTCCTCTTCCTGGTGGGAAATGAGAGTTAAATTTGCCCGTCCAGACACCTCCAGCTAGCCTCTCATTGGTTCTCGCTATTCCTGTTCATCTTCCGCAGAAATTGCAAACTGGGCCAAACAGGAGGTTAAAGGGACTGACTGTCCAAGTGGGGAGAGTGTAAGTAAAGCGTCTGGAATGTTGCACCCGAGTACCAGGGGAGGAAAACTGAGACATATTTGAACACTTCTCCCGATCACATGGTTGATCATACTCTAGGTTCCACATGCATGTTTTAGCTGAAGGAAGAATACCTTAAACCTGGGTAGTTGAAACCCGTGTAATGGGTACCATGCAATATGACTTCAAAGGGTCTTCATTTGCTCACCGAACCTCTCCAATCCTATCACTGCTGCGTTTATGCCCCTGTACACATGCTTGATTCTCTTTCGGAGACATAGCAATCCATAGGTTTTAAGATACTTACTAGTCAGGTACATTCTTAGGCGTTTAATATGGGGTGTTGAGTCCATTTCGTTGAGCAAGGAGTAGCTCTTGTCTATTCCATATTTGGCTTAAGGAACTTTATCTGTGCTCATTTCAATCTCTGGTTTTATGCAGCACCCCAACTCACCTTTACCCTTAAGCAAGCATAAGTTGGTTTTCTAAATTTGAGACCCTGTTCTGTTCTGTAATTCAGTTCCTGTGTAGCCAAGTTTACATTCCGTGTATTACTGATATCTTATGATGTTTCTTTTTCTGTGTGACTTATTTCAGTTAGAATCATCATACCTGAATCCACTCATTGTGCTGCTAAGGGCCTGATGACACAGATTTTATTGCTGAGTGATATTGCTTTGTAAGTAAATACCACAACTTCTTTATCCATTTTTCACTTTCCGTGATGTTGAACTTGTACTGTAAACGAGGTTCTTGTAAACAGAGCCGTTCCAAACTTTGGGGTGGCTGTGTCTTTTTGATTTTAATTTCCCTAAGCTATAGGACCATAAGTGGAAGTGCCCTAGGTTCTGTTGCTTTGTTTTTTAGATGTTTCAGGAAACACCATACACTTCTCCCGAGTGGTTGTTGGCAATTTACATCCCGCCCATCAGCATAACAAGGCTCCCAGTTCTCCATGGCCTGTCCTGCCTTTCTGGATTTTACACTTTTTTCAGATGGCCCTTTTGACCGGGGGATAGTGAGACTTCATTGTAGTTCAGATTTCCTTTGCAAGCTTGCTTGGTTGGCCAAAAAGGGCGTATGCATTTTTTCCTGAATATATTCAGGAAAAAACGCATACGCCCTTTTTGGCCAAGTGCATCATTGTGGACGTTCTGCCTCTTTTCCTATGCTTTCAATGCAATTCCAGTCTACCTCCTGAAATCGGTTTCCTGCAATTCTGCCCCGCTTTCAAGTCCTCTTGGCAGCCTTACTTCAGTATATTTTTGGACGATAGCTGTCATTTATAACTCTGCAGGTTTGTGCATTACAGTGCCCCTGAGCTCCTTTCTTCAACTCGCTTTCTTTTGAGCTGGCCGCAACACCGCAGGATGGCTTCAGGCCCTAATCTGGTTCCGGTACGGCACGCTGAGCCTTTGGTTAATTCCTCTTCCTGGTGGTAAATGAGAGTTAAATTTGCCCGTCCAGACACCTCCAGCTAGTCTCTCATTGGTTCTCGCTATTCCTGTTCATCTTCCGCAGAAATTGCAAACTGGGCCAAACAGGAGGTTAAAGGGACTGACTCTCCAAGTGGGGAGAGTGTTAGTAAAGCGTCTGGAATGTTGCACCCGAGTACCAGGGGAGGAAAACTGAGACATATTTGAACACGTCTCCCGATCACATGGTTGATCATACTCTAGGTTCCATATGCATGTTTTAGCTGAAGGAAGAATACCTTAAACCTGGGTAGTTGAAACCCGTGGAATGGGTACCATGCAATATGACTTCAAAGGGTCTTCATTTGCTCACCGAACCTCTCCAATCCTATCACTGCTGCGTTTATGCCCCTGTACACATGCTTGATTCCCTTTCGGAGACATAGCAATCCATAGGTTTTAAGATACTTACAAGTCAGGTACATTCTTAGGCGTTTAATATGTGGTGTTGAGTTCATTTCGTTGAGCAAGGAGTAGCTCTTGTCTATTCCATATTTGGCTTAAGGAACTTTATCTGTGCTCATTTCAATCTCTGGTTTTATGCAGCACCCCAACTCACCTTTACCCTTAAGCAAGCATAAGTTGTTTTTCTAAATTTGAGACACTGTTCTGTTCTGTAATTCAGTTCCTGAGTAGCCAAGTTTCCATTCCGTGTATTACTGATATCTTATGATGTTTCTTTTTCTGTGTGACTTATTTCAGTTAGAATCATCATACCTGAATCCACTCATTGTGCTGCTAAGGGCCTGATGACATAGATTTCATTGCTGAGTGATATTGCTTTGTAAGTGAATACCACAACTTCTTTATCCATTTTTCACTTTCTGCGATGTTGAACTTGTACTGTAAACGAGGTTCTTGTAAACAGAGGCGTCCCAAACTTTGGGGTGGCTGTGTCTTTTTCATTTTAATTTCCCTAAGCTATAGGACCATAAGTGGAAGTGCCCTAGGCTCTGTTGCTTTGTTTTTTAGATGTTTCAGGAAACACCATACACTTCTCCCAAGTGTCTGTTGGCAATTTACATCCCGCCCATCAGCATAACAAGGCTCCCAGTTCTCAATGGCCTGTTGCCTTTCTGGATTTTACACTTTTTTCAGATGGCCCTTTTGACCGGGGGGAAGTGATACTTCATTGTAGTGCAGATTTCCTTTGCAAGCTTGCTTGGTTGGCCAAAAAGGGCGTATGCGTTTTTCCTGAATATATTCAGGAAAAAACGCATACGCCCTTTTTGGCCAAGTGCATCATTGTGGACATTCTGCCTCTTTTCCTATGCTTTCAATGCAATTCCAGTCTACCTCCTGAAATCGGTTTCCTGCAATTCTGCCCCACTTTCAAGTCCTCTTGGCAGCCTTACTTCAGTCTATTTTTGGACGATAGCTGTCATTTATAACTCTGCAGGTTTGTGAATTACAGTGCTCCTGAGCTCCTTTCTTCAACTCGCTTTCTTGTGACCTGGCCGCAACACCGCAGGATGGCTTCAGGCCCTAATCTGGTTCTGGCCCGGCCTGCTGAGCCTTTGGTTAATTCCTCTTCCTGGTGGGAAATGAGAGTTAAATTTGCCCGTCCAGACACCTCCAGCTAGCCTCTCATTGGTTCTCGCTATTCCTGTTCATCTTCCGCAGAAATTGCAAACTGGGCCAAACAGGATGTTAAAGGGACTGACTCTCCAAGTGGGGAGAGTGTTAGTAAAGCGTCTGGAATGTTGCACCCGAGTACCAGGGGAGGAAAACTGAGACATATTTGAACACGTCTCCCGATCACATGGTTGATCATACTCTAGGTTCCACATGCATGTTTTAGCTGAAGGAAGAATAACTTAAACCTGGGTAGTTGTAACCCGTGGAATGGGTACCATGCAATATGACTTCAAAGGGTCTTCATTTGCTCACCGAACCTCTCCAATCCTATCACTGCTGCGTTTATGCCCCTGTACACATGCTTGATTCTCTTTCGGAGACATAGCAATCCATAGGTTTTAAGATACTTACTAGTCAGGTACATTCTTAGGCGTTTAATATGGGGTGTTGAGTCCATTTCGTTGAGCAAGGAGTAGCTCTTGTCTATTCCATATTTGGCTTAAGGAACTTTATCTGTGCTCATTTCAATCTCTGGTTTTATGCAGCACCCCAACTCACCTTTACCCTTAAGCAAGCATAAGTTGGTTTTCTAAATTTGAGACCCTGTTCTGTTCTGTAATTCAGTTCCTGTGTAGCCAAGTTTACATTCCGTGTATTACTGATATCTTATGATGTTTCTTTTTCTGTGTGACTTACTTCAGTTAGAATCATCATACCTGAATCCACTCATTGTGCTGCTAAGGGCCTGATGACACAGATTTCATTGCTGAGTGATATTGCTTTGTAAGTAAATACCACAACTTCTTTATCCATTTTTCACTTTCTGCGATGTTGAACTTGTACTGTAAACGAGGTTCTTGTAAACAGAGCCGTTCCAAACTTTGGGGTGGCTGTGTCTTTTTGATTTTAATTTCCCTAAGCTATAGGACCATAAGTGGAAGTGCCCTAGGCTCTGTTGCTTTGTTTTTTAGATGTTTCAGGAAACACCATACACTTCTCCCAAGTGTCTGTTGGCAATTTACATCCCGCCCATCAGCATAACAAGGCTCCCAGTTCTTAATGGCCTGTTGCCTTTCTGGATTTTACACTTTTTTCAGATGGCCCTTTTGACTGGGGGGAAGTGAGACTTCATTGTAGTGCAGGTTTCCTTTGCAAGCTTGCTTGGTTGGCCAAAAAGTGCGTATGCGTTTTTTCCTGAATATATTCAGGAAAAAACGCATACGCCGTTTTTGGCCAAGTGCATCATTGTGGACGTTCTGCCTCTTTTCCTATGCTTTCAATGCAATTCCAGTCTACCTCCTGAAATCGGTTTCCTGCAATTCTGCCCCGCTTTCAAGTCCTCTTGGCAGCCTTACTTCAGTCTATTTTTGGACGATAGCTGTCATTTATAACTCTGCAGGTTTGTGAATTACAGTGCCCCTGAGCTCCCTTCTTCAACTCGCTTTCTTGTGACCTGGCCGCAACAGCACAGGATGGCTTCAGGCCCTAATCTGGTTCCGGCCCGGCATGCTGAGCCTTTGGTTAATTCCTCTTCCTGGTGGGAAATGAGAGTTAAATTTGCCCGTCCAGACACCTCCAGCTAGCCTCTCATTGGTTCTCGCTATTCCTGTTCATCTTCCGCAGAAATTGCAAACTGGGCCAAACAGGAGGTTAAAGGGACTGACTCTCCAAGTGGGGAGAATGTTAGTAAAGCGTCTGGAATGTTGCACCCGAGTACCAGGTGAGGAAAACTGAGACATATTTGAACACGTCTCCCGATCACATGGTTGATCATACTTGGGTTCCACATGCATGTTTTAGCTGAAGGAAGAATACCTTAAACCTGGAGAGTTAAGACCCGTGTAATGGGTACCATGCAATATGACTTCAAAGGGTCTTCATTTGCTCACCGAACCTCTCCAATCCTATCACTGCTGCGTTTATGCCCCTGTATACATGCTTGATTCTCTTTCGGAGACATAGCAATCCATAGGTTTTAAGATACTTACTAGTCAGGTACATTCTTAGGCGTTTAATATGCGGTGTTGAGTCCATTTCGTTGAGCAAGGAGTAGCTCTTGTCTATTCCATATTTGACTTAAGGAACTTTATCTGTGCTCATTTCAATCTCTGGTTTTATGCAGCACCCCAACTCACCTTTACCCTTAAGCAAGCATAAGTTGGTTTTCTAAATTTGAGACCCTGTTCTGTTCTGTAATTCAGTTCCTGTGTAGCCAAGTTTACATTCCGTGTATTACTGATATCTTATGATGTTTCTTTTTCTGTGTGACTTATTTCAGTTAGAATCATCATACCTGAATCCACTCATTGTGCTGCTAAGGGCGTGATGACACAGATTTCATTGCTGAGTGATATTGCTTTGTAAGTAAATACCACAACTTCTTTATCCATTTTTCACTTTCTGCGATGTTGAACTTGTACTGTAAACGAGGTTCTTGTAAACAGAGCCATTCCAAACTTTGGGGTGGCTGTGTCTTTTTGATTTTAATTTTCCTAAGCTACAGGACCATAAGTGGAAGTGCCCTAGGTTCTGTTGCTTTGTTTTTTAGATGTTTCAGGAAACACCATACACTTCTCCTTAGTGGTTGTTGGCAATTTACATCCCGCCCATCAGCATAACAAGGCTCCCAGTTCTCCATGGCCTGTCCTGCCTTTCTGGATTTTACACTTTTTTCAGATGGCCCTTTTGACCGGGGGGAAGTGAGACTTCATTGTAGTGCAGATTTCCTTTGCAAGCTTGCTTGGTTGGCCAAAAAGGGCGTATGCGTTTTTTCCTGAATATATTCAGGAAAAAACGCATACGCCCTTTTTGGCCAAGTGCATCATTGAGGACGTTCTGCCTCTTTTCCTATGCTTTCAATGCAATTCCAGTCTACCTCCTGAAATCGGTTTCCTGCAATTCTGCCCCGCTTTCAAGTCCTCTTGGCAGCCTTACTTCAGTCTATTTTTGGACGATAGCTGTCATTTATAACTCTGCAGGTTTGTGAATTACAGTGCCCCTGAGCTCCTTTCTTCAACTCGCTTTCTTGTGACCTGGCCGCAACACCGCAGGATGGCTTCAGGCCCTAATCTGGTTCCGGTACGGCACGCTGAGCCTTTGGTTATTTCCTCTTCCTGGTGGGAAATGAGAGTTAAATTTGCCCGTCCAGACACCTCCAGCTAGCCTCTCATTGGTTCTCGCTATTCCTGTTCATCTTCCGCAGAAATTGCAAACTGGGCCAAACAGGAGGTTAAAGGCGCTGACTCTCCAAGTGGGGAGAGTGTTAGTAAAGCGTCTGGAATGTTGCACCCGAGTACCAGGGGAGGAAAACTGAGACATATTTGAACACGTCTCCCGTTCACATGGTTGATCATACTCTGGGTTCCACATGCAGGTTTTAGCTGAAGGAAGAATACCATAAACCTGGAGAATTGAGACCCGTGTAATGGGTACCATGCAATATGACTTCAAAGGGTCTTCATTTGCTCACCGAACCTCTCCAATCCTATCACTGCTGCGTTTATGCCCCTGTACACATGCTTGATTCTCTTTTGGAGACATAGCAATCCATAGGTTTTCCGATACTTACTAGTCAGGTACATTCTTAGGCGTTTAATATGCGGTGTTGAGTCCATTTCGTTGAGCAAGGAGTAGCTCTTGTCTATTCCATATTTGGCTTAAGGAACTTTATCTGTGCTCATTTCAATCTCTGGTTTTATGCAGCACCCCAACTCACCTTTACCCTTAAGCAAGAATAAGTTGGTTTTCTAAATTTGAGACCCTGTTCTGTTCTGTAATTCAGTTCCTGTGTAGCCAAGTTTACATTCCGGGTATTACTGATATCTTATGATGTTTCTTTTTCTGTGTGACTTATTTCAGTTAGAATCATCATACCTGAATCCACTCATTGTGCTGCTAAGGGCCTGATGAGACAGATTTCATTGCTGAGTGATATTGCTTTGTAAGTAAATACCACAACTTCTTTATCCATTTTTCACTTTCTGCGATGTTGAACTTGTACTGTAAACGAGGTTCTTGTAAACAGAGCCGTTCCAAACTTTGGGGTGGCTGTGTCTTTTTGATTTTAATTTCCCTAAGCTATAGGACCATAAGTGGAAGTGCCCTAGGCTCCGTTGCTTTGTTTTTTAGATGTTTCAGGAAACACCATACACTTCTCCCAAGTGTCTGTTGGCAATTTACATCCCGCCCATCAGCATAACAAGGCTCCCAGTTCTCAATGGCCTGTTGCCTTTCTGGATTTTACACTTTTTTCAGATGGCCCTTTTGGCCGGGGGGGAGTGAGATTTCATTGTAGTGCAGATTTCCTTTGCAAGCTTGCTGGTTGGCCAAAAAGGGCGTATGCGTTTTTTCCTGAATATATTCAGGAAAAAACGCATACGCCCTTTTTGGCCAAGTGCATCATTGTGGACATTCTGCCTCTTTTCCTATGCTTTCAATGCAATTCCAGTCTACGTCCTGAAATCGGTTTCCTGCAATTCTGCCCCGCTTTCAAGTCCTCTTGGCAGCCTTACTTCAGTCTATTTTTGGACGATAACTGTCATTTATAACTCTGCAGGTTTGTGAATTACAGTGCCCCTGAGCTCCTTTCTTCAACTTGCTTTGTTGTGACCTGGCCGCAACACCGCAGGATGGCTTCAGGCCCTAATCTGGTTCCGGCCTGGCATGCTGAGCCTTTGGTTAATTCCTCTTCCTGGGGGGAAATGAGAGTTAAATTTGCCCGTCCAGACACATCCAGCTAGCCTCTCATTGGTTCTCGCTATTCCTGTTCATCTTCCGCAGAAATTGCAAACTGGGTCAAACAGGAGGTTAAAAACGCTGACTCTCCAAGTCGGGAGAGTGTTAGTAAAGCGTCTGGAATGTTGCACCCGAGTACCAGGGGAGGAAAACTGAGACATATTTGAACACGTCTCCCGTTCACATGCTTGATCATACTTGGGTTCCACATGCATGTTTTAGCTGAAGGAAGAATACCTTAAACCTGGAGAGTTAAGACCCGTGTAATGGGTACCATGCAATATGACTTCAAAGGGTCTTCATTTGCTCACCGAACCTCTCCAATCCTATCACTGCTGCGTTTATGCCCCTGTACACATGCTTGATTCTCTTTCGGAGACATAGCAATCCATAGGTTTTAAGATACTTACTAGTCAGGTACATTCTTAGGCGTTTAATATGCGGTGTTGAGTCCATTTCGTTGAGCAAGGAGTAGCTCTTGTCTATTCCATATTTGACTTAAGGAACTTTATCTGTGCTCATTTCAATCTCTGGTTTTATGCAGCACCCCAACTCACCTTTACCCTTAAGCAAGAATAAGTTGGTTTTCTAAATTTGAGACCCTGTTCTGTTCTGTAATTCAGTTCCTGTGTAGCCAAGTTTCCATTCCGTGTATTACTGATATCTTATGATGTTTCTTTTTCTGTGTGACTTATTTCACTTAGAATCATCATACCTGAATCCACTCATTGTGCTGCTAAGGGCGTGATGACACAGATTTCATTGCTGAGTGATATTGCTTTGTAAGTAAATACCACAACTTCTTTATCCATTTTTCACTTTCTGCGATGTTGAACTTGTACTGTAAACGAGGTTGTTGTAAACAGAGGCGTCCCAAACTTTGGGGTGGCTGTGTCTTTTTGATTTTAATTTCCCTAAGCTATAGGACCATAAGTGGAAGTGCCCTAGGTTCTGTTGCTTTGTTTTTTAGATGTTTCAGGAAACACCATACACTTCTCCCGAGTGGTTGTTGGCAATTTACATCCCGCCCATCAGCATAACAAGGCTCCCAGTTCTCCATGGCCTGTCCTGCCTTTCTGGATTTTACACTTTTTTCAGATGGCCCTTTTGACCGGGGGGAAGTGAGACTTCATTGTAGTGCAGATTTCCTTTGCAAGCTTGCTTGGTTTGCCAAAAAGGGCATATGCGTTTTTTCCTGAATATATTCAGGAAAAAACGCATATGCCCTTTTTGGCCAAGTGCATCATTGTGGACGTTCTGCCTCTTTTCCTATGCTTTCAATGCAATTCCAGTCTACCTCCTGAAATCGGTTTCCTGCAATTCTGCCCCGCTTTCAAGTCCTCTTGGCAGCCTTACTTCAGTCTATTTTTGGATGATAGCTGTCATTTATAACTCTGCAGGTTTGTGAATTACAGTGCCCCTGGGCTCCTTTCTTCAACTCGCTTTCTTTTGAGCTGGCCGCAACACCGCAGGATGGCTTCAGGCCCTAATCTGGTTCCGGTACGGCATGCTGAGCCTTTGGTTAATTCCTCTTCCTGGTGGGAAATGAGAGTTAAATTTGCCCGTCCAGACACCTCCAGCTAGCCTCTCATTGGTTCTCGCTATTCCTGTTCATCTTCCGCAGAAATTGCAAACTGGGCCAAACAGGAGGTTAAAGGGACTGACTCTCCAAGTGGGGAGAGTGTTAGTAAAGCGTCTGGAATGTTGCACCCGAGTACCAGGGGAGGAAAACTGGGACATATTTGAACACGTCTCCCGATCACATGGTTGATCATACTCTAGGTTCCACATGCATGTTTTAGCTGAAGGAAGAATACCTTAAACCTGGGTAGTTGAAACCCGTGGAATGGGTACCATGCAATATGACTTCAAAGGGTCTTCATTTGCTCACCGAACCTCTCCAATCCTATCACTGCTGCGTTTATGCCCCTGTACACATGCTTGATTCTCTTTCAGAGACATAGCAATCCATAGGTTTTAAGATACTTACTAGTCAGGTACATTCTTAGGCGTTTAATATGCGGTGTTGAGTCCATTTCGTTGAGCAAGGAGTAACTCTTGTCTATTCCATATTTGGCTTAAGGAACTTTATCTGTGCTCATTTCAATCTCTGGTTTTATGCAGCACCCCAACTCACCTTTACCCTTAAGCAAGCATAAGTTGGTTTTCTAAATTTGAGACCCTGTTCTGTTCTGTAATTCAGTTCCTGTGTAGCCAAGTTTACATTCCGTGTATTACTGATATCTTATGATGTTTCTTTTTCTGTGTGACTTATTTCAGTTAGAATCATCATACCTGAATCCACTCATTGTGATGCTAAGGGCCTGATGACATAGATTTCATTGCTGAGTGATATTGCTTTGTAAGTAAATACCACAACTTCTTTATCCATTTTTCACTTTCTGCGATGTTGAACTTGTACTGTAAACGAGGTTCTTGTAAACAGAGGCGTCCCAAACTTTGGGGTGGCTGTGTCTTTTTGATTTTAATTTCCCTAAGCTATAGGACCATAAGTGGAAGTGCCCTAGGTTCTGTTGCTTTGTTTTTTAGATGTTTCAGGAAACACCATATACTTCTCCGGAGTGGTTGTTGGCAATTTACATCCCGCCCATCAGCATAACAAGGCTCCCAGTTCTCCATGGCCTGTCCTGCCTTTCTGGATTTTACACTTTTTTCAGATGGCCCTTTTGACCGGGGGGAAGTGAGACTTCATTGTAGTGCAGATTTCCTTTGCAAGCTTGCTTGGTTGGCCAAAAAGGGCGTATGCGTTTTTTCCTGAATATATTCAGGAAAAAACGCATACGCCCTTTTTGGCCAAGTGCATCATTGTGGACGTTCTGCCTCTTTTCCTATGCTTTCAATGCAATTCCAGTCTACCTCCTGAAATCGGTTTCCTGCAATTCTGCCCCGCTTTCAAGTCCTCTTGGCAGCCTTACTTCAGTCTATTTTTGGACGATAGCTGTCATTTATAACTCTGTAGGTTTGTGAATTACAGTGCCCCTGGGCTCCTTTCTTCAACTCGCTTTCTTTTGAGCTGGCCGCAACACCGCAGGATGGCTTCAGGCCCTAATCTGGTTCCGGTACGGCACGCTGAGCCTTTGGTTATTTCCTCTTCCTGGTGGGAAATGAGAGTTAAATTTGCCCGTCCAGACACCTCCAGCTAGCCTCTCATTGGTTCTCGCTATTCCTGTTCATCTTCCGCAGAAATTGCAAACTGGGCCAAACAGGAGGTTAAAGGGACTGACTCTCCAAGTCGGGAGAGTGTTATAAAGCATCTGGAATGTTGCACCCGAGTACCTGGGGAGGAAAACTGAGACATATTTGAACACGTCTCCCGTTCACATGGTTGATCATACTCTGGGTTCCACATGCATGTTTTAGCTGAAGGAAGAATACCTTAAACCTGGAGAGTTGAGACCCGTGGAATGGGTACCATGCAATATGACTTCAAAGGGTCTTCATTTGCTCACCGAACCTCTCCAATCCTATCACTGCTGCGTTTATGCCCCTGTACACACGCTTGATTCTCTTTTGGAGACATAGCAATCCATAGGTTTTAAGATACTTACTAGTCAGGTACATTCTTAGGCGTTTAATATGCGGTGTTGAGTCCATTTCGTTGAGCAAGGAGTAGCTCTTGTCTATTCCATATTTGACTTAAGGAACTTTATCTGTGCTCATTTCAATCTCTGGTTTTATGCAGCACCCCAACTCACCTTTCCCCTTAAGCAAGCATAAGTTGTTTTTCTAAATTTGAGACCCTGTTCTGTTCTGTGATTCAGTTCCTGTGTAGCCAAGTTTACATTCCGTTTATTACTGATATCTTATGATGTTTCTTTTCTGTGTGACTTATTTCAGTTAGAATCATCATACCTGAATCCACTCATTGTGCTGCTATGGGCCTGATGACACAGATTTCATTGCTGAGTGATATTGCTTTGTAAGTAAATACCACAACTTCTTTATCCATTTTTCACTTTCTGCGATGTTGAACTTGTACTGTAAACGAGGTTCTTGTAAACAGAGCCGTTCGAAAGTTTGGGGTGGCTGTGTCTTTTTGATTTTAATTTCCCTAAGCTATAGGACCATAAGTGGCAGTGCCCTAGGCTCTGTTGCTTTGCTTTTTAGATGTTTCAGGAAACACCATACACTTCTCCCGAGTGTCTGTTGGCAATTTACATCCCGCCCATCAGCATAACAAGGCTCCCAGTTCTCCATGGCCTGTCCTGCCTTTCTGGATTTTACACTTTTTTCAGATGGCCCTTTTGACCGGGGGGAAGTGAGACTTCATTGTAGTGCAGATTTCCTTTGCAAGCTTGCTTGGTTGGCCAAAAAGGGCGTATGCGTTTTTTCCTGAATATATTCAGGAAAAAACGCATACGCCCTTTTTGGCCAAGTGCATCATTGTGGACGTTCTGCCTCTTTTCCTATGCTTTCAATGCAATTCCAGTCTACCTCCTGAAATCGGTTTCCTGCAATTCTGCCCCGCTTTCAAGTCCTCTTGGCAGCCTTACTTCAGTCTATTTTTGGACGATAGCTGTCATTTATAAGTCTGCAGGTTTGTGAATTACAGTGCCCCTGAGCTCCTTTCTTCAACTCGCTTTCTTGTGACCTGGCCGCAACACCGCAGGATGGCTTCAGGCCCTAATCTGGTTCTGGTACGGCATGCTGAGCCTTTGGTTAATTCCTCTTCCTGGTGGGAAATGAGAGTTAAATTTGCCCGTCCAGACACCTCCAGCTAGTCTCTCATTGGTTCTCGCTATTCCTGTTCATCTTCCGCAGAAATTGCAAACTGGGCCAAACAGGAGGTTAAAGGGACTGACTCTCCAAGTCGGGAGAGTGTTAGTAAAGCGTCTGGAATGTTGCACCCGAGTACCAGGGGAGGAAAACTGAGACATATTTGAACACGTCTCCCGATCACATGGTTGATCATACTCTAGGTTCCACATGCATGTTTTAGCTGAAGGAAGAATACCTTAAACCTGGAGAGTTGAGACCCGTGTAATGCGTACCATGCAATATGACTTCAAAGGGTCTTCATTTGCTCACCGAACCTCTCCAATCCTATCACTGCTGCGTTTATGCCCCTGTACACATGCTTGATTCTCTTTTGGAGACATAGCAATCCATAGGTTTTCCGATACTTACTAGTCAGGTACATTCTTAGGCGTTTAATATGCGGTGTTGAGTCCATTTCGTTGAGCAAGGAGTAGCTCTTGTCTATTCCATATTTGACTTAAGGAACTTTATCTGTGCTCATTTCAATCTCTGGTTTTATGCAGCACCCCAACTCACCTTTCCCCTTAAGCAAGCATAAGTTGGTTTTCTAAATTTGAGACGCTGTTCTGTTTTGGAATGTAGTTCCTGTGTAGCCAAGTTTCCATTCCGTGTATTACTGATATCTTATGATGTTTCTTTTTCTGTGTGACTTACTTCAGTTAGAATCATCATACCTGAATCCACTCATTGTGCTGCTAAGGGCCTGATGACACAGATTTCATTGCTGAGTGATATTGCTTTGTAAGTAAATACCACAACTTCTTTATCCATTTTTCACTTTCTGCGATGTTGAACTTGTACTGTAAACGAGGTTCTTGTAAACAGCGCCGTTCCAAACTTTGGGGTGGCTGTGTCTTTTTGATTTTAATTTCCCTAAGCTATAGGACCATAAGTGGAAGTGCCCTAGGTTCTGTTGCTTTGTTTTTTAGATGTTTCAGGAAACACCATACACTTCTCCCGAGTGGTTGTTGGCAATTTACATCCCGCCCATCAGCATAACAAGGCTCCCAGTTCTCCATGGCCTGTCCTGCCTTTCTGGATTTTACACTTTTTTCAGATGGCCCTTTTGACCGGGGGGAAGTGAGACTTCATTGCAGTGCAGATTTCCTTTGCAAGCTTGCTTGGTTGGCCAAAAAGTGCGTATGCGTTTTTTCCTGAATATATTCAGGAAAAAACGCATACGCCCTTTTTGGCCAAGTGCATCATTGTGGACGTTCTGCCTCTTTTCCTATGCTTTCAATGCAATTCCAGTCTACCTCCTGAAATCGGTTTCCTGCAATTCTGCCCCGCTTTCAAGTCCTCTTGGCAGCCTTACTTCAGTCTATTTTTGGACGATAGCTGTCATTTATAACTCTGCAGGTTTGTGAATTACAGTGCCCCTGAGCTCCTTTCTTCAACTCGCTTTCTTGTGACCTGGCCGCAACACCACAGGATGGCTTCAGGCCCTAATCTGGTTCTGGCACGGCACGCTGAGCCTTTGGTTAATTCCTCTTCCTGGTGGGAAATGAGAGTTAAATTTGCCCGTCCAGACACCTCCAGCTAGTCTCTTATTGGTTCTCGCTATTCCTGTTCATCTTCCGCAGAAATTGCAAACTGGGCCAAACAGGAGGTTAAAGGGACTGACTCTCCAAGTGGGGAGAGTGTTAGTAAAGCGTCTGGAATGTTGTACCCGAGTACCAGGGGAGGAAAACTGAGACATATTTGAACACGTCTCCCGATCACATGGTTGATCATACTCTAGGTTCCACATGCATGTTTTAGCTGAAGGAAGAATACCTTAAACCTGGAGAGTTGAGACCCGTGTAATACGTACCATGCAATATGACTTCAAAGGGTCTTCATTTGCTCACCGAACCTCTCCAATCCTATCACTGCTGCGTTTATGCCCCTGTACACATGCTTGATTCTCTTTTGGAGACATAGCAATCCATAGGTTTTAAGATACTTACTAGTCAGGTACATTCTTAGGCGTTTAATATGGGGTGTTGAGTCCATTTCGTTCAGCAAGGAGTAGCTCTTGTCTATTCCATATTTGACTTAAGGAACTTTATCTGTGCTCATTTCAATCTCTGGTTTTATGCAGCACCCCAACTCACCTTTACCCTTAAGCAAGCATAAGTTGGTTTTCTAAATTTGAGACCCTGTTCTGTTCTGTAATTCAGTTCCTGTGTAGCCAAGTTTACATTCCGTGTATTACTGATATCTTATGATGTTTCTTTTCTGTGTGACTTATTTCAGTTAGAATCATCATACCTGAATCCACTCATTGTGCTGCTATGGGCCTGATGACACAGATTTTATTGCTGAGTGATATTGCTTTTTAAGTAAATACCACAACTTCTTTATCCATTTTTCACTTTCTGCGATGTTGAACTTGTACTGTAAACGAGGTTCTTGTAAACAGAGCCGTTCGAAAGTTTGGGGTGGCTGTGTCTTTTTGATTTTAATTTCCCTAAGCTATAGGACCATAAGTGGAAGTGCCCTAGGTTCTGTTGCTTTGCTTTTTCGATGTTTCAGGAAACACCATACACTTCTCCCGAGTGTCTGTTGGCAATTTACATCCCGCCCATCAGCATAACAAGGCTCCCAGTTCTCCATGGCCTGTCCTGCCTTTCTGGATTTTACACTTTTTTCAGATGGCCCTTTTGACCGGGGGGAAGTGAGACTTCATTGTAGTGCAGATTTCCTTTGCAAGCTTGCTTGGTTGGCCAAAAAGGGCGTATGCGTTTTTTCCTGAATATATTCAGGAAAAAACGCATACGCCCTTTTTGGCCAAGTGCATCATTGTGGACGTTCTGCCTCTTTTCCTATGCTTTCAATGCAATTCCAGTCTACCTCCTGAAATCGGTTTCCTGCAATTCTGCCCCGTTTTCAAGTCCTGTTGGCAGCCTTACTTCAGTCTATTTTTGGACGATAGCTGTCATTTATAACTCTGCAGGTTTGTGAATTACAGTGCCCCTGAGCTCCTTTCTTCAACTCGCTTTCTTGTGACCTGGCTGCAACACCGCAGGATGGCTTCAGGCCCTAATCTGGTTCCGGCACGGCACGCTGAGCCTTTGGTTAATTCCTCTTCCTGGTGGGAAATGAGAGTTAAATTTGCCCGTCCAGACACCTCCAGCTAGTCTCTCATTGGTTCTCGCTATTCCTGTTCATCTTCCGCAGAAATTGCAAACTGGGCCAAACAGGAGGTTAAAGGCGCTGACTCTCCAAGTGGGGAGAGTGTTAGTAAAGCGTCTGGAATGTTGCACCCGAGTACCAGGGGAGGAAAACTGAGACATATTTGAACACGTCTCCCGTTCACATGGTTGATCATACTTGGGTTCCACATGCATGTTTTAGCTGAAGGAAGAATACCTTAAACCTGGAGAGTTGAGACCCGTGTAATGGGTACCATGCAATATGACTTCAAAGGGTCTTCATTTGCTCACCGAACCGCTCCAATCCTATCACTGCTGCGTTTATGCCCCTGTACACACGCTTGATTCTCTTTTGGAGACATAGCAATCCATAGGTTTTAAGATACTTACTAGTCAGGTACATTCTTAGGCGTTTAATATGGGGTGTTGGGTCCATTTCGTTGAGCAAGGAGTAGCTCTTGTCTATTCCATATTTGGCTTAAGGAACTTTATCTGTGCTCATTTCAATCTCTGGTTTTATGCAGCACCCCAACTCACCTTTCCCCTTAAGCAAGCATAAGTTGGTTTTCTAAATTTGAGACCCTGTTCTGTTTTGGAATTCAGTTCCTGTGTAGCCAAGTTTACATTCCGTGTATTACTGATATCTTATGATGTTTCTTTTTCTGTGTGACTTATTTCAGTTAGAATCATCGTACTTGAATCCACTCATTGTGCTGCTAAGGGCCTGATGAGACAGATTTCATTGCTGAGTGATATTGCTTTGTAAGTAAATACCACAACTTTTTTATCCATTTTTCACTTTCTGCGATGTTGAACTTGTACTGTAAACGAGGTTCTTGTAAACAGATCCATTCCAAACTTTGGGGTGGCTGTGTCTTTTTGATTATAATTTCCCTAAGCTATAGGACCATAAGTGGAAGTGCCCTAGGTTCTGTTGCTTTGTTTTTTACATGTTTCAGGAAACACCATACACTTCTCCCGAGTGGTTGTTGGCAATTTACATCCCGCCCATCAGCATAACAAGGCTCCCAGTTCTCCATGGCCTGTCTTGTCTTTCTGGATTTTACACTTTTTTCAGATGGCCCTTTTGACCAGGGGGAAGTGAGACTTCATTGTAGTGCAGATTTCCTTTGCAAGCTTGCTTGGTTGGCCAAAAAGGGCGTATGCGTTTTTTCCTGAATATATTCAGGAAAAAACGCATACGCCCTTTTTGGCCAAGTGCATCATTGTGGACGTTCTGCCTCTTTTCCTATGCTTTCAATGCAATTCCAGTCTACCTCCTGAAATCGGTTTCCTGCAATTCTGCCCCGCTTTCAAGTCCTCTTGGCAGCCTTACTTCAGTCTATTTTTGGACGATAGCTGTCATTTATAACTCTGCAGGTTTGTGAATTACAGTGCCCCTGAGCTCCTTTCTTCAACTCTCTTTCTTGTGACCTGGCCGCAACACCGCAGGATGGCTTCAGGCCCTAATCTGGTTCCGGCCCGGCATGCTGAGCCTTTGGTTAATTCCTCTTCCTGGTGGGAAATGAGAGTTAAATTTGCCCGTCCAGACACCTCCAGCTAGTCTCTCATTGGTTCTCGCTATTCCTGTTCATCTTCCGCAGAAATTGCAAACTGGGCCAAACAGGAGGTTAAAGGGACTGACTCTCCAAGTCGGGAGAGTGTTAGTAAAGCGTCTGGAATGTTGCACCCGAGTACCAGGGGAGGAAAACTGAGACATATTTGAACACGTCTCCCGATCACATGGTTGATCATACTCTAGGTTCCACATGCATGTTTTAGCTGAAGGAAGAATACCTTAAACCTGGAGAGTTGAGACCCGTGTAATGCGTACCATGCAATATGACTTCAAAGGGTCTTCATTTGCTCACCGAACCTCTCCAATCCTATCACTGCTGCGTTTATGCCCCTGTACACACGCTTGATTCTCTTTCGGAGACATAGCAATCCATAGGTTTTAAGATACTTACTAGTCAGGTACATTCTTAGGCGTTTAATATGCGGTGTTGAGTCCATTTCGTTGAGCAAGGAGTAGCTCTTGTCTATTCCATATTTGGCTTAAGGAACTTTATCTGTGCTCATTTCAATCTCTGGTTTTATGAAGCACCCCAACTCACCTTTACCCTTAAGCAAGCATAAGTTGGTTTTCTAAATTTGAGACCCTGTTCTGTTCTGTAATTCAGTTCCTGTGTAGCCAAGATTACATTCCGTGTATTACTGATATCTTATGATGTTTCTTTTTCTGTGTGACTTATTACAGTTAGAATCATCATACCTGAATCCACTCATTGTGCTGCTACGGGCCTGATGACACAGATTTCATTGCTGAGTGATATTGCTTTGTAAGTAAATACCACAACTTCTTTATCCATTTTTCACTTTCTGCGATGTTGAACTTGTACTGTAAACGAGGTTCTTGTAAACAGAGCCGTTCCAAACTTTGGGGTGGCTGTGTCTTTTTGATTTTAATTTCCCTAAGCTATAGGACCATAAGTGGAAGTGCCCTAGGTTCTGTTGCTTTGTTTTTTAGATGTTTCAGGAAACACCATACACTTCTCCCGAGTGGTTGTTGGCAATTTACATCCCGCCCATCAGCATAACAAGGCTCCCAGTTCTCCATGGCCTGTCCTGCCTTTCTGGATTTTACACTTTTTTCAGATGGCCCTTTTGACCGGGGGGAAGTGAGACTTCATTGTAGTGCAGATTTCCTTTGCAAGCTTGCTTGGTTGGCCAAAAAGGGCGTATGCGTTTTTTCCTGAATATATTCAGGAAAAAACGCATACGCCCTTTTTGGCCAAGTGCATCATTGTGGACGTTCTGCCTCTTTTCCTATGCTTTCAATGCAATTGCAGTCTACTTCCTGAAATCGGTTTCCTGCAATTCTGCCCTGCTTTCAAGACCTCTTGGCAGCCTTACTTCAGTCTATTTTTGGACGATAGCTGTCATTTATAACTCTGCAGGTTTGTGAATTACAGTGCCCCTGAGCTCCTTTCTTCAACTCGCTTTCTTTTGAGCTGGCCGCAACACCGCAGGATGGCTTCAGGCCCTAATCTGGTTCTGGCACGGCACGATGAGCCTTTGGTTAATTCCTCTTCCTGGTGGGAAATGAGAGTTAAATTTGCCCGTCCAGACACCTCCAGCTAGCCTCTCATTGGTTCTCGCTATTCCTGTTCATCTTCCGCAGAAATTGCAAACTGGGCCAAACAGGAGGTTAAAGGGACTGACTCTCCAAGTCCGGAGAGTGTTAGTAAAGCGTCTGGAATGTTGCACCCGAGTACCAGGTGAGGAAAACTGAGACATATTTGAACACGTCTCCCGATCACATGGTTGATCATACTTGGGTTCCACATGCATGTTTTAGCTGAAGGAAAAATACCTTAAACCTGGAGAGTTAAGACCCGTGTAATGGGTACCATACAATATGACTTCAAAGGGTCTTCATTTGCTCACCGAACCTCTCCAATCCTATCACTGCTGCGTTTATGCCCCTGTATACATGCTTGATTCTCTTTCGGAGACATAGCAATCCATAGGTTTTAAGATACTTACTAGTCAGGTACATTCTTAGGCGTTTAATATGCGGTGTTGAGTCCATTTCGTTGAGCAAGGAGTAGCTCTTGTCTATTCCATATTTGACTTAAGGAACTTTATCTGTGCTCATTTCAATCTCTGGTTTTATGCAGCACCCCAACTCACCTTTACCCTTAAGCAAGCATAAGTTGGTTTTCTAAATTTGAGACCCTGTTCTGTTCTGTAATTCAGTTCCTGTGTAGCCAAGTTTACATTCCGTGTATTACTGATATCTTATGATGTTTCTTTTTCTGTGTGACTTATTTCAGTTAGAATCATCATACCTGAATCCACTCATTGTGCTGCTAAGGGCGTGATGACACAGATTTCATTGCTGAGTGATATTGCTTTGTAAGTAAATACCACAACTTCTTTATCCATTTTTCACTTTCTGCGATGTTGAACTTGTACTGTAAACGAGGTTCTTGTAAACAGAGCCATTCCAAACTTTGGGGTGGCTGTGTCTTTTTGATTTTAATTTTCCTAAGCTACAGGACCATAAGAGGAAGTGCCCTAGGTTCTGTTGCTTTGTTTTTTAGATGTTTCAGGAAACACCATACACTTCTCCCGAGTGGTTGTTGGCAATTTACATCCCGCCCATCAGCATAACAAGGCTCCCAGTTCTCCATGGCCTGTCCTGCCTTTCTGGATTTTACACTTTTTTCAGATGGCCCTTTTGACCGGGGGGAAGTGAGACTTCATTGTAGTGCAGATTTCCTTTGCAAGCTTGCTTGGTTGGCCAAAAAGGGCGTATGCGTTTTTTCCTGAATATATTCAGGAAAAAACGCATACGCCCTTTTTGGCCAAGTGCATCATTGAGGACGTTCTGCCTCTTTTCCTATGCTTTCAATGCAATTCCAGTCTACCTCCTGAAATCGGTTTCCTGCAATTCTGCCCCGCTTTCAAGTCCTCTTGGCAGCCTTACTTCAGTCTATTTTTGGACGATAGCTGTCATTTATAACTCTGCAGGTTTGTGAATTACAGTGCCCCTGAGCTCCTTTCTTCAACTCGCTTTCTTGTGACCTGGCCGCAACACCGCAGGATGGCTTCAGGCCCTAATCTGGTTCCGGTACGGCACGCTGAGCCTTTGGTTATTTCCTATTCCTGGTGGGAAATGAGAGTTAAATTTGCCCGTCCAGACACCTCCAGCTAGCCTCTCATTGGTTCTCGCTATTCCTGTTCATCTTCCGCAGAAATTGCAAACTGGGCCAAACAGGAGGTTAAAGGCGCTGACTCTCCAAGTGGGGAGAGTGTTAGTAAAGCGTCTGGAATGTTGCACCCGAGTACCAGGGGAGGAAAACTGAGACATATTTGAACACGTCTCCCGTTCACATGGTTGATCATACTTGGGTTCCACATGCATGTTTTAGCTGAAGGAAGAATACCTTAAACCTGGAGAATTGAGACCCGTGTAATGGGTACCATGCAATATGACTTCAAAGGGTCTTCATTTGCTCACCGAACCTCTCCAATCCTATCACTGCTGCGTTTATGCCCCTGTACACATGCTTGATTCTCTTTTGGAGACATAGCAATCCATAGGTTTTATGATACTTACTAGTCAGGTACATTCTTAGGCGTTTAATATGGGGTGTTGAGTCCATTTCGTTGAGCAAGGAGTAGCTCTTGTCTATTCCATATTTGGCTTAAGGAACTTTATCTGTGCTCATTTCAATCTCTGGTTTTATGCAGCACCCCAACTCACCTTTACCCTTAAGCAAGAATAAGTTGGTTTTCTAAATTTGAGACCCTGTTCTGTTCTGTAATTCAGTTCCTGTGTAGCCAAGTTTACATTCCGTGTATTACTGATATCTTATGATGTTTCTTTTTCTGTGTGACTTATTTCAGTTAGAATCATCATACCTGAATCCACTCATTGTGCTGCTAAGGGCCTGATGAGACAGATTTCATTGCTGAGTGATATTGCTTTGTAAGTAAATACCACAACTTCTTTATCCATTTTTCACTTTCTGCGATGTTGAACTTGTACTGTAAACGAGGTTCTTGTAAACAGAGCCGTTCCAAACTTTGGGGTGGCTGTGTCTTTTTGATTTTAATTTCCCTAAGCTATAGGACCATAAGTGGAAGTGCCCTAGGCTCCGTTGCTTTGTTTTTTAGATGTTTCAGGAAACACCATACACTTCTCCCAAGTGTCTGTTGGCAATTTACATCCCGCCCATCAGCATAACAAGGCTCCCAGTTCTCAATGGCCTGTTGCCTTTCTGGATTTTACACTTTTTTCAGATGGCCCTTTTGGCCGGGGGGGAGTGAGACTTCATTGTAGTGCAGATTTCCTTTGCAAGCTTGCTGGTTGGCCAAAAAGGGCGTATGCGTTTTTTCCTGAATATATTCAGGAAAAAACGCATACGCCCTTTTTGGCCAAGTGCATCATTGTGGACATTCTGCCTCTTTTCCTATGCTTTCAATGCAATTCCAGTCTACCTCCTGAAATCGGTTTCCTGCAATTCTGCCCCGCTTTCAAGTCCTCTTGGCAGCCTTACTTCAGTCTATTGTTGGACGATAACTGTCATTTATAACTCTGCAGGTTTGTGAATTACAGTGCCCCTGAGCTCCTTTCTTCAACTCGCTTTGTTGTGACCTGGCCGCAACACCGCAGGATGGCTTCAGGCCCTAATCTGGTTCCGGCCTGGCATGCTGAGCCTTTGGTTAATTCCTCTTCCTGGGGGGAAATGAGAGTTAAATTTGCCCGTCCAGACACATCCAGCTAGCCTCTCATTGGTTCT
Organism: Stenella coeruleoalba; assembly: GCF_951394435.1. Taxonomy (NCBI): domain Eukaryota; kingdom Metazoa; phylum Chordata; class Mammalia; order Artiodactyla; family Delphinidae; genus Stenella; species Stenella coeruleoalba. The sequence continues at coordinate 217,927 of NW_027646356.1, read as the reverse complement.
CGCTATTCCTGTTCATCTTCCGCAGAAATTGCAAACTGGGTCAAACAGGAGGTTAAAAACGCTGACTCTCCAAGTCGGGAGAGTGTTAGTAAAGCGTCTGGAATGTTGCACCCGAGTACCAGGGGAGGAAAACTGAGACATATTTGAACACGTCTCCCGTTCACATGCTTGATCATACTTGGGTTCCACATGCATGTTTTAGCTGAAGGAAGAATACCTTAAACCTGGAGAGTTAAGACCCGTGTAATGGGTACCATGCAATATGACTTCAAAGGGTCTTCATTTGCTCACCGAACCTCTCCAATCCTATCACTGCTGCGTTTATGCCCCTGTACACATGCTTGATTCTCTTTCGGAGACATAGCAATCCATAGGTTTTAAGATACTTACTAGTCAGGTACATTCTTAGGCGTTTAATATGCGGTGTTGAGTCCATTTCGTTGAGCAAGGAGTAGCTCTTGTCTATTCCATATTTGACTTAAGGAACTTTATCTGTGCTCATTTCAATCTCTGGTTTTATGCAGCACCCCAACTCACCTTTACCCTTAAGCAAGAATAAGTTGGTTTTCTAAATTTGAGACCCTGTTCTGTTCTGTAATTCAGTTCCTGTGTAGCCAAGTTTCCATTCCGTGTATTACTGATATCTTATGATGTTTCTTTTTCTGTGTGACTTATTTCACTTAGAATCATCATACCTGAATCCACTCATTGTGCTGCTAAGGGCGTGATGACACAGATTTCATTGCTGAGTGATATTGCTTTGTAAGTAAATACCACAACTTCTTTATCCATTTTTCACTTTCTGCGATGTTGAACTTGTACTGTAAACGAGGTTGTTGTAAACAGAGGCGTCCCAAACTTTGGGGTGGCTGTGTCTTTTTGATTTTAATTTCCCTAAGCTATAGGACCATAAGTGGAAGTGCCCTAGGTTCTGTTGCTTTGTTTTTTAGATGTTTCAGGAAACACCATACACTTCTCCCGAGTGGTTGTTGGCAATTTACATCCCGCCCATCAGCATAACAAGGCTCCCAGTTCTCCATGGCCTGTCCTGCCTTTCTGGATTTTACACTTTTTTCAGATGGCCCTTTTGACCGGGGGGAAGTGAGACTTCATTGTAGTGCAGATTTCCTTTGCAAGCTTGCTTGGTTTGCCAAAAAGGGCATATGCGTTTTTTCCTGAATATATTCAGGAAAAAACGCATACGCCCTTTTTGTCCAAGTGCATCATTGTGGACGTTCTGCCTCTTTTCCTATGCTTTCAATGCAATTCCAGTCTACCTCCTGAAATCGGTTTCCTGCAATTCTGCCCCGCTTTCAAGTCCTCTTGGCAGCCTTACTTCAGTCTATTTTTGGACGATAGCTGTCATTTATAACTCTGCAGGTTTGTGAATTACAGTGCCCCTGAGCTCCTTTCTTCAACTCGCTTTCTTGTGACCTGGCCGCAACACCGCAGGATGGCTTCAGGCCCTAATCTGGTTCCGGTACGGCACGCTGAGCCTTTGGTTATTTCCTCTTCCTGGTGGGAAATGAGAGTTAAATTTGCCCGTCCAGACACCTCCAGCTAGCCTCTCATTGGTTCTCGCTATTCCTGTTCATCTTCCGCAGAAATTGCAAACTGGACCAAACAGGAGGTTAAAGGCGCTGACTCTCCAAGTGGGGAGAGTGTTAGTAAAGCATCTGGAATGTTGCACCCGAGTACCAGGGGAGGAAAACTGAGACATATTTGAACACGTCTCCCGTTCACATGGTTGATCATACTTGGGTTCCACATGCATGTTTTAGCTGAAGGAAGAATACCTTAAACCTGGAGAGTTGAGACCCGTGTAATGGGTACCATGCAATATGACTTCAAAGGGTCTTCATTTGCTCACCGAACCTCTCCAATCCTATCACTGCTGCGTTTATGCCCCTGTACACATGCTTGATTCTCTTTTGGAGACATAGCAATCCATAGGTTTTACGATACTTACTAGTCAGGTACATTCTTAGGCGTTTAATATGGGGTGTTGAGTCCATTTCGTTGAGCAAGGAGTAGCTCTTGTCTATTCCATATTTGGCTTAAGGAACTTTATCTGTGCTCATTTCAATCTCTGGTTTTATGCAGCACCCCAACTCACCTTTCCCCTTAAGCAAGCATAAGTTGGTTTTCTAAATTTGAGACCCTGTTCTGTTTTGGAATTCAGTTCCTGTGTAGCCAAGTTTACATTCCGTGTATTAGTGATATCTTATGATGTTTCTTTTTCTGTGTGACTTATTTAAGTTAGAATCATCGTACTTGAATCCACTCATTGTGCTGCTAAGGGCCTGATGACACAGATTTCATTGCTGAGTGATATTGCTTTGTAAGTAAATACCACAACTTCTTTATCCATTTTTCACTTTCTGCGATGTTGAACTTGTACTGTAAACGAGGTTCTTGTAAACAGATCCGTTCCAAACTTTGGGGTGGCTGTGTCTTTTTGATTTTAATTTCCCTAAGCTATAGGACCATAAGTGGCAGTGCCCTAGGTTCTGTTGCTTTGTTTTTTACATGTTTCAGGAAACACCATACACTTCTCCCGAGTGGTTGTTGGCAATTTACATCCCGCCCATCAGCATAACAAGGCTCCCAGTTCTCCATGGCCTGTCTTGTCTTTCTGGATTTTACACTTTTTTCAGATGGCCCTTTTGACCGGGGGGAAGTGAGACTTCATTGTAGTGCAGATTTCCTTTGCAAGCTTGCTTGGTTGGCCAAAAAGGGCGTATGCGTTTTTTCCTGAATATATTCAGGAAAAAACGCATACGCCCTTTTTGGCCAAGTGCATCATTGTGGACGTTCTGCCTCTTTTCCTATGCTTTCAATGCAATTCCAGTCTACCTCCTGAAATCGGTTTCCTGCAATTCTGCCCCGCTTTCAAGTCCTCTTGGCAGCCTTACTTCAGTCTATTTTTGGACGATAGCTGTCATTTATAACTCTGCAGGTTTGTGAATTACAGTGCCCCTGAGCTCCTTTCTTCAACTCGCTTTCTTGTGACCTGGCCGCAACACCGCAGGATGGCTTCAGGCCCTAATCTGGTTCCGGCCCGGCATGCTGAGCCTTTGGTTAATTCCTCTTCCTGGTGGGAAATGAGAGTTAAATTTGCCCGTCCAGACACCTCCAGCTAGTCTCTCATTGGTTCTCGCTATTCCTGTTCATCTTCCGCAGAAATTGCAAACTGGGCCAAACAGGAGGTTAAAGGGACTGACTCTCCAAGTCGGGAGAGTGTTAGTAAAGCGTCTGGAATGTTGCACCCGAGTACCAGGGTAGGAAAACTGAGACATATTTGAACACGTCTCCCGATCACATGGTTGATCATACTCTAGGTTCCACATGCATGTTTTAGCTGAAGGAAGAATACCTTAAACCTGGAGAGTTGAGACCCGTGTAATGCGTACCATGCAATATGACTTCAAAGGGTCTTCATTTGCTCACCGAACCTCTCCAATCCTATCACTGCTGCGTTTATGCCCCTGTACACACGCTTGATTCTCTTTCGGAGACATAGCAATCCATAGGTTTTAAGATACTTACTAGTCAGGTACATTCTTAGGCGTTTAATATGCGGTGTTGAGTCCATTTCGTTGAGCAAGGAGTAGCTCTTGTCTATTCCATATTTGGCTTAAGGAACTTTATCTGTGCTCATTTCAATCTCTGGTTTTATGCAGCACCCCAACTCACCTTTACCCTTAAGCAAGCATAAGTTGGTTTTCTAAATTTGAGACCCTGTTCTGTTCTGTAATTCAGTTCCTGTGTAGCCAAGATTACATTCCGTGTATTACTGATATCTTATGATGTTTCTTTTTCTGTGTGACTTATTACAGTTAGAATCATCATACCTGAATCCACTCATTGTGCTGCTACGGGCCTGATGACACAGATTTCATTGCTGAGTGATATTGCTTTGTAAGTAAATACCACAACTTCTTTATCCATTTTTCACTTTCTGCGATGTTGAACTTGTACTGTAAACGAGGTTCTTGTAAACAGAGCTGTTCCAAACTTTGGGGTGGCTGTGTCTTTTTGATTTTAATTTCCCTAAGCTATAGGACCATAAGTGGAAGTGCCCTAGGTTCTGTTGCTTTGTTTTTTAGATGTTTCAGGAAACACCATACACTTCTCCCGAGTGGTTGTTGGCAATTTACATCCCGCCCATCAGCATAACAAGGCTCCCAGTTCTCCATGGCCTGTCCTGCCTTTCTGGATTTTACACTTTTTTCAGATGGCCCTTTTGACCGGGGGGAAGTGAGACTTCATTGTAGTGCAGATTTCCTTTGCAAGCTTGCTTGGTTGGCCAAAAAGGGCGTATGCGTTTTTTCCTGAATATATTCAGGAAAAAACGCATACGCCCTTTTTGGCCAAGTGCATCATTGTGGACGTTCTGCCTCTTTTCCTATGCTTTCAATGCAATTCCAGTCTACCTCCTGAAATCGGTTTCCTGCAATTCTGCCCCGCTTTCAAGTCCTCTTGGCAGCCTTACTTCAGTCTATTTTTGGACGATAGCTGTCATTTATAAGTCTGCAGGTTTGTGAATTACAGTGCCCCTGAGCTCCTTTCTTCAACTCGCTTTCTTGTGACCTGGCCGCAACACCGCAGGATGGCTTCAGGCCCTAATCTGGTTCTGGCACGACACGCTGAGCCTTTGGTTATTTCCTATTCCTGGTGGGAAATGAGAGTTAAATTTGCCCGTCCAGACACCTCCAGCTAGTCTCTCTTTGGTTCTCGCTATTCCTGTTCATCTTCTGCAGAAATTGCAAACTGGGCCAAACAGGAGGTTAAAGGGACTGACTCTCCAAGTCGGGAGAGTGTTAGTAAAGTGTCTGGAATGTTGCACCCGAGTACCAGGGGAGGAAAACTGAGACATATTTGAACACGTCTCCCGATCACATGGTTGATCATACTCTAGGTTCCACATGCATGTTTTAGCTGAAGGAAGAATACCTTAAACCTGGGTAGTTGAAAGCCGTGGAATGGGTACCATGCAATATGACTTCAAAGGGTCTTCATTTGCTCACCGAACCTCTCCAATCCTATCACTGCTGCGTTTATGCCCCTGTACACATGCTTGATTCTCTTTCAGAGACATAGCAATCCATAGGTTTTAAGATACTTACTAGTCAGGTACATTCTTAGGCGTTTAATATGCGGTGTTGAGTCCATTTCGTTGAGCAAGGAGTAGCTCTTGTCTATTCCATATTTGACTTAAGGAACTTTATCTGTGCTCATTTCAATCTCTGGTTTTATGCAGCACCCCAACTCACCTTTCCCCTTAAGCAAGCATAAGTTGGTTTTCTAAATTTGAGACCCTGTTCTGTTCTGTAATTCAGTTCCTGTGTAGCCAAGTTTACATTCCGTGTATTACTGATATCTTATGATGTTTCTTTTTCTGTGTGACTTATTTCAGTTAGAATCATCATACCTGAATCCACTCATTGTGATGCTAAGGGCCTGATGACATAGATTTCATTGCTGAGTGATATTGCTTTGTAAGTAAATACCACAACTTCTTTATCCATTTTTCACTTTCTGCGATGTTGAACTTGTACTGTAAACGAGGTTCTTGTAAACAGAGCTGTTCCAAACTTTGGGGTGGCTGTGTCTTTTTGATTTTAATTTCCCTAAGCTATAGGACCATAAGTGGAAGTGCCCTAGGTTCTGTTGCTTTGTTTTTTAGATGTTTCAGGAAACACCATACACTTCTCCCGAGTGGTTGTTGGCAATTTACATCCCGCCCATCAGCATAACAAGGCTCCCAGTTCTCCATGGCCTGTCCTGCCTTTCTGGATTTTACACTTTTTTCAGATGGCCCTTTTGACCGGGGGGAAGTGAGACTTCATTGTAGTGCAGATTTCCTTTGCAAGCTTGCTTGGTTGGCCAAAAAGGGCGTATGCGTTTTTTCCTGAATATATTCAGGAAAAAACGCATACGCCCTTTTTGGCCAAGTGCATCATTGTGGACGTTCTGCCTCTTTTCCTATGCTTTCAATGCAATTCCAGTCTACCTCCTGAAATCGGTTTCCTGCAATTCTGCCCCGCTTTCAAGTCCTCTTGGCAGCCTTACTTCAGTCTATTTTTGGACGATAGCTGTCATTTATAAGTCTGCAGGTTTGTGAATTACAGTGCCCCTGAGCTCCTTTCTTCAACTCGCTTTCTTGTGACCTGGCCGCAACACCGCAGGATGGCTTCAGGCCCTAATCTGGTTCTGGCACGACACGCTGAGCCTTTGGTTATTTCCTCTTCCTGGTGGGAAATGAGAGTTAAATTTGCCCGTCCAGACACCTCCAGCTAGTCTCTCTTTGGTTCTCGCTATTCCTGTTCATCTTCTGCAGAAATTGCAAACTGGGCCAAACAGGAGGTTAAAGGGACTGACTCTCCAAGTCGGGAGAGTGTTAGTAAAGTGTCTGGAATGTTGCACCCGAGTACCAGGGGAGGAAAACTGAGACATATTTGAACACGTCTCCCGATCACATGGTTGATCATACTCTAGGTTCCACATGCATGTTTTAGCTGAAGGAAGAATACCTTAAACCTGGGTAGTTGAAAGCCGTGGAATGGGTACCATGCAATATGACTTCAAAGGGTCTTCATTTGCTCACCGAACCTCTCCAATCCTATCACTGCTGCGTTTATGCCCCTGTACACATGCTTGATTCTCTTTCAGAGACATAGCAATCCATAGGTTTTAAGATACTTACTAGTCAGGTACATTCTTAGGCGTTTAATATGCGGTGTTGAGTCCATTTCGTTGAGCAAGGAGTAGCTCTTGTCTATTCCATATTTGACTTAAGGAACTTTATCTGTGCTCATTTCAATCTCTGGTTTTATGCAGCACCCCAACTCACCTTTACCCTTAAGCAAGCATAAGTTGGTTTTCTAAATTTGAGACCCTGTTCTGTTCTGTAATTCAGTTCCTGTGTAGCCAAGTTTACATTCCGTGTATTACTGATATCTTATGATGTTTCTTTTTCTGTGTGACTTATTTCAGTTAGAATCATCATACCTGAATCCACTCATTGTGATGCTAAGGGCCTGATGACATAGATTTCATTGCTGAGTGATATTGCTTTGTAAGTAAATACCACAACTTCTTTATCCATTTTTCACTTTCTGCGATGTTGAACTTGTACTGTAAACGAGGTTCTTGTAAACAGAGGCGTCCCAAACTTTGGGGTGGCTGTGTCTTTTTGATTTTAATTTCCCTAAGCTATAGGACCATAAGTGGAAGTGCCCTAGGTTCTGTTGCTTTGTTTTTTAGATGTTTCAGGAAACACCATATACTTCTCCCGAGTGGTTGTTGGCAATTTACATCCCGCCCATCAGCATAACAAGGCTCCCAGTTCTCCATGGCCTGTCCTGCCTTTCTGGATTTTACACTTTTTTCAGATGGCCCTTTTGACCGGGGGGAAGTGAGACTTCATTGTAGTGCAGATTTCCTTTGCAAGCTTGCTTGGTTGGCCAAAAAGGGCGTATGCGTTTTTTCCTGAATATATTCAGGAAAAAACGCATACGCCCTTTTTGGCCAAGTGCATCATTGTGGACGTTCTGCCTCTTTTCCTATGCTTTCAATGCAATTCCAGTCTACCTCCTGAAATCGGTTTCCTGCAATTCTGCCCCGCTTTCAAGTCCTCTTGGCAGCCTTACTTCAGTCTATTTTTGGACGATAGCTGTCATTTATAACTCTGCAGGTTTGTGAATTACAGTGCCCCTGGGCTCCTTTCTTCAACTCGCTTTCTTTTGAGCTGGCCGCAACACCGCAGGATGGCTTCAGGCCCTAATCTGGTTCCGGTACGGCACGCTGAGCCTTTGGTTAATTCCTCTTCCTGGTGGGAAATGAGAGTTAAATTTGCCCGTCCAGACACCTCCAGCTAGCCTCTCATTGGTTCTCGCTATTCCTGTTCATCTTCCGCAGAAATTGCAAACTGGGCCAAACAGGAGGTTAAAGGGACTGACTCTCCAAGTGGGGAGAGTGTTAGTAAAGCGTCTGGAATGTTGCACCCGAGTACCAGGGGAGGAAAACTGGGACATATTTGAACACGTCTCCCGTTCACATGGTTGATCATACTTGGGTTCCACATGCATGTTTTAGCTGAAGGAAGAATACCTTAAACCTGGAGAATTGAGACCCGTGTAATGGGTACCATGCAATATGACTTCAAAGGGTCTTCATTTGCTCACCGAACCTCTCCAATCCTATCACTGCTGCGTTTATGCCCCTGTACACATGCTTGATTCTCTTTTGGAGACATAGCAATCCATAGGTTTTATGATACTTACTAGTCAGGTACATTCTTAGGCGTTTAATATGGGGTGTTGAGTCCATTTCGTTGAGCAAGGAGTAGCTCTTGTCTATTCCATATTTGGCTTAAGGAACTTTATCTGTGCTCATTTCAATCTCTGGTTTCATGCAGCACCCCAACTCACCTTTACCCTTAAGCAAGAATAAGTTGGTTTTCTAAATTTGAGACCCTGTTCTGTTCTGTAATTCAGTTCCTGTGTAGCCAAGTTTACATTCCGTGTATTACTGATATCTTATGATGTTTCTTTTTCTGTGTGACTTATTTCAGTTAGAATCATCATACCTGAATCCACTCATTGTGCTGCTAAGGGCCTGATGAGACAGATTTCATTGCTGAGTGATATTGCTTTGTAAGTAAATACCACAACTTCTTTATCCATTTTTCACTTTCTGCGATGTTGAACTTGTACTGTAAACGAGGTTCTTGTAAACAGAGCCGTTCCAAACTTTGGGGTGGCTGTGTCTTTTTGATTTTAATTTCCCTAAGCTATAGGACCATAAGTGGAAGTGCCCTAGGCTCCGTTGCTTTGTTTTTTAGATGTTTCAGGAAACACCATACACTTCTCCCAAGTGTCTGTTGGCAATTTACATCCCGCCCATCAGCATAACAAGGCTCCCAGTTCTCAATGGCCTGTTGCCTTTCTGGATTTTACACTTTTTTCAGATGGCCCTTTTGGCCGGGGGGGAGTGAGACTTCATTGTAGTGCAGATTTCCTTTGCAAGCTTGCTGGTTGGCCAAAAAGGGCGTATGCGTTTTTTCCTGAATATATTCAGGAAAAAACGCATACGCCCTTTTTGGCCAAGTGCATCATTGTGGACATTCTGCCTCTTTTCCTATGCTTTCAATGCAATTCCAGTCTACCTCCTGAAATCGGTTTCCTGCAATTCTGCCCCGCTTTAAAGTCCTCTTGGCAGCCTTACTTCAGTCTATTGTTGGACGATAACTGTCATTTATAACTCTGCAGGTTTGTGAATTACAGTGCCCCTGAGCTCCTTTCTTCAACTCGCTTTGTTGTGACCTGGCCGCAACACCGCAGGATGGCTTCAGGCCCTAATCTGGTTCCGGCCTGGCATGCTGAGCCTTTGGTTAATTCCTCTTCCTGGGGGGAAATGAGAGTTAAATTTGCCCGTCCAGACACATCCAGCTAGCCTCTCATTGGTTCTCGCTATTCCTGTTCATCTTCCGCAGAAATTGCAAACTGGGTCAAACAGGAGGTTAAAAACGCTGACTCTCCAAGTCGGGAGAGTGTTAGTAAAGCGTCTGGAATGTTGCACCCGAGTACCAGGGGAGGAAAACTGAGACATATTTGAACACGTCTCCCGTTCACATGCTTGATCATACTTGGGTTCCACATGCATGTTTTAGCTGAAGGAAGAATACCTTAAACCTGGAGAGTTAAGACCCGTGTAATGGGTACCATGCAATATGACTTCAAAGGGTCTTCATTTGCTCACCGAACCTCTCCAATCCTATCACTGCTGCGTTTATGCCCCTGTACACATGCTTGATTCTCTTTCGGAGACATAGCAATCCATAGGTTTTAAGATACTTACTAGTCAGGTACATTCTTAGGCGTTTAATATGCGGTGTTGAGTCCATTTCGTTGAGCAAGGAGTAGCTCTTGTCTATTCCATATTTGACTTAAGGAACTTTATCTGTGCTCATTTCAATCTCTGGTTTTATGCAGCACCCCAACTCACCTTTACCCTTAAGCAAGAATAAGTTGGTTTTCTAAATTTGAGACCCTGTTCTGTTCTGTAATTCAGTTCCTGTGTAGCCAAGTTTCCATTCCGTGTATTACTGATATCTTATGATGTTTCTTTTTCTGTGTGACTTATTTCACTTAGAATCATCATACCTGAATCCACTCATTGTGCTGCTAAGGGCGTGATGACACAGATTTCATTGCTGAGTGATATTGCTTTGTAAGTAAATACCACAACTTCTTTATCCATTTTTCACTTTCTGCGATGTTGAACTTGTACTGTAAACGAGGTTGTTGTAAACAGAGGCGTCCCAAACTTTGGGGTGGCTGTGTCTTTTTGATTTTAATTTCCCTAAGCTATAGGACCATAAGTGGAAGTGCCCTAGGTTCTGTTGCTTTGTTTTTTAGATGTTTCAGGAAACACCATACACTTCTCCCGAGTGGTTGTTGGCAATTTACATCCCGCCCATCAGCATAACAAGGCTCCCAGTTCTCCATGGCCTGTCCTGCCTTTCTGGATTTTACACTTTTTTCAGATGGCCCTTTTGACCGGGGGGAAGTGAGACTTCATTGTAGTGCAGATTTCCTTTGCAAGCTTGCTTGGTTTGCCAAAAAGGGCATATGCGTTTTTTCCTGAATATATTCAGGAAAAAACGCATACGCCCTTTTTGTCCAAGTGCATCATTGTGGACGTTCTGCCTCTTTTCCTATGCTTTCAATGCAATTCCAGTCTACCTCCTGAAATCGGTTTCCTGCAATTCTGCCCCGCTTTCAAGTCCTCTTGGCAGCCTTACTTCAGTCTATTTTTGGACGATAGCTGTCATTTATAACTCTGCAGGTTTGTGAATTACAGTGCCCCTGAGCTCCTTTCTTCAACTCGCTTTCTTGTGACCTGGCCGCAACACCGCAGGATGGCTTCAGGCCCTAATCTGGTTCCGGTACGGCACGCTGAGCCTTTGGTTATTTCCTCTTCCTGGTGGGAAATGAGAGTTAAATTTGCCCGTCCAGACACCTCCAGCTAGCCTCTCATTGGTTCTCGCTATTCCTGTTCATCTTCCGCAGAAATTGCAAACTGGACCAAACAGGAGGTTAAAGGCGCTGACTCTCCAAGTGGGGAGAGTGTTAGTAAAGCATCTGGAATGTTGCACCCGAGTACCAGGGGAGGAAAACTGAGACATATTTGAACACGTCTCCCGTTCACATGGTTGATCATACTTGGGTTCCACATGCATGTTTTAGCTGAAGGAAGAATACCTTAAACCTGGAGAGTTGAGACCCGTGTAATGGGTACCATGCAATATGACTTCAAAGGGTCTTCATTTGCTCACCGAACCTCTCCAATCCTATCACTGCTGCGTTTATGCCCCTGTACACATGCTTGATTCTCTTTTGGAGACATAGCAATCCATAGGTTTTACGATACTTACTAGTCAGGTACATTCTTAGGCGTTTAATATGGGGTGTTGAGTCCATTTCGTTGAGCAAGGAGTAGCTCTTGTCTATTCCATATTTGGCTTAAGGAACTTTATCTGTGCTCATTTCAATCTCTGGTTTTATGCAGCACCCCAACTCACCTTTCCCCTTAAGCAAGCATAAGTTGGTTTTCTAAATTTGAGACCCTGTTCTGTTTTGGAATTCAGTTCCTGTGTAGCCAAGTTTACATTCCGTGTATTAGTGATATCTTATGATGTTTCTTTTTCTGTGTGACTTATTTAAGTTAGAATCATCGTACTTGAATCCACTCATTGTGCTGCTAAGGGCCTGATGACACAGATTTCATTGCTGAGTGATATTGCTTTGTAAGTAAATACCACAACTTCTTTATCCATTTTTCACTTTCTGCGATGTTGAACTTGTACTGTAAACGAGGTTCTTGTAAACAGATCCGTTCCAAACTTTGGGGTGGCTGTGTCTTTTTGATTTTAATTTCCCTAAGCTATAGGACCATAAGTGGCAGTGCCCTAGGTTCTGTTGCTTTGTTTTTTACATGTTTCAGGAAACACCATACACTTCTCCCGAGTGGTTGTTGGCAATTTACATCCCGCCCATCAGCATAACAAGGCTCCCAGTTCTCCATGGCCTGTCTTGTCTTTCTGGATTTTACACTTTTTTCAGATGGCCCTTTTGACCGGGGGGAAGTGAGACTTCATTGTAGTGCAGATTTCCTTTGCAAGCTTGCTTGGTTGGCCAAAAAGGGCGTATGCGTTTTTTCCTGAATATATTCAGGAAAAAACGCATACGCCCTTTTTGGCCAAGTGCATCATTGTGGACGTTCTGCCTCTTTTCCTATGCTTTCAATGCAATTCCAGTCTACCTCCTGAAATCGGTTTCCTGCAATTCTGCCCCGCTTTCAAGTCCTCTTGGCAGCCTTACTTCAGTCTATTTTTGGACGATAGCTGTCATTTATAACTCTGCAGGTTTGTGAATTACAGTGCCCCTGAGCTCCTTTCTTCAACTCGCTTTCTTGTGACCTGGCCGCAACACCGCAGGATGGCTTCAGGCCCTAATCTGGTTCCGGCCCGGCATGCTGAGCCTTTGGTTAATTCCTCTTCCTGGTGGGAAATGAGAGTTAAATTTGCCCGTCCAGACACCTCCAGCTAGTCTCTCATTGGTTCTCGCTATTCCTGTTCATCTTCCGCAGAAATTGCAAACTGGGCCAAACAGGAGGTTAAAGGGACTGACTCTCCAAGTCGGGAGAGTGTTAGTAAAGCGTCTGGAATGTTGCACCCGAGTACCAGGGTAGGAAAACTGAGACATATTTGAACACGTCTCCCGATCACATGGTTGATCATACTCTAGGTTCCACATGCATGTTTTAGCTGAAGGAAGAATACCTTAAACCTGGAGAGTTGAGACCCGTGTAATGCGTACCATGCAATATGACTTCAAAGGGTCTTCATTTGCTCACCGAACCTCTCCAATCCTATCACTGCTGCGTTTATGCCCCTGTACACACGCTTGATTCTCTTTCGGAGACATAGCAATCCATAGGTTTTAAGATACTTACTAGTCAGGTACATTCTTAGGCGTTTAATATGCGGTGTTGAGTCCATTTCGTTGAGCAAGGAGTAGCTCTTGTCTATTCCATATTTGGCTTAAGGAACTTTATCTGTGCTCATTTCAATCTCTGGTTTTATGCAGCACCCCAACTCACCTTTACCCTTAAGCAAGCATAAGTTGGTTTTCTAAATTTGAGACCCTGTTCTGTTCTGTAATTCAGTTCCTGTGTAGCCAAGATTACATTCCGTGTATTACTGATATCTTATGATGTTTCTTTTTCTGTGTGACTTATTACAGTTAGAATCATCATACCTGAATCCACTCATTGTGCTGCTACGGGCCTGATGACACAGATTTCATTGCTGAGTGATATTGCTTTGTAAGTAAATACCACAACTTCTTTATCCATTTTTCACTTTCTGCGATGTTGAACTTGTACTGTAAACGAGGTTCTTGTAAACAGAGCTGTTCCAAACTTTGGGGTGGCTGTGTCTTTTTGATTTTAATTTCCCTAAGCTATAGGACCATAAGTGGAAGTGCCCTAGGTTCTGTTGCTTTGTTTTTTAGATGTTTCAGGAAACACCATACACTTCTCCCGAGTGGTTGTTGGCAATTTACATCCCGCCCATCAGCATAACAAGGCTCCCAGTTCTCCATGGCCTGTCCTGCCTTTCTGGATTTTACACTTTTTTCAGATGGCCCTTTTGACCGGGGGGAAGTGAGACTTCATTGTAGTGCAGATTTCCTTTGCAAGCTTGCTTGGTTGGCCAAAAAGGGCGTATGCGTTTTTTCCTGAATATATTCAGGAAAAAACGCATACGCCCTTTTTGGCCAAGTGCATCATTGTGGACGTTCTGCCTCTTTTCCTATGCTTTCAATGCAATTCCAGTCTACCTCCTGAAATCGGTTTCCTGCAATTCTGCCCCGCTTTCAAGTCCTCTTGGCAGCCTTACTTCAGTCTATTTTTGGACGATAGCTGTCATTTATAAGTCTGCAGGTTTGTGAATTACAGTGCCCCTGAGCTCCTTTCTTCAACTCGCTTTCTTGTGACCTGGCCGCAACACCGCAGGATGGCTTCAGGCCCTAATCTGGTTCTGGCACGACACGCTGAGCCTTTGGTTATTTCCTATTCCTGGTGGGAAATGAGAGTTAAATTTGCCCGTCCAGACACCTCCAGCTAGTCTCTCTTTGGTTCTCGCTATTCCTGTTCATCTTCTGCAGAAATTGCAAACTGGGCCAAACAGGAGGTTAAAGGGACTGACTCTCCAAGTCGGGAGAGTGTTAGTAAAGTGTCTGGAATGTTGCACCCGAGTACCAGGGGAGGAAAACTGAGACATATTTGAACACGTCTCCCGATCACATGGTTGATCATACTCTAGGTTCCACATGCATGTTTTAGCTGAAGGAAGAATACCTTAAACCTGGGTAGTTGAAAGCCGTGGAATGGGTACCATGCAATATGACTTCAAAGGGTCTTCATTTGCTCACCGAACCTCTCCAATCCTATCACTGCTGCGTTTATGCCCCTGTACACATGCTTGATTCTCTTTCAGAGACATAGCAATCCATAGGTTTTAAGATACTTACTAGTCAGGTACATTCTTAGGCGTTTAATATGCGGTGTTGAGTCCATTTCGTTGAGCAAGGAGTAGCTCTTGTCTATTCCATATTTGACTTAAGGAACTTTATCTGTGCTCATTTCAATCTCTGGTTTTATGCAGCACCCCAACTCACCTTTCCCCTTAAGCAAGCATAAGTTGGTTTTCTAAATTTGAGACCCTGTTCTGTTCTGTAATTCAGTTCCTGTGTAGCCAAGTTTACATTCCGTGTATTACTGATATCTTATGATGTTTCTTTTTCTGTGTGACTTATTTCAGTTAGAATCATCATACCTGAATCCACTCATTGTGATGCTAAGGGCCTGATGACATAGATTTCATTGCTGAGTGATATTGCTTTGTAAGTAAATACCACAACTTCTTTATCCATTTTTCACTTTCTGCGATGTTGAACTTGTACTGTAAACGAGGTTCTTGTAAACAGAGCTGTTCCAAACTTTGGGGTGGCTGTGTCTTTTTGATTTTAATTTCCCTAAGCTATAGGACCATAAGTGGAAGTGCCCTAGGTTCTGTTGCTTTGTTTTTTAGATGTTTCAGGAAACACCATACACTTCTCCCGAGTGGTTGTTGGCAATTTACATCCCGCCCATCAGCATAACAAGGCTCCCAGTTCTCCATGGCCTGTCCTGCCTTTCTGGATTTTACACTTTTTTCAGATGGCCCTTTTGACCGGGGGGAAGTGAGACTTCATTGTAGTGCAGATTTCCTTTGCAAGCTTGCTTGGTTGGCCAAAAAGGGCGTATGCGTTTTTTCCTGAATATATTCAGGAAAAAACGCATACGCCCTTTTTGGCCAAGTGCATCATTGTGGACGTTCTGCCTCTTTTCCTATGCTTTCAATGCAATTCCAGTCTACCTCCTGAAATCGGTTTCCTGCAATTCTGCCCCGCTTTCAAGTCCTCTTGGCAGCCTTACTTCAGTCTATTTTTGGACGATAGCTGTCATTTATAAGTCTGCAGGTTTGTGAATTACAGTGCCCCTGAGCTCCTTTCTTCAACTCGCTTTCTTGTGACCTGGCCGCAACACCGCAGGATGGCTTCAGGCCCTAATCTGGTTCTGGCACGACACGCTGAGCCTTTGGTTATTTCCTCTTCCTGGTGGGAAATGAGAGTTAAATTTGCCCGTCCAGACACCTCCAGCTAGTCTCTCTTTGGTTCTCGCTATTCCTGTTCATCTTCTGCAGAAATTGCAAACTGGGCCAAACAGGAGGTTAAAGGGACTGACTCTCCAAGTCGGGAGAGTGTTAGTAAAGTGTCTGGAATGTTGCACCCGAGTACCAGGGGAGGAAAACTGAGACATATTTGAACACGTCTCCCGATCACATGGTTGATCATACTCTAGGTTCCACATGCATGTTTTAGCTGAAGGAAGAATACCTTAAACCTGGGTAGTTGAAAGCCGTGGAATGGGTACCATGCAATATGACTTCAAAGGGTCTTCATTTGCTCACCGAACCTCTCCAATCCTATCACTGCTGCGTTTATGCCCCTGTACACATGCTTGATTCTCTTTCAGAGACATAGCAATCCATAGGTTTTAAGATACTTACTAGTCAGGTACATTCTTAGGCGTTTAATATGCGGTGTTGAGTCCATTTCGTTGAGCAAGGAGTAGCTCTTGTCTATTCCATATTTGACTTAAGGAACTTTATCTGTGCTCATTTCAATCTCTGGTTTTATGCAGCACCCCAACTCACCTTTACCCTTAAGCAAGCATAAGTTGGTTTTCTAAATTTGAGACCCTGTTCTGTTCTGTAATTCAGTTCCTGTGTAGCCAAGTTTACATTCCGTGTATTACTGATATCTTATGATGTTTCTTTTTCTGTGTGACTTATTTCAGTTAGAATCATCATACCTGAATCCACTCATTGTGATGCTAAGGGCCTGATGACATAGATTTCATTGCTGAGTGATATTGCTTTGTAAGTAAATACCACAACTTCTTTATCCATTTTTCACTTTCTGCGATGTTGAACTTGTACTGTAAACGAGGTTCTTGTAAACAGAGGCGTCCCAAACTTTGGGGTGGCTGTGTCTTTTTGATTTTAATTTCCCTAAGCTATAGGACCATAAGTGGAAGTGCCCTAGGTTCTGTTGCTTTGTTTTTTAGATGTTTCAGGAAACACCATATACTTCTCCCGAGTGGTTGTTGGCAATTTACATCCCGCCCATCAGCATAACAAGGCTCCCAGTTCTCCATGGCCTGTCCTGCCTTTCTGGATTTTACACTTTTTTCAGATGGCCCTTTTGACCGGGGGGAAGTGAGACTTCATTGTAGTGCAGATTTCCTTTGCAAGCTTGCTTGGTTGGCCAAAAAGGGCGTATGCGTTTTTTCCTGAATATATTCAGGAAAAAACGCATACGCCCTTTTTGGCCAAGTGCATCATTGTGGACGTTCTGCCTCTTTTCCTATGCTTTCAATGCAATTCCAGTCTACCTCCTGAAATCGGTTTCCTGCAATTCTGCCCCGCTTTCAAGTCCTCTTGGCAGCCTTACTTCAGTCTATTTTTGGACGATAGCTGTCATTTATAACTCTGCAGGTTTGTGAATTACAGTGCCCCTGGGCTCCTTTCTTCAACTCGCTTTCTTTTGAGCTGGCCGCAACACCGCAGGATGGCTTCAGGCCCTAATCTGGTTCCGGTACGGCACGCTGAGCCTTTGGTTAATTCCTCTTCCTGGTGGGAAATGAGAGTTAAATTTGCCCGTCCAGACACCTCCAGCTAGCCTCTCATTGGTTCTCGCTATTCCTGTTCATCTTCCGCAGAAATTGCAAACTGGGCCAAACAGGAGGTTAAAGGGACTGACTCTCCAAGTGGGGAGAGTGTTAGTAAAGCGTCTGGAATGTTGCACCCGAGTACCAGGGGAGGAAAACTGGGACATATTTGAACACGTCTCCCGATCACATGGTTGATCATACTCTAGGTTCCACATGCATGTTTTAGCTGAAGGAAGAATACCTTAAACCTGGGTAGTTGAAACCCGTGGAATGGGTACCATGCAATATGACTTCAAAGGGTCTTCATTTGCTCACCGAACCTCTCCAATCCTATCACTGCTGCGTTTATGCCCCTGTACACATGCTTGATTCTCTTTCAGAGACATAGCAATCCATAGGTTTTAAGATACTTACTAGTCAGGTACATTCTTAGGCGTTTAATATGCGGTGTTGAGTCCATTTCGTTGAGCAAGGAGTAGCTCTTGTCTATTCCATATTTGGCTTAAGGAACTTTATCTGTGCTCATTTCAATCTCTGGTTTTATGCAGCACCCCAACTCACCTTTACCCTTAAGCAAGCATAAGTTGGTTTTCTAAATTTGAGACCCTGTTCTGTTCTGTAATTCAGTTCCTGTGTAGCCAAGTTTACATTCCGTGTATTACTGATAACTTATGATGTTTCTTTTTCTGTGTGACTTATTTCAGTTAGAATCATCATACCTGAATCCACTCATTGTGATGCTAAGGGCCTGATGACATAGATTTCATTGCTGAGTGATATTGCTTTGTAAGTAAATACCACAACTTCTTTATCCATTTTTCACTTTCTGCGATGTTGAACTTGTACTGTAAACGAGGTTCTTGTAAACAGAGGCGTCCCAAACTTTGGGGTGGCTGTGTCTTTTTGATTTTAATTTCCCTAAGCTATAGGACCATAAGTGGAAGTGCCCTAGGTTCTGTTGCTTTGTTTTTTAGATGTTTCAGGAAACACCATATACTTCTCCCGAGTGGTTGTTGGCAATTTACATCCCGCCCATCAGCATAACAAGGCTCCCAGTTCTCCATGGCCTGTCCTGCCTTTCTGGATTTTACACTTTTTTCAGATGGCCCTTTTGACCGGGGGGAAGTGAGACTTCATTGTAGTGCAGATTTCCTTTGCAAGCTTGCTTGGTTGGCCAAAAAGGGCGTATGCGTTTTTTCCTGAATATATTCAGGAAAAAACGCATACGCCCTTTTTGGCCAAGTGCATCATTGTGGACGTTCTGCCTCTTTTCCTATGCTTTCAATGCAATTCCAGTCTACCTCCTGAAATCGGTTTCCTGCAATTCTGCCCCGCTTTCAAGTCCTCTTGGCAGCCTTACTTCAGTCTATTTTTGGACGATAGCTGTCATTTATAACTCTGTAGGTTTGTGAATTACAGTGCCCCTGGGCTCCTTTCTTCAACTCGCTTTCTTTTGAGCTGGCCGCAACACCGCAGGATGGCTTCAGGCCCTAATCTGGTTCCGGTACGGCACGCTGAGCCTTTGGTTATTTCCTCTTCCTGGTGGGAAATGAGAGTTAAATTTGCCCGTCCAGACACCTCCAGCTAGCCTCTCATTGGTTCTCGCTATTCCTGTTCATCTTCCGCAGAAATTGCAAACTGGGCCAAACAGGAGGTTAAAGGGACTGACTCTCCAAGTCGGGAGAGTGTTATAAAGCATCTGGAATGTTGCACCCGAGTACCAGGGGAGGAAAACTTAGACATATTTGAACACGTCTCCCGTTCACATGGTTGATCATACTCTGGGTTCCACATGCATGTTTTAGCTGAAGGAAGAATACCTTAAACCTGGAGAGTTGAGACCCGTGGAATGGGTACCATGCAATATGACTTCAAAGGGTCTTCATTTGCTCACCGAACCTCTCCAATCCTATCACTGCTGCGTTTATGCCCCTGTACACACGCTTGATTCTCTTTTGGAGACATAGCAATCCATAGGTTTTAAGATACTTACTAGTCAGGTACATTCTTAGGCGTTTAATATGCGGTGTTGAGTCCATTTCGTTGAGCAAGGAGTAGCTCTTGTCTATTCCATATTTGACTTAAGGAACTTTATCTGTGCTCATTTCAATCTCTGGTTTTATGCAGCACCCCAACTCACCTTTCCCCTTAAGCAAGCATAAGTTGTTTTTCTAAATTTGAGACCCTGTTCTGTTCTGTGATTCAGTTCCTGTGTAGCCAAGTTTACATTCCGTTTATTACTGATATCTTATGATGTTTCTTTTCTGTGTGACTTATTTCAGTTAGAATCATCATACCTGAATCCACTCATTGTGCTGCTATGGGCCTGATGACACAGATTTCATTGCTGAGTGATATTGCTTTGTAAGTAAATACCACAACTTCTTTATCCATTTTTCACTTTCTGCGATGTTGAACTTGTACTGTAAACGAGGTTCTTGTAAACAGAGCCGTTCGAAAGTTTGGGGTGGCTGTGTCTTTTTGATTTTAATTTCCCTAAGCTATAGGACCATAAGTGGCAGTGCCCTAGGCTCTGTTGCTTTGCTTTTTAGATGTTTCAGGAAACACCATACACTTCTCCCGAGTGTCTGTTGGCAATTTACATCCCGCCCATCAGCATAACAAGGCTCCCAGTTCTCCATGGCCTGTCCTGCCTTTCTGGATTTTACACTTTTTTCAGATGGCCCTTTTGACCGGGGGGAAGTGAGACTTCATTGTAGTGCAGATTTCCTTTGCAAGCTTGCTTGGTTGGCCAAAAAGGGCGTATGCGTTTTTTCCTGAATATATTCAGGAAAAAACGCATACGCCCTTTTTGGCCAAGTGCATCATTGTGGACGTTCTGCCTCTTTTCCTATGCTTTCAATGCAATTCCAGTCTACCTCCTGAAATCGGTTTCCTGCAATTCTGCCCCGCTTTCAAGTCCTCTTGGCAGCCTTACTTCAGTCTATTTTTGGACGATAGCTGTCATTTATAAGTCTGCAGGTTTGTGAATTACAGTGCCCCTGAGCTCCTTTCTTCAACTCGCTTTCTTGTGACCTGGCCGCAACACCGCAGGATGGCTTCAGGCCCTAATCTGGTTCTGGTACGGCATGCTGAGCCTTTGGTTAATTCCTCTTCCTGGTGGGAAATGAGAGTTAAATTTGCCCGTCCAGACACCTCCAGCTAGTCTCTCATTGGTTCTCGCTATTCCTGTTCATCTTCCGCAGAAATTGCAAACTGGGCCAAACAGGAGGTTAAAGGGACTGACTCTCCAAGTCGGGAGAGTGTTAGTAAAGCGTCTGGAATGTTGCACCCGAGTACCAGGGGAGGAAAACTGAGACATATTTGAACACGTCTCCCGATCACATGGTTGATCATACTCTAGGTTCCACATGCATGTTTTAGCTGAAGGAAGAATACCTTAAACCTGGAGAGTTGAGACCCGTGTAATGCGTACCATGCAATATGACTTCAAAGGGTCTTCATTTGCTCACCGAACCTCTCCAATCCTATCACTGCTGCGTTTATGCCCCTGTACACATGCTTGATTCTCTTTTGGAGACATAGCAATCCATAGGTTTTCCGATACTTACTAGTCAGGTACATTCTTAGGCGTTTAATATGCGGTGTTGAGTCCATTTCGTTGAGCAAGGAGTAGCTCTTGTCTATTCCATATTTGACTTAAGGAACTTTATCTGTGCTCATTTCAATCTCTGGTTTTATGCAGCACCCCAACTCACCTTTCCCCTTAAGCAAGCATAAGTTGGTTTTCTAAATTTGAGACCCTGTTCTGTTTTGGAATGTAGTTCCTGTGTAGCCAAGTTTCCATTCCGTGTATTACTGATATCTTATGATGTTTCTTTTTCTGTGTGACTTACTTCAGTTAGAATCATCATACCTGAATCCACTCATTGTGCTGCTAAGGGCCTGATGACACAGATTTCATTGCTGAGTGATATTGCTTTGTAAGTAAATACCACAACTTCTTTATCCATTTTTCACTTTCTGCGATGTTGAACTTGTACTGTAAACGAGGTTCTTGTAAACAGCGCCGTTCCAAACTTTGGGGTGGCTGTGTCTTTTTGATTTTAATTTCCCTAAGCTATAGGACCATAAGTGGAAGTGCCCTAGGTTCTGTTGCTTTGTTTTTTAGATGTTTCAGGAAACACCATACACTTCTCCCGAGTGGTTGTTGGCAATTTACATCCCGCCCATCAGCATAACAAGGCTCCCAGTTCTCCATGGCCTGTCCTGCCTTTCTGGATTTTACACTTTTTTCAGATGGCCCTTTTGACCGGGGGGAAGTGAGACTTCATTGCAGTGCAGATTTCCTTTGCAAGCTTGCTTGGTTGGCCAAAAAGTGCGTATGCGTTTTTTCCTGAATATATTCAGGAAAAAACGCATACGCCCTTTTTGGCCAAGTGCATCATTGTGGACGTTCTGCCTCTTTTCCTATGCTTTCAATGCAATTCCAGTCTACCTCCTGAAATCGGTTTCCTGCAATTCTGCCCCGCTTTCAAGTCCTCTTGGCAGCCTTACTTCAGTCTATTTTTGGACGATAGCTGTCATTTATAACTCTGCAGGTTTGTGAATTACAGTGCCCCTGAGCTCCTTTCTTCAACTCGCTTTCTTGTGACCTGGCCGCAACACCACAGGATGGCTTCAGGCCCTAATCTGGTTCTGGCACGGCACGCTGAGCCTTTGGTTAATTCCTCTTCCTGGTGGGAAATGAGAGTTAAATTTGCCCGTCCAGACACCTCCAGCTAGTCTCTTATTGGTTCTCGCTATTCCTGTTCATCTTCCGCAGAAATTGCAAACTGGGCCAAACAGGAGGTTAAAGGGACTGACTCTCCAAGTGGGGAGAGTGTTAGTAAAGCGTCTGGAATGTTGTACCCGAGTACCAGGGGAGGAAAACTGAGACATATTTGAACACGTCTCCCGATCACATGGTTGATCATACTCTAGGTTCCACATGCATGTTTTAGCTGAAGGAAGAATACCTTAAACCTGGAGAGTTGAGACCCGTGTAATACGTACCATGCAATATGACTTCAAAGGGTCTTCATTTGCTCACCGAACCTCTCCAATCCTATCACTGCTGCGTTTATGCCCCTGTACACATGCTTGATTCTCTTTCGGAGACATAGCAATCCATAGGTTTTAAGATACTTACTAGTCAGGTACATTCTTAGGCGTTTAATATGCGGTGTTGAGTCCATTTCGTTGAGCAAGGAGTAGCTCTTGTCTATTCCATATTTGGCTTAAGGAACTTTATCTGTGCTCATTTCAATCTCTGGTTTTATGCAGCACCCCAACTCACCTTTACCCTTAAGCAAGCATAAGTTGGTTTTCTAAATTTGAGACCCTGTTCTGTTCTGTAATTCAGTTCCTGTGTAGCCAAGTTTACATTCCGTGTATTAGTGATATCTTATGATGTTTCTTTTTCTGTGTGACTTATTTCAGTTAGAATCATCATACCTGAATCCACTCATTGTTATGCTAAGGGCCTGATGACATAGATTTCATTGCTGAGTGATATTGCTTTGTAAGTGAATACCACAACTTCTTTATCCATTTTTCACTTTCTGCGATGTTGAACTTGTACTGTAAACGAGGTTCTTGTAAACAGAGCCGTTCCAAACTTTGGGGTGGCTGTGTCTTTTTGATTTTAATTTCCCTAAGCTATAGGACCATAAGTGGAAGTGCCCTAGGCTCTGTTGCTTTGTTTTTTAGATGTTTCAGGAAACACCATACACTTCTCCCGAGTGTCTGTTGGCAATTTACATCCCGCCCATCAGCATAACAAGGCTCCCAGTTCTCAATGGCCTGTTGCCTTTCTGGATTTTACACTTTTTTCAGATGGCCCTTTTGACCGGGGGGAAGTGAGACTTCATTGTAGTGCAGATTTCCTTTGCAAGCTTGCTTGGTTGGCCAAAAAGGGCGTATGCGTTTTTTCCTGAATATATTCAGGAAAAAACGCATACGCCCTTTTTGGCCAAGTGCATCATTGTGGACGTTCTGCCTCTTTTCCTATGCTTTCAATGCAATTCCAGTCTACCTCCTGAAATCGGTTTCCTGCAATTCTGCCCCGCTTTCAAGTCCTCTTGGCAGCCTTACTTCAGTCTATTTTTGGACGATAGCTGTCATTTATAACTCTGCAGGTTTGTGAATTACAGTGCCCCTGAGCTCCTTTCTTCAACTCGCTTTCTTTTGAGCTGGCCGCAACACCGCAGGATGGCTTCAGGCCCTAATCTGGTTCCGGCCCGGCATGCTGAGCCTTTGGTTAATTCCTCTTCCTGGTGGGAAATGAGAGTTAAATTTGCCCGTCCAGATACCTCCAGCTAGCCTCTCATTGGTTCTCGCTATTCCTGTTCATCTTCCGCAGAAATTGCAAACTGGGCCAAACAGGAGGTTAAAGGGACTGACTCTCCAAGTCGGGAGAGTGTTAGTAAAGCGTCTGGAATGTTGCACCCGAGTACCAGGGGAGGAAAACTGAGATATATTTGAACACGTCTCCCGTTCACATGGTTGATCATACTCTGGGTTCCACATGCATGTTTTAGCTGAAGGAAGAATACCTTAAACCTGGAGAGTTGAGACCCGTGTAATGGGTACCATGCAATATGACTTCAAAGGGTCTTCATTTGCTCAACGAACCTCTCTAATCCTATCACTGCTGCGTTTATTCCCCTGTACACACGCTTGATTCTCTTTTGGAGACATAGCAATCCATAGGTTTTAAGATACTTACTAGTCAGGTACATTCTTAGGCGTTTAATATGCGGTGTTGAGTCCATTTCGTTGAGCAAGGAGTAGCTCTTGTCTATTCCATATTTGACTTAAGGAACTTTATCTGTGCTCATTTCAATCTCTGGTTTTATGCAGCACCCCAACTCACCTTTACCCTTAAGCAAGCATAAGCTGGTTTTCTAAATTTGAGTCCCTGTTTTGTTCTGTAATTCAGTTCCGGTGTAGCCAAGTTTTCATTCCGTGTATTACTGATATCTTATGATGTTTCTTTTTCTGTGTGACTTACTTCAGTTAGAATCATCATACCTGAATCCACTCATTGTGCTGCTAAGGGCCTGATGACACAGATTTCATTGCTGAGTGATATTGCTTTGTAAGTAAATACCACAACTTCTTTATCCATTTTTCACTTTCTGTGATGTTGAACTTGTACTGTAAACGAGGTTCTTGTAAACAGAGCCGTTCCAAACTTTGGGGTGGCTGTGTCTTTTTGATTTTAATTTCCCTAAGCTATAGGACCATAAGTGGAAGTGCCCTAGGTTCTGTTGCTTTGTTTTTTAGATGTTTCAGGAAACACCATACACTTCTCCTGAGTGGTTGTTCGCAATTTACATCCCGCCCATCAGCATAACAAGGCTCCCAGTTCTCCATGGCCTGTCCTGCCTTTCTGGATTTTACACTTTTTTCAGATGGCCCTTTTGACCGGGGGGAAGTGAGACTTCATTGTAGTGCAGATTTCCTTTGCAAGCTTGCTTGGTTGGCCAAAAAGGGCGTATGCGTTTTTTCCTGAATATATTCAGGAAAAAACGCATACGCCCTTTTTGGCCAAGTGCATCATTGTGGACGTTCTGCCTCTTTTCCTATGCTTTCAATGCAATTCCAGTCTACCTCCTGAAATCGGTTTCCTGCAATTCTGCCCCGCTTTCAAGTCCTCTTGGCAGCCTTACTTCAGTCTATTTTTGGACGATAGCTGTCATTTATAACTCTGCAGGTTTGTGTATTACAGTGCCCCTGAGCTCCTTTCTTCAACTCGCTTTCTTTTGAGCTGGCCGCAACACCGCAGGATGGCTTCAGGCCCTAATCTGGTTCCGGTACGGCACGCTGAGCCTTTGGTTATTTCCTCTTCCTGGTGGGAAATGAGAGTTAAATTTGCCCGTCCAGACACCTCCAGCTAGCCTCTCATTGGTTCTCGCTATTCCTGTTCATCTTCCGCAGAAATTGCAAACTGGGCCAAACAGGAGGTTAAAGGGACTGACTCTCCAATTCGGGAGAGTGTTAGTAAAGCGTCTGGAATGTTGCACCCGAGTACCAGGGGAGGAAAACTGAGACATATTTGAACACGTCTCCCGATCACATGGTTGATCATACTCTAGGTTCCACATGAATGTTTTAGCTGAAGGAAGAATACTTTAAACCTGGAGAGTTGAGACCCGTGTAATGCGTACCATGCAATATGATTTCAAAGGGTCTTCATTTGCTCAACGAACCTCTCCAATCCTATCACTGCTGCGTTTATGCCCCTGTACACATGCTTGATTCTCTTTTGGAGACATAGCAATCCATAGGTTTTCCGATACTTACTAGTCAGGTACATTCTTAGGCGTTTAATATGCGGTGTTGAGTCCATTTCGTTGAGCAAGGAGTAGCTCTTGTCTATTCCATATTTGACTTAAGGAACTTTATCTGTGCTCATTTCAATCTCTGGTTTTATGCAGCACCCCAACTCACCTTTACCCTTAAGCAAGCATAAGTTGGTTTTCTAAATTTGAGACCCTGTTCTGTTCTTTAATTCAGTTCCTGTGTAGCCAAGTTTACATTCCGTGTATTACTGATATCTTATGATGTTTCTTTTCTCTGTGACTTATTTCAGTTAGAATCCTCATACCTGAATCCACTCATTGTGCTGCTACGGGCCTGATGACACAGGTTTCATTGCTGAGTTATATTGCTTTGTAAGTAAATACCACAACTTCTTTATCCATTTTTCACTATCTGCGATGTTGAACTTGTACTGTAAACGAGGTTCTTGTAAACAGAGCCGTTCGAAAGTTTGGGGTGGCTGTGTCTTTTTGATTTTAATTTCCCTAAGCTATAGGACCATAAGTGGCAGTGCCCTAGGCTCTGTTGCTTTGTTTTTTAGATGTTTCAGGAAACACCATACACTTCTCCCGAGTGGTTGTTGGCAATTTACATCCCGCCCATCAGCATAACAAGGCTCCCAGTTCTCCATGGCCTGTCCTGCCTTTCTGGATTTTACACTTTTTTCAGATGGCCCTTTTGACCGGGGGGAAGTGAGACTTCATTGTAGTGCAGATTTCCTTTGCAAGCTTGCTTGGTTGGCCAAAAAGGGCGTATGCGTTTTTTCCTGAATATATTCAGGAAAAAACGCATACGCCCTTTTTGGCCAAGTGCATCATTGTGGACGTTCTGCCTCTTTTCCTATGCTTTCAATGCAATTCCAGTCTACCTCCTGAAATCGGTTTCCTGCAATTCTGCCCCGCTTTCAAGTCCTCTTGGCAGCCTTACTTCAGTCTATTTTTGGACGATAGCTGTCATTTATAACTCTGCAGGTTTGTGAATTACAGTGCCCCTGAGCTCCTTTCTTCAACTCGCTTTCTTGTGACCTGGCCGCAACACCGCAGGATGGCTTCAGGCCCTAATCTGGTTCTGGCACGGCACGCTGAGCCTTTGGTTATTTCCTCTTCCTGGTGGGAAATGAGAGTTAAATTTGCCCGTCCAGACACCTACAGCTAGTCTCTCATTGGTTCTCGCTATTCCTGTTCATCTTCCGCAGAAATTGATAACTGGGCCAAACAGGAGGTTAAAGGGACTGACTCTCCAAGTCGGAAGAGTGTTAGTAAAGCGTCTGGAATGTTGCACCCGAGTACCAGGGGAGGAAAACAGAGACATATTTGAACACGTCTCCCGTTCACTTGGTTGATCATACTCTGGGTTCCACATGCATGTTTTAGCTGAAGGAAGAATACCTTAAACCTGGAGAGTTGAGACCCGTGTAATGGGTACCATGCAATATGACTTCAAAGGGTCTTCATTTGCTCACCGAACCTCTCCAATCCTATCACTGCTGCGTTTATGCCTCTGTACACACGCTTGATTGTCTTTTGGAGACATAGCAATCCATAGGTTTTAAGATATTTACTAGTAAGGTACATTCTTAGGCGTTTAATATGGGGTGTTGAATCCATTTCGTTGAGCAAGGAGTAGCTCTTGTCTATTCCATATTTGGCTTAAGGAACTTTATCTGTGCTCATTTCAATCTCTGGTTTTATGCAGCACCCCAACTCACCTTTCCCCTTAAGCAAGCATAAGTTGGTTTTCTAAATTTGAGACCCTGTTTTGTTTTGGAATGCAGTTCCTGTGTAGCCAAGTTTACATTCCGTTTATTACTGATATCTTATGATGTTTCTTTTTCTGTGTGACTTATTTCAGTTAGAATCATCGTACCTGAATCCACTCATTATGCTGCTACCGGCCTGATGACATAGATTTCATTGCTGAGTGAACTGCATTGTACGAAAGTACCACAAGTTCTTTATCCATTTTTCACTTTCTGTGATATTGAACTTGTATGGTAAACGAGGTTCTTGTAAACGGAGGCGTCCCAAACTTTGGGGTGGCTGTGTCTTTTTGATTTTAATTTCCCTAAGCTATAGGACCATAAGTGGAAGTGCCCTAGGCTCTGTTGCTTTGTTTTTTAGATGTTTCAGGAAACACCATACACTTCTCCCGAGTGGTTGTTGGCAATTTACATCCCGCCCATCAGCATAACAAGGCTCCCAGTTCTCCATGGCCTGTCCTGCCTTTCTGGATTTTACACTTTTTTCAGATGGCCCTTTTGACCGGGGGGAATTGAGACTTCATTGTAGTGCAGATTTCCTTTGCAAGCTTGCTTGGTTGGCCAAAAAGGGCGTATGCGTTTTTTCCTGAATATATTCAGGAAAAAACGCATACGCCCTTTTTGGCCAAGTGCATCATTGTGGACGTTCTGCCTCTTTTCCTATGCTTTCAATGCAATTCCAGTCTACCTCCTGAAATCGGTTTCCTGCAATTCTGCCCTGCTTTCAAGTCCTCTTGGCAGCCTTACTTCAGTCTCTATTTGGACGATAGCTGTCATTTATAACTCTGCAGGTTTGTGAATTACAGTGCCCCTGAGCTCCTTTCTTCAACTCGCTTTCTTTTGAGCTGGCCGCAACACCGCAGGATGGCTTCAGGCCCTAATCTGGTTTCGGCACGGCACGCTGAGCCTTTGGTTATTTCCTCTTCCTGGTGGGTAATGAGAGTTAAATTTGCCCGTCCAGACACCTCCAGCTAGCCTCTCATTGGTTCTCGCTATTCCTGTTCATCTTCCGCAGAAATTGCAAACTGGGCCAAACAGGAGGTTAAAGGGACTGACTCTCCAAGTGGGGAGAGTGTTAGTAAAGCGTCTGGAATGTTGCACCCGAGTACCAGGGTACGAAAACTGAGATATATTTGAACACGTCTCCCGTTCACATGGTTGATCATACTCTGGGTTCCACATGCATGTTTTAGCTGAAGGAAGAATACCTTAAACCTGGAGAGTTGAGACCCGTGTAATGGGTACCATGCAATATGACTTCAAAGGGTCTTCATTTGCTCACCGAACCTCTCCAATCCTATCACTGCTGCGTTTATGCCCCTGTACACACGCTTGATTCTCTTTTGGAGACATAGCAATCCATAGGTTTTAAGATACTTACTAGTCAGGTACATTCTTAGGCGTTTAATATGGGGTGTTGAGTCCATTTCGTTGAGCAAGGAGTAGCTCTTGTCTATTCCATATTTGGCTTAAGGAACTTTATCTGTGCTCATTTCAATCTCTGGTTTTATGCAGCACCCCAACTCACCTTTCCCCTTAAGCAAGCATAAGTTGGTTTTCTAAATTTGAGACCCTGTTCTGTTTTGGAATGCAGTTCCTGTGTAGCCAAGTTTACATTCCGTGTATTAGTGATATCTTATGATGTTTCTTTTTCTGTGTGACTTATTTCAGTTAGAATCATCATACCTGAATCCACTCATTGTGATGCTAAGGGCCTGATGACATAGATTTCATTGCTGAATGATATTGCTTTGTAAGTAAATACCACAACTTCTTTATCCATTTTTCACTTTCTGCGATGTTGAACTTGTACTGTAAACGAGGTTCTTGTAAACAGAGGCGTCCCAAACTTTGGGGTGGCTGTGTCTTTTTGATTTTAATTTCCCTAAGCTATAGGACCATAAGTGGCAGTGCCCTAGGCTCTGTTGCTTTGTTTTTTAGATGTTTCAGGAAACACCATACACTTCTCCCGAGTGTCTGTTGGCAATTTACATCCCGCCCATCAGCATAACAAGGCTCCCAGTTCTCCATGGCCTGTCCTGCCTTTCTGGATTTTACACTTTTTTCAGATGGCCCTTTTGACCAGGGGGAAGTGAGACTTCATTGTAGTGCAGATTTCCTTTGCAAGCTTGCTTGGTTGGCCAAAAAGGGCGTATGCGTTTTTTCCTGAATATATTCAGGAAAAAACGCATACGCCCTTTTTGGCCAAGTGCATCATTGTGGACGTTCTGCCTCTTTTCCTATGCTTTCAATGCAATTTCAGTCTACCTCCTGAAATCGGTTTCCTGCAATTCTGCCCCGCTTTCAAGTCCTCTTGGCAGCCTTACTTCAGTCTATTTTTGGACGATAGCTGTCATTTATAACTCTGCAGGTTTGTGAATTACAGTGCCCCTGAGCTCCTTTCTACAACTCGCTTTCTTTTGAACTGGCCGCAACACCGCCGGATGGCTTCAGGCCCTAATCTGGTTCCGGCACGGCACGCTGCGCCTTTGGTTATTTCCTCTTCCTGGTGGGAAATGAGAGTTAAATTTGCCCGTCCAGACACCTCCAGCTAGTCTCTCATTGGTTCTCGCTATTCCTGTTCATCTTCCGCAGAAATTGCAAACTGGGCCAAACAGGAGGTTAAAGGCGCTGACTCTCCAAGTGGGGAGAGTGTTAGTAAAGCGTCTGGAATGTTGCACCCGAGTACCAGGGGAGGAAAACTGAGACATATTTGAACACGTCTCCCGTTCACATGATTGATCATACTTGGGTTCCACATGCATGTTTTAGCTGAAGGAAGAATACCTTAAACCTGGAGAGTTAAGACCCGTGTAATGGGTACCATGCAATATGACTTCAAAGAGTCTTCATTTGCTCACCGAACCTCTCCAATCCTATCACTGCTGTGTTTATGCCCCTGTACACATGCTTGATTCTCTTTCGGAGACATAGCAATCCATAGGTTTTAAGATACTTACTAGTCAGGTACATTCTTAGGCGTTTAATATGCGGTGTTGAGTCCATTTCGTTGAGCAAGGAGTAGCTCTTGTCTATTCCATATTTGACTTAAGGAACTTTATCTGTGCTCATTTCAATCTCTGGTTTTATGCAGCACCCCAACTCACCTTTACCCTTAAGCAAGCATAAGTTGGTTTTCTAAATTTGAGACCCTGTTCTGTTCTGTAATTCAGTTCCTGTGTAGCCAAGTTTACATTCCGTGTATTACTGATATCTTATGATGTTTCTTTTTCTGTGTGACTTACTTCAGTTAGAATCATCATACCTGAATCCACTCATTGTGCTGCTAAGGGCCTGATGACACAGATTTCATTGCTGAGTGATATTGCTTTGTAAGTAAATACCACAAATTCTTTATCCATTTTTCACTTTCTGCGATGTTGAACTTGTACTGTAAACGAGGTTCTTGTAAACAGAGCCGTTCCAAACTTTGGGGTGGCTGTGTCTTTTTGATTTTAATTTCTCTAAGCTATAGGACCATAAGTGGAAGTGCCGTAGGTTCTGTTGCTTTGATTTTTAGATGTTTCAGGAAACACCATACACTTCTCCCGAGTGGTTGTTGGCAATTTACATCCCGCCCATCAGCATAACAAGGCTCCCAGTTCTCCATGGCCTCTCCTGCCTTTCTGGATTTTACACTTTTTTCAGATGGCCCTTTTGACCGGGGAGAAGTGAGACTTCATTGTAGTGCAGATTTCCTTTGCAAGCTTGCTTGGTTGGCCAAAAAGGGCGTATGCGTTTTTTCCTGAATATATTCAGGAAAAAACGCATACGCCCTTTTTGGCCAAGTGCATCATTGTGGACGTTCTGCCTCTTTTCCTATGCTTTCAATGCAATTCCAGTCTACCTCCTGAAATTGGTTTCCTGCAATTCTGCCCCGCTTTCAAGTCCTCTTGGCAGCCATACTTCAGTCTATTTTTGGACGATAGCTGTCATTTATAACTCTGCAGGTTTGTGAATTACAGTGCCCCTGAGCTCCTTTCTTCAACTCGCTTTCTTTTGAGCTGGCCGCAACACCGCAGGGTGGCTTCAGGCCCTAATCTGGTTCCGGTACGGCACGCTGAGCCTTTGGTTATTTCCTCTTCCTGGTGGGAAATGAGAGTTAAATTTGCCCGTCCAGACACCTCCAGCTAGCCTCTCATTGGTTCTCGCTATTCCTGTTCATCTTCCGCAGAAATTGCAAACTGGGCCAAACAGGAGGTTAAAGGCGCTGACTCTCCAAGTGGGGAGAGTGTTAGTAAAGCGTCTGGAATGTTGCACCCGAGTACCAGGGGAGGAAAACTGAGACATATTTGAACACGTCTCCCGTTCACATGGTTGATCATACTTGGGTTCCACATGCATGTTTTAGCTGAAGGAAGAATACCTTAAACCTGGAGAGTTAAGACCCGTGTAATGGGTACCATGCAATATGACTTCAAAGGGTCTTCATTTGCTCACCGAACCTCTCCAATCCTATCACTGCTGCGTTTATGCCCCTGTACACATGCTTGATTCTCTTTTGGAGACATAGCAATCCATAGGTTTTACGATACTTACAAGTCAGGTACATTCTTAGGCGTTTAATATGCGGTGTTGAGTCCATTTCGTTGAGCAAGGAGTAGCTCTTGTCTATTCCATATTTGACTTAAGGAACTTTATCTGTGCTCATTTCAATCTCTAGTTTTATGCAGCACCCCAACTCACCTTTACCCTTAAGCAAGCATAAGTTGGTTTTCTAAATTTGAGACCCTGTTCTGTTCTGTAATTCAGTTCCTGTGTAGCCAAGTTTACATTCCGTGTATTACTGATATCTTATGATGTTTCTTTTTCTGTGTGACTTATTTCAGTTAGAATCATCATACCTGAATCCACTCATTGTGATGCTAAGGGCCTGATGACATAGATTTCATTGCTGAGTGATATTGCTTTTTAAGTAAATACCACAACTTCTTTATCCATTTTTCACTTTCTGCGATGTTGAACTTGTACTGTGAACGAGGTTCTTGTAAACAGAGGCGTCCCAAACTTTGGGGTGGCTGTGTCTTTTTGATTTTAATTTCCCTAAGCTATAGGACCATAAGTGGCAGTGCCCTAGGCTCTGTTGCTTTGTTTTTTAGATGTTTCAGGAAACACCATACACTTCTCCCGAGTGTCTGTTGGCAATTTACATCCCGCCCATCAGCATAACAAGGCTCCCAGTTCTCCATGGCCTGTCCTGCCTTTCTGGATTTTACACTTTTTTCAGATGGCCCTTTTGACCGGGGGGAAGTGAGACTTCATTGCAGTGCAGATTTCCTTTGCAAGCTTGCTTGTTGGCCAAAAAGGGCGTATGCGTTTTTTCCTGAATATATTCAGGAAAAAATGCATACGCCCTTTTTGGCCAAGTGCATCATTGTGGACGTTCTGCCTCTTTTCCTATGCTTTCAATGCAATTCCAGTCTACCTCCTGAAATCGGTTTCCTGCAATTCTGCCCCGCTTTCAAGTCCTCTTGGCAGCCTTACTTCAGTCTATTTTTGGACGATAGCTGTCATTTATAACTCTGCAGGTTTGTGAATTACAGTGCCCCTGAGCTCCTTTCTTCAACTCGCTTTCTTGTGACCTGGCCGCAACACCGCAGGATGGCTTCAGGCCCTAATCTGGTTCCGGCACGGCACGCTGAGCCTTTGGTTATTTCCTCTTCCTGGTGGGAAATGAGAGTTAAATTTGCCCGTCCAGACACCTCCAGCTAGTCTCTCATTGGTTCTCGCTATTCCTGTTCATCTTCCGCAGAAATTGCAAACTGGGCCAAACAGGAGGTTAAAGGCGCTGACTCTCCAAGTGGGGAGAGTGTTAGTAAAGCGTCTGGAATGTTGCACCCGAGTACCAGGGGAGGAAAACTGAGACATATTTGAACACGTCTCCCGTTCACATGGTTGATCATACTTGGGTTCCACATGCATGATTTAGCTGAAGGAAGAATACCTTAAACCTGGAGAGTTAAGACCCGTGTAATGGGTACCATGCAATATGACTTCAAAGGGTCTTCATTTGCTCACCGAACCTCTCCAATCCTATCACTGCTGCGTTTATGCCCCTGTACACATGCTTGATTCTCTTTCGGAGACATAGCAATCCATAGGTTTTAAGATACTTACTAGTCAGGTACATTCTTAGGCGTTTAATATGCGGTGTTGAGTCCATTTCGTTGAGCAAGGAGTAGCTCTTGTCTATTCCATATTTGACTTAAGGAACTTTATCTGTGCTCATTTCAATCTCTGGTTTTATGCAGCACCCCAACTCACCTTTACCCTTAAGCAAGCATAAGTTGGTTTTCTAAATTTGAGACCCTGTTCTGTTCTGTAATTCAGTTCCTGTGTAGCCAAGTTTACATTCTGTGTATTACTGATATCTTATGATGTTTCTTTTTCTGTGTGACTTATTTCAGTTAGAATCATCATACCTGAATCCACTCATTGTGATGCTAAGGGCCTGATGACATAGATTTCATTGCTGAGTGATATTGCTTTGTAAGTAAATACCACAACTTCTTTATCCATTTTTCACTTTCTGCGATGTTGAACTTGTACTGTAAACGAGGTTCTTGTAAACAGAGCCGTTCCAAACTTTGGGGTGGCTGTGTCTTTTTGATTTTAATTTCCCTAAGCTATAGGACCATAAGTGGCAGTGCCCTAGGCTCTGTTGCTTTGTTTTTTAGATGTTTCAGGAAACACCATACACTTCTCCCGAGTGTCTGTTGGCAATTTACATCCCGCCCATCAGCATAACAAGGCTCCCAGTTCTCCATGGCCTGTCCTGCCTTTCTGGATTTTACACTTTTTTCAGATGGCCCTTTGGACCGGGGGGAAGTGAGACTTCATTGTAGTGCAGATTTCCTTTGCAAGCTTGCTTGGTTGGCCAAAAAGGGCGTATGCGTTTTTTCCTGAATATATTCAGGAAAAAACGCATACGCCCTTTTTGGCCAAGTGCATCATTGTGGACGTTCTGCCTCTTTTCCTATGCTTTCAATGCAATTCCAGTCTACCTCCTGAAATCGGTTTCCTGCAATTCTGCCCCGCTTTCAAGTCCTCTTGGCAGCCTTACTTCAGTCTATTTTTGGAAGATAGCTGTCATTTATAACTCTGCAGGTTTGTGAATTACAGTGCCCCTGAGCTCCTTTCTTCAACTCGCTTTCTTGTGACCTGGCCGCAACACCGCAGGATGGCTTCAGGCCCTAATCTGGTTCCGGCACGGCACGCTGCGCCTTTGGTTATTTCCTCTTCCTGGTGGGAAATGAGAGTTAAATTTGCCCGTCCAGACACCTCCAGCTAGTCTCTCATTGGTTCTCGCTATTCCTGTTCATCTTCCGCAGAAATTGCAAACTGGGCCAAACAGGAGGTTAAAGGCGCTGACTCTCCAAGTGGGGAGAGTGTTAGTAAAGCGTCTGGAATGTTGCACCCGAGTACCAGGGGAGGAAAACTGAGACATATTTGAACACGTCTCCCGTTCACATGATTGATCATACTTGGGTTCCACATGCATGTTTTAGCTGAAGGAAGAATACCTTAAACCTGGAGAGTTAAGACCCGTGTAATGGGTACCATGCAATATGACTTCAAAGAGTCTTCATTTGCTCACCGAACCTCTCCAATCCTATCACTGCTGTGTTTATGCCCCTGTACACATGCTTGATTCTCTTTCGGAGACATAGCAATCCATAGGTTTTAAGATACTTACTAGTCAGGTACATTCTTAGGCGTTTAATATGCGGTGTTGAGTCCATTTCGTTGAGCAAGGAGTAGCTCTTGTCTATTCCATATTTGACTTAAGGAACTTTATCTGTGCTCATTTCAATCTCTGGTTTTATGCAGCACCCCAACTCACCTTTACCCTTAAGCAAGCATAAGTTGGTTTTCTAAATTTGAGACCCTGTTCTGTTCTGTAATTCAGTTCCTGTGTAGCCAAGTTTACATTCCGTGTACTACTGATATCTTATGATGTTTCTTTTTCTGTGTGACTTACTTCAGTTAGAATCATCATACCTGAATCCACTCATTGTGCTGCTAAGGGCCTGATGACACAGATTTCATTGCTGAGTGATATTGCTTTGTAAGTGAATACCACAAATTCTTTATCCATTTTTCACTTTCTGCGATGTTGAACTTGTACTGTAAACGAGGTTCTTGTAAACAGAGCCGTTCCAAACTTTGGGGTGGCTGTGTCTTTTTGATTTTAATTTCCCTAAGCTATAGGACCATAAGTGGAAGTGCCCTAGGTTCTGTTGCTTTGATTTTTAGATGTTTCAGGAAACACCATACACTTCTCCCGAGTGGTTGTTGGCAATTTACATCCCGCCCATCAGCATAACAAGGCTCCCAGTTCTCCATGGCCTCTCCTGCCTTTCTGGATTTTACACTTTTTTCAGATGGCCCTTTTGACCGGGGAGAAGTGAGACTTCATTGTAGTGCAGATTTCCTTTGCAAGCATGCTTGGTTGGCCAAAAAGGGCGTATGCGTTTTTTCCTGAATATATTCAGGAAAAAACGCATACGCCCTTTTTGGCCAAGTGCATCATTGTGGACGTTCTGCCTCTTTTCCTATGCTTTCAATGCAATTCCAGTCTACCTCCTGAAATCGGTTTCCTGCAATTCTGCCCCGCTTTCAAGTCCTCTTGGCAGCCTTACTTCAGTCTATTTTTGGACGATAGCTGTCATTTATAACTCTGCAGGTTTGTGAATTACAGTGCCCCTGAGCTCCTTTCTTCAACTCGCTTTCTTTTGAGCTGGCCGCACCACCGCAGGGTGGCTTCAGGCCCTAATCTGGTTCCGGTACGGCACGCTGAGCCTTTGGTTATTTCCTCTTCCTGGTGGGAAATGAGAGTTAAATTGGCCCGTCCAGACACCTCCAGCTAGCCTCTCATTGGTTCTCGCTATTCCTGTTCATCTTCCGCAGAAATTGCAAACTGGGCCAAACAGGAGGTTAAAGGCGCTGACTCTCCAAGTCGGGAGAGTGTTAGTAAAGCGTCTGGAATGTTGCACCCGAGTACCAGGGGAGGAAAACTGAGACATATTTGAACACGTCTCCCGTTCACATGGTTGATCATACTTGGGTTCCACATGCATGTTTTAGGTGAAGGAAGAATACCTTAAACCTGGAGAGTTAAGACCCGTGTAATGGGTACCATGCAATATGACTTCAAAGGGTCTTCATTTGCTCACCGAACCTCTCCAATCCTATCACTGCTGCGTTTATGCCCCTGTACACATGCTTGATTCTCTTTTGGAGACATAGCAATCCATAGGTTTTACGATACTTACTAGTCAGGTACATTCTTAGGCGTGTAATATGCGGTGTTGAGTCCATTTCGTTGAGCAAGGAGTAGCTCTTGTCTATTCCATATTTGACTTAAGGAACTTTATCTGTGCTCATTTCAATCTCTAGTTTTATGCAGCACCCCAACTCACCTTTACCCTTAAGCAAGCATAAGTTGGTTTTCTAAATTTGAGACCCTGTTCTGTTCTGTAATTCAGTTCCTGTGTAGCCAAGTTTACATTCCGTGTATTACTGATATCTTATGATGTTTCTTTTTCTGTGTGACTTATTTCAGTTAGAATCATCATACCTGAATCCACTCATTGTGATGCTAAGGGCCTGATGACATAGATTTCATTGCTGAGTGATATTGCTTTGTAAGTAAATACCACAACTTCTTTATCCATTTTTCACTTTCTGCGATGTTGAACTTGTACTGTAAACGAGGTTCTTGTAAACAGAGGCGTCCCAAACTTTGGGGTGGCTGTGTCTTTTTGATTTTAATTTCCCTAAGCTATAGGACCATAAGTGGCAGTGCCCTAGGCTCTGTTGCTTTGTTTTTTAGATGTTTCAGGAAACACCATACACTTCTCCCGAGTGTCTGTTGGCAATTTACATCCCGCCCATCAGCATAACAAGGCTCCTAGTTCTCCATGGCCTGTCCTGCCTTTCTGGATTTTACACTTTTTTCAGATGGCCCTTTTGACCGGGGGGAAGTGAGACTTCATTGTAGTGCAGATTTCCTTTGCAAGCTTGCTTGTTGGCCAAAAAGGGCGTATGCATTTTTTCCTGAATATATTCAGGAAATAATGCATACGACCTTTTTGGCCAAGTGCATCACTGTGGACGTTCTGCCTCTTTTCCTATGCTTTCAATGCAATTCCAGTCTACCTCCTGAAATCGGTTTCCTGCAATTCTGCCCCGCTTTCAAGTCCTCTTGGCAGCCTTACTTCAGTCTATTTTTGGACGATAGCTGTCATTTATAACTCTGCAGGTTTGTGAATTACAGTGCCCCTGAGCTCCTTTCTTCAACTCGCTTTCTTGTGACCTGGCCGCAACACCGCAGGATGGCTTCAGGCCCTAATCTGGTTCCGGCACGGCACGCTGAGCCTTTGGTTATTTCCTCTTCCTGGTGGGAAATGAGAGTTAAATTTGCCCGTCCAGACACCTCCAGCTAGTCTCTCATTGGTTCTCGCTATTCCTGTTCATCTTCCGCAGAAATTGCAAACTGGGCCAAACAGGAGGTTAAAGGCGCTGACTCTCCAAGTGGGGAGAGTGTTAGTAAAGCGTCTGGAATGTTGCACCCGAGTACCAGGGGAGGAAAACTGAGACATATTTGAACACGTCTCCCGTTCACATGGTTGATCATACTTGGGTTCCACATGCATGTTTTAGCTGAAGGAAGAATACCTTAAACCTGGAGAGTTAAGACCCGTGTAATGGGTACCATGCAATATGACTTCAAAGGGTCTTCATTTGCTCACCGAACCTCTCCAATCCTATCACTGCTGCGTTTATGCCCCTGTACACATGCTTGATTCTCTTTCGGAGACATAGCAATCCATAGGTTTTAAGATACTTACTAGTCAGGTACATTCTTAGGCGTTTAATATGCGGTGTTGAGTCCATTTCGTTGAGCAAGGAGTAGCTCTTGTCTATTCCATATTTGACTTAAGGAACTTTATCTGTGCTCATTTCAATCTCTGGTTTTATGCAGCACCCCAACTCACCTTTACCCTTAAGCAAGCATAAGTTGGTTTTCTAAATTTGAGACCCTGTTCTGTTCTGTAATTCAGTTCCTGTGTAGCCAAGTTTACATTCTGTGTATTACTGATATCTTATGATGTTTCTTTTTCTGTGTGACTTATTTCAGTTAGAATCATCATACCTGAATCCACTCATTGTGATGCTAAGGGCCTGATGACATAGATTTCATTGCTGAGTGATATTGCTTTGTAAGTAAATACCACAACTTCTTTATCCATTTTTCACTTTCTGCGATGTTGAACTTGTACTGTAAACGAGGTTCTTGAAAACAGAGCCGTTCCAAACTTTGGGGTGGCTGTGTCTTTTTGATTTTAATTTCCCTAAGCTATAGGACCATAAGTGGCAGTGCCCTAGGCTCTGTTGCTTTGTTTTTTAGATGTTTCAGGAAACACCATACACTTCTCCCGAGTGTCTGTTGGCAATTTACATCCCGCCCATCAGCATAACAAGGCTCCCAGTTCTCCATGGCCTGTCCTGCCTTTCTGGATTTTACACTTTTTTCAGATGGCCCTTTTGACCGGGGGGAAGTGAGACTTCATTGTAGTGCAGATTTCCTTTGCAAGCTTGCTTGGTTGGCCAAAAAGGGCGTATGCGTTTTTTCCTGAATATATTCAGGAAAAAACGCATACGCCCTTCTTGGCCAAGTGCATCATTGTGGACGTTCTGCCTCTTTTCCTATGCTTTCAATGCAATTCCAGTCTACCTCCTGAAATCGGTTTCCTGCAATTCTGCCCCGCTTTCAAGTCCTCTTGGCAGCCTTACTTCAGTCTATTTTTGGACGATAGCTGTAATTTATAACTCTGCAGGTTTGTGAATTACAGTGCCCCTGAGCTCCTTTCTTCAACTCGCTTTCTTGTGACCTGGCCGCAACACCGCAGGATGGCTTCAGGCCCTAATCTGGTTCCGGCACGGCACGCTGAGCTTTTGGTTATTTCCTCTTCCTGGTGGGAAATGAGAGTTAAATTTGCCCGTCCAGACACCTCCAGCTAGTCTCTCATTGGTTCTCGCTATTCCTGTTCATCTTCCGCAGAAATTGCAAACTGGGCCAAACAGGAGGTTAAAGGCGCTGACTCTCCAAGTGGGGAGAGTGTTAGTAAAGCGTCTGGAATGTTGCACCCGAGTACCAGGGGAGGAAAACTGAGACATATTTGAACACGTCTCCCGTTCACATGGTTGATCATACTTGGGTTCCACATGCATGTTTTAGCTGAAGGAAGAATACCTTAAACCTGGAGAGTTAAGACCCGTGTAATGGGTACCATGCAATATGACTTCAAAGGGTCTTCATTTGCTCACCGAACCTCTCCAATCCTATCACTGCTGTGTTTATGCCCCTGTACACATGCTTGATTCTCTTTCGGAGACATAGCAATCCATAGGTTTTAAGATACTTACTAGTCAGGTACATTCTTAGGCGTTTAATATGCGGTGTTGAGTCCATTTCGTTGAGCAAGGAGTAGCTCTTGTCTATTCCATATTTGACTTAAGGAACTTTATCTGTGCTCATTTCAATCTCTGGTTTTATGCAGCACCCCAACTCACCTTTACCCTTAAGCAAGCATAAGTTGGTTTTCTAAATTTGAGACCCTGTTCTGTTCTGTAATTCAGTTCCTGTGTAGCCAAGTTTACATTCCGTGTATTACTGATATCTTATGATGTTTCTTTTTCTGTGTGACTTACTTCAGTTAGAATCATCATACCTGAATCCACTCATTGTGCTGCTAAGGGCCTGATGACACAGATTTCATTGCTGAGTGATATTGCTTTGTAAGTAAATACCACAACTTCTTTATCCATTTTTCACTTTCTGCGATGTTGAACTTGTACTGTAAACGAGGTTCTTGTAAACAGAGCCGTTCCAAACTTTGGGGTGGCTGTGTCTTTTTGATTTTAATTTCCCTAAGCTATAGGACCATAAGTGGAAGTGCCCTAGGTTCTGTTGCTTTGTTTTTTAGATGTTTCAGGAAACACCATACACTTCTCCCGAGTGTCTGTTGGCAATTTACATCCCGCCCATCAGCATCACAAGGCTCCCAGTTCTCCATGGCCTGTCCTGCCTTTCTGGATTTTACACTTTTTTCAGATGGCCCTTTTGACCGGGGGGGAAGTGAGACTTCATTGTAGTGCAGATTTCCTTTGCAAGCTTGCTTGGTTGGCCAAAAAGGGCGTATGCGTTTTTTCCTGAATATATTCAGGAAAAAACGCATACGCCCTTTTTGGCCAAGTGCATCATTGTGGACGTTCTGCCTCTTTTCCTATGCTTTCAATGCAATTCCAGTCTACCTCCTGAAATCGGTTTCCTGCAATTCTGCCCCGCTTTCAAGTCCTCTTGGCAGCCTTACTTCAGTCTATTTTTGGACGATAGCTGTCATTTATAACTCTGCAGGTTTGTGAATTACAGTGCCCCTGAGCTCCTTTCTTCAACTCGCTTTCTTTTGAGCTGGCCGCAACACCGCAGGATGGCTTCAGGCCCTAATCTGGTTCCGGTTCGGCACGCTGAGCCTTTGGTTATTTCCTCTTCCTGGTGGGAAATGAGAGTTAAATTTGCCCGTCCAGACACCTCCAGCTAGTCTCTCATTGGTTCTCGCTATTCCTGTTCATCTTCCGCAGAAATTGCAAACTGGGCCAAACAGGAGGTTAAAGGCGCTGACTCTCCAAGTGGGGAGAGTGTTAGTAAAGCGTCTGGAATGTTGCACCCGAGTACCAGGGGAGGAAAACTGAGACATATTTGAACACGTCTCCCGATCACATGGTTGATCATACTCTAGGTTCCACATGCATTTTTTAGCTGAAGGAAGAATACCTTAAACCTGGGTAGTTGAAACCCGTGGAATGGGTACCATGCAATATGACTTCAAAGGGTCTTCATTTGCTCACCGAACCTCTCCAATCCTATCACTAATGCGTTTATGCCCCTGTACACATGCTTGATTCTCTTTCGGAGACATAGCAATCCATAGGTTTTAAGATACTTACAAGTCAGGTACATTCTTAGGCGTTTAATATGCGGTGTTGAGTCCATTTCGTTGAGCAAGGAGTAGCTCTTGTCTATTCCATATTTGGCTTAAGGAACTTTATCTGTGCTCATTTCAATCTCTGGTTTTATGCAGCACCCCAACTCACCTTTACCCTTAAGCAAGCATAAGTTGGTTTTCTAAATTTGAGACCCTGTTCT
Organism: Stenella coeruleoalba; assembly: GCF_951394435.1. Classification (NCBI taxonomy): domain Eukaryota; kingdom Metazoa; phylum Chordata; class Mammalia; order Artiodactyla; family Delphinidae; genus Stenella; species Stenella coeruleoalba. Next base: position 176,279 of record NW_027646356.1, on the reverse strand, counting down.
GTTCTGTAATTCAGTTCCTGTGTAGCCAAGTTTACATTCCGTGTATTACTGATATCTTATGATGTTTCTTTTTCTGTGTGACTTACTTCAGTTAGAATCATCATACCTGAATCCACTCATTGTGCTGGTAAGGGCCTGAAGACACAGATTTCATTGCTGAGTGATATTGCTTTGTAAGTAAATACCACAACTTCTTTATCCATTTTTCACTTTCTGTGATGTTGAACTTGTACTGTAAACGAGGTTCTTGTAAACAGAGCCGTTCCAAACTTTGGGGTGGCTGTGTCTTTTTGATTTTAATTTCCCTAAGCTATAGGACCATAAGTGGAAGTGCCCTAGGTTCTGTTGCTTTGTTTTTTAGATGTTTCAGGAAACACCATACACTTCTCCCGAGTGGTTGTTGGCAATTTACATCCCGCCCATCAGCATCACAAGGCTCCCAGTTCTCCATGGCCTGTCCTGCCTTTCTGGATTTTACACTTTTTTCAGATGGCCCTTTTGACCGGGGGGGAAGTGAGACTTCATTGTAGTGCAGATTTCCTTTGCAAGCTTGCTTGGTTGGCCAAAAAGGGCGTATGCGTTTTTTCCTGAATATATTCAGGAAAAAACGCATACGCCCTTTTTGGCCAAGTGCATCATTGTGGACGTTCTGCCTCTTTTCCTATGCTTTCAATGCAATTCCAGTCTACCTCCTGAAATCGGTTTCCTGCAATTCTGCCCCGCTTTCAAGTCCTCTTGGCAGCCTTACTTCAGTCTATTTTTGGACGATAGCTGTCATTTATAACTCTGCAGGTTTGTGAATTACAGTGCCCCTGAGCTCCTTTCTTCAACTCGCTTTCTTTTGAGCTGGCCGCAACACCGCAGGATGGCTTCAGGCCCTAATCTGGTTCCGGTACGGCACGCTGAGCCTTTGGTTATTTCCTCTTCCTGGTGGGAAATGAGAGTTAAATTTGCCCGTCCAGACACCTCCAGCTAGCCTCTCATTGGTTCTCGCTATTCCTGTTCATCTTCCGCAGAAATTGCAAACTGGGCCAAACAGGAGGTTAAAGGCGCTGACTCTCCAAGTGGGGAGAGTGTTAGTAAAGCGTCTGGAATGTTGCACCCGAGTACCAGGGTACGAAAACTGAGACATATTTGAACACGTCTCCCGATCACATGGTTGATCATACTCTAGGTTCCACATGCATGTTTTAGCTGAAGGAAGAATACCTTAAACCTGGGTAGTTGAAACCCGTGGAATGGGTACCATGCAATATGACTTCAAAGGGTCTTCATTTGCTCACCGAACCTCTCCAATCCTATCACTAATGCGTTTATGCCCCTGTACACATGCTTGATTCTCTTTCGGAGACATAGCAATCCATAGGTTTTAAGATACTTACAAGTCAGGTACATTCTTAGGCGTTTAATATGCGGTGTTGAGTCCATTTCGTTGAGCAAGGAGTAGCTCTTGTCTATTCCATATTTGGCTTAAGGAACTTTATCTGTGCTCATTTCAATCTCTGGTTTTATGCAACACCCCAACTCACCTTTACCCTTAAGCAAGCATAAGTTGGTTTTCTAAATTTGAGACCCTGTTCTGTTCTGTAATTCAGTTCCTGTGTAGCCAAGTTTACATTCCGTGTATTATTGATATCTTATGATGTTTCTTTTTCTGTGTGACTTACTTCAGTTAGAATCATCATACCTGAATCCACTCATTGTGCTTCTAAGTGCCTGATGACACAGATTTCATTGCTGAGTGATATTGCTTTGTAAGTAAATACCACAACTTCTTTATCCATTTTTCACTTTCTGCGATGTTGAACTTGTACTGTAAACGAGGTTCTTGTAAACAGAGCCGTTCCAAACTTTGGGGTGGCTGTGTCTTTTTGATTTTAATTTCCCTAAGCTATAGGACCATAAGTGGAAGTGCCCTAGGTTCTGTTGCTTTGTTTTTTAGATGTTTCAGGAAACACCATACACTTCTCCCGAGTGTCTGTTGGCAATTTACATCCCGCCCATCAGCATCACAAGGCTCCCAGTTCTCCATGGCCTGTCCTTCCTTTCTGGATTTTACACTTTTTTCAGATGGCCCTTTTGACCGGGGGGGAAGTGAGACTTCATTGTAGTGCAGATTTCCTTTGCAAGCTTGCTTGGTTGGCCAAAAAGGGCGTATGCGTTTTTTCCTGAATATATTCAGGAAAAAACGCATACGCCCTTTTTGGCCAAGTGCATCATTGTGGACGTTCTGCCTCTTTTCCTATGCTTTCAATGCAATTCCAGTCTACCTCCTGAAATCGGTTTCCTGCAATTCTGCCCCGCTTTCAAGTCCTCTTGGCAGCCTTACTTCAGTCTATTTTTGGACGATAGCTGTCATTTATAACTCTGCAGGTTTGTGAATTACAGTGCCCCTGAGCTCCTTTCTTCAACTCGCTTTCTTTTGAGCTGGCCGCAACACCGCAGGATGGCTTCAGGCCCTAATCTGGTTCCGGTTCGGCACGCTGAGCCTTTGGTTATTTCCTCTTCCTGGTGGGAAATGAGAGTTAAATTTGCCCGTCCAGACACCTCCAGCTAGTCTCTCATTGGTTCTCGCTATTCCTGTTCATCTTCCGCAGAAATTGCAAACTGGGCCAAACAGGAGGTTAAAGGCGCTGACTCTCCAAGTGGGGAGAGTGTTAGTAAAGCGTCTGGAATGTTGCACCCGAGTACCAGGGGAGGAAAACTGAGACATATTTGAACACGTCTCCCGATCACATGGTTGATCATACTCTAGGTTCCACATGCATTTTTTAGCTGAAGGAAGAATACCTTAAACCTGGGTAGTTGAAACCCGTGGAATGGGTACCATGCAATATGACTTCAAAGGGTCTTCATTTGCTCACCGAACCTCTCCAATCCTATCACTAATGCGTTTATGCCCCTGTACACATGCTTGATTCTCTTTCGGAGACATAGCAATCCATAGGTTTTAAGATACTTACAAGTCAGGTACATTCTTAGGCGTTTAATATGCGGTGTTGAGTCCATTTCGTTGAGCAAGGAGTAGCTCTTGTCTATTCCATATTTGGCTTAAGGAACTTTATCTGTGCTCATTTCAATCTCTGGTTTTATGCAGCACCCCAACTCACCTTTACCCTTAAGCAAGCATAAGTTGGTTTTCTAAATTTGAGACCCTGTTCTGTTCTGTAATTCAGTTCCTGTGTAGCCAAGTTTACATTCCGTGTATTACTGATATCTTATGATGTTTCTTTTTCTGTGTGACTTACTTCAGTTAGAATCATCATACCTGAATCCACTCATTGTGCTTCTAAGTGCCTGATGACACAGATTTCATTGCTGAGTGATATTGCTTTGTAAGTAAATACCACAACTTCTTTATCCATTTTTCACTTTCTGCGATGTTGAACTTGTACTGTAAACGAGGTTCTTGTAAACAGAGCCGTTCCAAACTTTGGGGTGGCTGTGTCTTTTTGATTTTAATTTCCCTAAGCTATAGGACCATAAGTGGAAGTGCCCTAGGTTCTGTTGCTTTGTTTTTTAGATGTTTCAGGAAACACCATACACTTCTCCCGAGTGTCTGTTGGCAATTTACATCCCGCCCATCAGCATCACAAGGCTCCCAGTTCTCCATGGCCTGTCCTGCCTTTCTGGATTTTACACTTTTTTCAGATGGCCCTTTTGACCGGGGGGAAGTGAGACTTCATTGTAGTGCAGATTTCCTTTGCAAGCTTGCTTGGTTGGCCAAAAAGGGCGTATGCGTTTTTTCCTGAATATATTCAGGAAAAAACGCATACGCCCTTTTTGGCCAAGTGCACCATTGTGGACATTCTGCCTCTTTTCCTATGCTTTCAATGCAATTCCAGTCTACCTCCTGAAATCGGTTTCCTGCAATTCTGCCCCGCTTTCAAGTCCTCTTGGCAGCCTTACTTCAGTCTATTTTTGGAAGATAGCTGTCATTTATAACTCTGCAGGTTTGTGAATTACAGTGCCCCTGAGCTCCTTTCTTCAACTCGCTTTCTTTTGAGCTGGCCGCAACACCGCCAGATGGCTTCAGGCCCTAATCTGGTTCCGGCACGGCACGCTGCGCCTTTGGTTATTTCCTCTTCATGGTGGGAAATGAGAGTTAAATTTGCCCGTCCAGACACCTCCAGCTAGTCTCTCATTGGTTCTCGCTATTCCTGTTCATCTTCCGCAGAAATTGCAAACTGGGCCAAACAGGAGGTTAAAGGCGCTGACTCTCCAAGTGGGGAGAGTGTTAGTAAAGCGTCTGGAATGTTGCACCCGAGTACCAGGGGAGGAAAACTGAGACATATTTGAACACGTCTCCCGTTCACATGGTTGATCATACTTGGGTTCCACATGCATGTTTTAGCTGAAGGAAGAATACCTTAAACCTGGAGAGTTAAGACCCGTGTAATGGGTACCATGCAATATGACTTCAAAGGGTCTTCATTTGCTCACCGAACCTCTCCAATCCTATCACTGCTGTGTTTATGCCCCTGTACACATGCTTGATTCTCTTTCGGAGACATAGCAATCCATAGGTTTTAAGATACTTACTAGTCAGGTACATTCTTAGGCGTTTAATATGCGGTGTTGAGTCCATTTCGTTGAGCAAGAAGTAGCTCTTGTCTATTCCATATTTGACTTAAGGAACTTTATCTGTGCTCATTTCAATCTCTGGTTTTATGCAGCACCCCAACTCACCTTTACCCTTAAGCAAGCATAAGTTGGTTTTCTAAATTTGAGACCCTGTTCTGTTCTGTAATTCAGTTCCTGTGTAGCCAAGTTTACATTCCGTGTATTACTGATATCTTATGATGTTTCTTTTTCTGTGTGACTTACTTCAGTTAGAATCATCATACCTGAATCCACTCATTGTGCTGCTAAGGGCCTGATGACACAGATTTCATTGCTGAGTGATATTGCTTTGTAAGTAAATACCACAACTTCTTTATCCATTTTTCACTTTCTGCGATGTTGAACTTGTACTGTAAACGAGGTTCTTGTAAACAGAGCCGTTCCAAACTTTGGGGTGGCTGTGTCTTTTTGATTTTAATTTCCCTAAGCTATAGGACCATAAGTGGAAGTGCCCTAGGTTCTGTTGCTTTGTTTTTTAGATGTTTCAGGAAACACCATACACTTCTCCCGAGTGGTTGTTGGCAATTTACATCCCGCCCATCAGCATAACAAGGCTCCCAGTTCTCCATGGCCTGTCCTGCCTTTCTGGATTTTACACTTTTTTCAGATGGCCCTTTTGACCGGGGGGAAGTGAGACTTCATTGTAGTGCAGATTTCCTTTGCAAGCTTGCTTGGTTGGCCAAAAAGGGCGTATGCGTTTTTTCCTGAATATATTCAGGAAAAAACGCATACGCCCTTTTTGGCCAAGTGCATCATTGTGGACGTTCTGCCTCTTTTCCCATGCTTTCAATGCAATTCCAGTCTACCTCCTGAAATCGGTTTCCTGCAATTCTGCCCCGCTTTCAAGTCCTCTTGGCAGCCTTCCTTCAGTCTATTTTTGGACGATAGCTGTCATTTATAACTCTGCAGGTTTGTGAATTACAGTGCCCCTGAGCTCCTTTCTTCAACTCGCTTTCTTGTGACCTGGTCGCAACACCGCAGGATGGCTTCAGGCCCTAATCTGGTTCCGGCCCGGCATGCTGAGCCTTTGGTTAATTCCTCTTCCTGGTGGGAAATGAGAGTTAAATTTGCCCGTCCAGACACCTCCAGCTAGCCTCTCATTGGTTCTCGCTATTGCTGTTCATCTTCCGCAGAAATTGCAAACTGGGCCAAACAGGAGGTTAAAGGGACTGACTCTCCAAGTGGAGAGAGTGTTAGTAAGGCGTCTGGAATGTTGCACCCGAGTACCAGGGGAGGAAAACTGAGACATATTTGAACACGTCTCCCGTTCACATGGTTGATTATACTTGGGTTCCACATGCATGTTTTAGCTGAAGGAAGAATACCTTAAACCTGGAGAGTTAAGACCCGTGTAATGGGTACCATGCAATATGACTTCAAAGGGTCTTCATTTGCTCACCGAACCTCTCCAATCCTATCACTGCTGCGTTTATGCCCCTGTACACATGCTTGATTCTCTTTCGGAGACATAGCAATCCATAGGTTTTAAGATACTTACTAGTCAGGTACATTCTTAGGCGTTTAATATGCGGTGTTGAGTCCATTTCGTTGAGCAAGGAGTAGCTCTTGTCTATTCCATATTTGACTTAAGGAACTTTATCTGTGCTCATTTCAATCTCTGGTTTTATGCAGCACCCCAACTCACTTTTACCCTTAAGCAAGCATAAGTTGGTTTTCTAAATTTGAGACCCTGTTCTGTTCTGTAATTCAGTTCCTGTGTAGCCAAGTTTACATTCCGTGTATTACTGATATCTTATGATGTTTCTTTTTCTGTGTGACTTACTTCAGTTAGAATCATCATACCTGAATCCACTCATTGGGATGCTAAGGGCCTGATGACATAGATTTCATTGCTGAGTGATATTGCTTTGTAAGTAAATACCACAACTTCTTTATCCATTTTTCACTTTCTGCGATGGTGAACTTGTACTGTAAATGAGGTTCTTGTAAACAGAGGCGTCCCAAACTTTGGGGTGGCTGTGTCTTTTTGATTTTAATTTCCCTAAGCTATAGGACCATAAGTGGAAGTGCCCTTGGCTCTGTTGCTTTGTTTTTTAGATGTTTCAGGAAACACCATACACTTCTCCCGAGTGTCTGTTGGCAATTTACATCCTGCCCATCAGCATAACAAGGCTCCGAGTTCTCCATGGCCTGTCCTGCCTTTCTGGATTTTACACTTTTTTCAGATGGCCCTTTTGACCGGGGGGAAGTGAGACTTCATTGTAGTGCAGATTTCCTTTGCAAGCTTGCTTGGTTGGCCAAAAAGGGCGTATGCGTTTTTTCCTGAATATATTCAGGAAAAAACGCATACGCCCTTTTTGGCCAAGTGCACCATTGTGGACATTCTGCCTCTTTTCCTATGCTTTCAATGCAATTCCAGTCTACCTCCTGAAATCGGTTTCCTGCAATTCTGCCCCGCTTTCAAGTCCTCTTGGCAGCCTTACTTCAGTCTATTTTTGGAAGATAGCTGTCATTTATAACTCTGCAGGTTTGTGAATTACAGTGCCCCTGAGCTCCTTTCTTCAACTCGCTTTCTTTTGAGCTGGCCGCAACACCGCCAGATGGCTTCAGGCCCTAATCTGGTTCCGGCACGGCACGCTGCGCCTTTGGTTATTTCCTCTTCATGGTGGGAAATGAGAGTTAAATTTGCCCGTCCAGACACCTCCAGCTAGTCTCTCATTGGTTCTCGCTATTCCTGTTCATCTTCCGCAGAAATTGCAAACTGGGCCAAACAGGAGGTTAAAGTCGCTGACTCTCCAAGTGGGGAGAGTGTTAGTAAAGCGTCTGGAATGTTGCACCCGAGTACCAGGGGAGGAAAACTGAGACATATTTGAACACGTCTCCCGTTCACATGGTTGATCATACTTGGGTTCCACATGCATGTTTTAGCTGAAGGAAGAATACCTTAAACCTGGAGAGTTAAGACCCGTGTAATGGGTACCATGCAATATGACTTCAAAGGGTCTTCATTTGCTCACCGAACCTCTCCAATCCTATCACTGCTGTGTTTATGCCCCTGTACACATGCTTGATTCTCTTTCGGAGACATAGCAATCCATAGGTTTTAAGATACTTACTAGTCAGGTACATTCTTAGGCGTTTAATATGCGGTGTTGAGTCCATTTCGTTGAGCAAGAAGTAGCTCTTGTCTATTCCATATTTGACTTAAGGAACTTTATCTGTGCTCATTTCAATCTCTGGTTTTATGCAGCACCCCAACTCACCTTTACCCTTAAGCAAGCATAAGTTGGTTTTCTAAATTTGAGACCCTGTTCTGTTCTGTAATTCAGTTCCTGTGTAGCCAAGTTTACATTCCGTGTATTACTGATATCTTATGATGTTTCTTTTTCTGTGTGACTTACTTCAGTTAGAATCATCATACCTGAATCCACTCATTGTGCTGCTAAGGGCCTGATGACACAGATTTCATTGCTGAGTGATATTGCTTTGTAAGTAAATACCACAACTTCTTTATCCATTTTTCACTTTCTGCGATGTTGAACTTGTACTGTAAACGAGGTTCTTGTAAACAGAGCCGTTCCAAACTTTGGGGTGGCTGTGTCTTTTTGATTTTAATTTCCCTAAGCTATAGGACCATAAGTGGAAGTGCCCTAGGTTCTGTTGCTTTGTTTTTTAGATGTTTCAGGAAACACCATACACTTCTCCCGAGTGTCTGTTGGCAATTTACATCCCGCCCATCAGCATAACAAGGCTCCCAGTTCTCCATGGCCTGTCCTGCCTTTCTGGATTTTACACTTTTTTCAGATGGCCCTTTTGACCGGGGGGAAGTGAGACTTCATTGTAGTGCAGATTTCCTTTGCAAGCTTGCTTGGTTGGCCAAAAAGGGCGTATGCGTTTTTTCCTGAATATATTCAGGAAAAAACGCATACGCCCTTTTTGGCCAAGTGCATCATTGTGGACGTTCTGCCTCTTTTCCTATGCTTTCAATGCAATTCCAGTCTACCTCCTGAAATCGGTTTCCTGCAATTCTGCCCCGCTTTCAAGTCCTCTTGGCATCCTTACTTCAGTATATTTTTGGACGATAGCTGTCATTTATAACTCTGCAGGTTTGTGAATTACAGTGCCCCTGAGCTCCTTTCTTCAACTCGCTTTCTTGTGACCTGGCCACAACACCGCAGGATGGCTTCAGGCCCTAATCTGGTTCCGGCCCGGCATGCTGAGCCTTTGGTTAATTCCTCTTCCTGGTGGGAAATGAGAGTTAAATTTGCCCGTCCAGACACCTCCAGCTAGCCTCTCATTGGTTCTCGCTATTCCTGTTCATCTTCCGCAGAAATTGCAAACTGGGCCAAACAGGAGGTTAAAGGGACTGACTCTCCAAGTGGAGAGAGTGTTAGTAAAGCGTCTGGAATGTTGCACCCGAGTACCAGGGGAGGAAAACTGAGACATATTTGAACACGTCTCCCGTTCACATGGTTGATTATACTTGGGTTCCACATGCATGTTTTAGCTGAAGGAAGAATACCTTAAACCTGGAGAGTTAAGACCCGTGTAATGGGTACCATGCAATATGACTTCAAAGGGTCTTCATTTGCTCACCGAACCTCTCCAATCCTATCACTGCTGCGTTTATGCCCCTGTACACATGCTTGATTCTCTTTCGGAGACATAGCAATCCATAGGTTTTAAGATACTTACTAGTCAGGTACATTCTTAGGCGTTTAATATGCGGTGTTGAGTCCATTTCGTTGAGCAAGGAGTAGCTCTTGTCTATTCCATATTTGGCTTAAGGAACTTTATCTGTGCTCATTTCAATCTCTGGTTTTATGCAGCACCCCAACTCACCTTTACCCTTAAGCAAGCATAAGTTGGTTTTCTAAATTTGAGACCCTGTTCTGTTCTGTAATTCAGTTCCTGTGTAGCCAAGTTTACATTCCGTGTATTACTGATATCTTATGATGTTTCTTTTTCTGTGTGACTTACTTCAGTTAGAATCATCATACCTGAATCCACTCATTGTGCTTCTAAGTGCCTGATGACACAGATTTCATTGCTGAGTGATATTGCTTTGTAAGTAAATACCACAACTTCTTTATCCATTTTTCACTTTCTGCGATGTTGAACTTGTACTGTAAACGAGGTTCTTGTAAACAGAGCCGTTCCAAACTTTGGGGTGGCTGTGTCTTTTTGATTTTAATTTCCCTAAGCTATAGGACCATAAGTGGAAGTGCCCTAGGTTCTGTTGCTTTGTTTTTTAGATGTTTCAGGAAACACCATACACTTCTCCCGAGTGTCTGTTGGCAATTTACATCCCGCCCATCAGCATCACAAGGCTCCCAGTTCTCCATGGCCTGTCCTGCCTTTCTGGATTTTACACTTTTTTCAGATGGCCCTTTTGACCGGGGGGAAGTGAGACTTCATTGTAGTGCAGATTTCCTTTGCAAGCTTGCTTGGTTGGCCAAAAAGGGCGTATGCGTTTTTTCCTGAATATATTCAGGAAAAAACGCATACGCCCTTTTTGGCCAAGTGCACCATTGTGGACATTCTGCCTCTTTTCCTATGCTTTCAATGCAATTCCAGTCTACCTCCTGAAATCGGTTTCCTGCAATTCTGCCCCGCTTTCAAGTCCTCTTGGCAGCCTTACTTCAGTCTATTTTTGGAAGATAGCTGTCATTTATAACTCTGCAGGTTTGTGAATTACAGTGCCCCTGAGCTCCTTTCTTCAACTCGCTTTCTTTTGAGCTGGCCGCAACACCGCCAGATGGCTTCAGGCCCTAATCTGGTTCCGGCACGGCACGCTGCGCCTTTGGTTATTTCCTCTTCATGGTGGGAAATGAGAGTTAAATTTGCCCGTCCAGACACCTCCAGCTAGTCTCTCATTGGTTCTCGCTATTCCTGTTCATCTTCCGCAGAAATTGCAAACTGGGCCAAACAGGAGGTTAAAGGCGCTGACTCTCCAAGTGGGGAGAGTGTTAGTAAAGCGTCTGGAATGTTGCACCCGAGTACCAGGGGAGGAAAACTGAGACATATTTGAACACGTCTCCCGTTCACATGGTTGATCATACTTGGGTTCCACATGCATGTTTTAGCTGAAGGAAGAATACCTTAAACCTGGAGAGTTAAGACCCGTGTAATGGGTACCATGCAATATGACTTCAAAGGGTCTTCATTTGCTCACCGAACCTCTCCAATCCTATCACTGCTGTGTTTATGCCCCTGTACACATGCTTGATTCTCTTTCGGAGACATAGCAATCCATAGGTTTTAAGATACTTACTAGTCAGGTACATTCTTAGGCGTTTAATATGCGGTGTTGAGTCCATTTCGTTGAGCAAGAAGTAGCTCTTGTCTATTCCATATTTGACTTAAGGAACTTTATCTGTGCTCATTTCAATCTCTGGTTTTATGCAGCACCCCAACTCACCTTTACCCTTAAGCAAGCATAAGTTGGTTTTCTAAATTTGAGACCCTGTTCTGTTCTGTAATTCAGTTCCTGTGTAGCCAAGTTTACATTCCGTGTATTACTGATATCTTATGATGTTTCTTTTTCTGTGTGACTTACTTCAGTTAGAATCATCATACCTGAATCCACTCATTGTGCTGCTAAGGGCCTGATGACACAGATTTCATTGCTGAGTGATATTGCTTTGTAAGTAAATACCACAACTTCTTTATCCATTTTTCACTTTCTGCGATGTTGAACTTGTACTGTAAACGAGGTTCTTGTAAACAGAGCCGTTCCAAACTTTGGGGTGGCTGTGTCTTTTTGATTTTAATTTCCCTAAGCTATAGGACCATAAGTGGAAGTGCCCTAGGTTCTGTTGCTTTGTTTTTTAGATGTTTCAGGAAACACCATACACTTCTCCCGAGTGGTTGTTGGCAATTTACATCCCGCCCATCAGCATAACAAGGCTCCCAGTTCTCCATGGCCTGTCCTGCCTTTCTGGATTTTACACTTTTTTCAGATGGCCCTTTTGACCGGGGGGAAGTGAGACTTCATTGTAGTGCAGATTTCCTTTGCAAGCTTGCTTGGTTGGCCAAAAAGGGCGTATGCGTTTTTTCCTGAATATATTCAGGAAAAAACGCATACGCCCTTTTTGGCCAAGTGCATCATTGTGGACGTTCTGCCTCTTTTCCCATGCTTTCAATGCAATTCCAGTCTACCTCCTGAAATCGGTTTCCTGCAATTCTGCCCCGCTTTCAAGTCCTCTTGGCAGCCTTCCTTCAGTCTATTTTTGGACGATAGCTGTCATTTATAACTCTGCAGGTTTGTGAATTACAGTGCCCCTGAGCTCCTTTCTTCAACTCGCTTTCTTGTGACCTGGTCGCAACACCGCAGGATGGCTTCAGGCCCTAATCTGGTTCCGGCCCGGCATGCTGAGCCTTTGGTTAATTCCTCTTCCTGGTGGGAAATGAGAGTTAAATTTGCCCGTCCAGACACCTCCAGCTAGCCTCTCATTGGTTCTCGCTATTGCTGTTCATCTTCCGCAGAAATTGCAAACTGGGCCAAACAGGAGGTTAAAGGGACTGACTCTCCAAGTGGAGAGAGTGTTAGTAAGGCGTCTGGAATGTTGCACCCGAGTACCAGGGGAGGAAAACTGAGACATATTTGAACACGTCTCCCGTTCACATGGTTGATTATACTTGGGTTCCACATGCATGTTTTAGCTGAAGGAAGAATACCTTAAACCTGGAGAGTTAAGACCCGTGTAATGGGTACCATGCAATATGACTTCAAAGGGTCTTCATTTGCTCACCGAACCTCTCCAATCCTATCACTGCTGCGTTTATGCCCCTGTACACATGCTTGATTCTCTTTCGGAGACATAGCAATCCATAGGTTTTAAGATACTTACTAGTCAGGTACATTCTTAGGCGTTTAATATGCGGTGTTGAGTCCATTTCGTTGAGCAAGGAGTAGCTCTTGTCTATTCCATATTTGACTTAAGGAACTTTATCTGTGCTCATTTCAATCTCTGGTTTTATGCAGCACCCCAACTCACTTTTACCCTTAAGCAAGCATAAGTTGGTTTTCTAAATTTGAGACCCTGTTCTGTTCTGTAATTCAGTTCCTGTGTAGCCAAGTTTACATTCCGTGTATTACTGATATCTTATGATGTTTCTTTTTCTGTGTGACTTACTTCAGTTAGAATCATCATACCTGAATCCACTCATTGGGATGCTAAGGGCCTGATGACATAGATTTCATTGCTGAGTGATATTGCTTTGTAAGTAAATACCACAACTTCTTTATCCATTTTTCACTTTCTGCGATGGTGAACTTGTACTGTAAATGAGGTTCTTGTAAACAGAGGCGTCCCAAACTTTGGGGTGGCTGTGTCTTTTTGATTTTAATTTCCCTAAGCTATAGGACCATAAGTGGAAGTGCCCTTGGCTCTGTTGCTTTGTTTTTTAGATGTTTCAGGAAACACCATACACTTCTCCCGAGTGTCTGTTGGCAATTTACATCCTGCCCATCAGCATAACAAGGCTCCGAGTTCTCCATGGCCTGTCCTGCCTTTCTGGATTTTACACTTTTTTCAGATGGCCCTTTTGACCGGGGGGAAGTGAGACTTCATTGTAGTGCAGATTTCCTTTGCAAGCTTGCTTGGTTGGCCAAAAAGGGCGTATGCGTTTTTTCCTGAATATATTCAGGAAAAAACGCATACGCCCTTTTTGGCCAAGTGCACCATTGTGGACATTCTGCCTCTTTTCCTATGCTTTCAATGCAATTCCAGTCTACCTCCTGAAATCGGTTTCCTGCAATTCTGCCCCGCTTTCAAGTCCTCTTGGCAGCCTTACTTCAGTCTATTTTTGGAAGATAGCTGTCATTTATAACTCTGCAGGTTTGTGAATTACAGTGCCCCTGAGCTCCTTTCTTCAACTCGCTTTCTTTTGAGCTGGCCGCAACACCGCCAGATGGCTTCAGGCCCTAATCTGGTTCCGGCACGGCACGCTGCGCCTTTGGTTATTTCCTCTTCATGGTGGGAAATGAGAGTTAAATTTGCCCGTCCAGACACCTCCAGCTAGTCTCTCATTGGTTCTCGCTATTCCTGTTCATCTTCCGCAGAAATTGCAAACTGGGCCAAACAGGAGGTTAAAGTCGCTGACTCTCCAAGTGGGGAGAGTGTTAGTAAAGCGTCTGGAATGTTGCACCCGAGTACCAGGGGAGGAAAACTGAGACATATTTGAACACGTCTCCCGTTCACATGGTTGATCATACTTGGGTTCCACATGCATGTTTTAGCTGAAGGAAGAATACCTTAAACCTGGAGAGTTAAGACCCGTGTAATGGGTACCATGCAATATGACTTCAAAGGGTCTTCATTTGCTCACCGAACCTCTCCAATCCTATCACTGCTGTGTTTATGCCCCTGTACACATGCTTGATTCTCTTTCGGAGACATAGCAATCCATAGGTTTTAAGATACTTACTAGTCAGGTACATTCTTAGGCGTTTAATATGCGGTGTTGAGTCCATTTCGTTGAGCAAGAAGTAGCTCTTGTCTATTCCATATTTGACTTAAGGAACTTTATCTGTGCTCATTTCAATCTCTGGTTTTATGCAGCACCCCAACTCACCTTTACCCTTAAGCAAGCATAAGTTGGTTTTCTAAATTTGAGACCCTGTTCTGTTCTGTAATTCAGTTCCTGTGTAGCCAAGTTTACATTCCGTGTATTACTGATATCTTATGATGTTTCTTTTTCTGTGTGACTTACTTCAGTTAGAATCATCATACCTGAATCCACTCATTGTGCTGCTAAGGGCCTGATGACACAGATTTCATTGCTGAGTGATATTGCTTTGTAAGTAAATACCACAACTTCTTTATCCATTTTTCACTTTCTGCGATGTTGAACTTGTACTGTAAACGAGGTTCTTGTAAACAGAGCCGTTCCAAACTTTGGGGTGGCTGTGTCTTTTTGATTTTAATTTCCCTAAGCTATAGGACCATAAGTGGAAGTGCCCTAGGTTCTGTTGCTTTGTTTTTTAGATGTTTCAGGAAACACCATACACTTCTCCCGAGTGTCTGTTGGCAATTTACATCCCGCCCATCAGCATAACAAGGCTCCCAGTTCTCCATGGCCTGTCCTGCCTTTCTGGATTTTACACTTTTTTCAGATGGCCCTTTTGACCGGGGGGAAGTGAGACTTCATTGTAGTGCAGATTTCCTTTGCAAGCTTGCTTGGTTGGCCAAAAAGGGCGTATGCGTTTTTTCCTGAATATATTCAGGAAAAAACGCATACGCCCTTTTTGGCCAAGTGCATCATTGTGGACGTTCTGCCTCTTTTCCTATGCTTTCAATGCAATTCCAGTCTACCTCCTGAAATCGGTTTCCTGCAATTCTGCCCCGCTTTCAAGTCCTCTTGGCATCCTTACTTCAGTATATTTTTGGACGATAGCTGTCATTTATAACTCTGCAGGTTTGTGAATTACAGTGCCCCTGAGCTCCTTTCTTCAACTCGCTTTCTTGTGACCTGGCCACAACACCGCAGGATGGCTTCAGGCCCTAATCTGGTTCCGGCCCGGCATGCTGAGCCTTTGGTTAATTCCTCTTCCTGGTGGGAAATGAGAGTTAAATTTGCCCGTCCAGACACCTCCAGCTAGCCTCTCATTGGTTCTCGCTATTCCTGTTCATCTTCCGCAGAAATTGCAAACTGGGCCAAACAGGAGGTTAAAGGGACTGACTCTCCAAGTGGAGAGAGTGTTAGTAAAGCGTCTGGAATGTTGCACCCGAGTACCAGGGGAGGAAAACTGAGACATATTTGAACACGTCTCCCGTTCACATGGTTGATTATACTTGGGTTCCACATGCATGTTTTAGCTGAAGGAAGAATACCTTAAACCTGGAGAGTTAAGACCCGTGTAATGGGTACCATGCAATATGACTTCAAAGGGTCTTCATTTGCTCACCGAACCTCTCCAATCCTATCACTGCTGCGTTTATGCCCCTGTACACATGCTTGATTCTCTTTCGGAGACATAGCAATCCATAGGTTTTAAGATACTTACTAGTCAGGTACATTCTTAGGCGTTTAATATGCGGTGTTGAGTCCATTTCGTTGAGCAAGGAGTAGCTCTTGTCTATTCCATATTTGGCTTAAGGAACTTTATCTGTGCTCATTTCAATCTCTGGTTTTATGCAGCACCCCAACTCACCTTTACCCTTAAGCAAGCATAAGTTGGTTTTCTAAATTTGAGACCCTGTTCTGTTCTGTAATTCAGTTCCTGTGTAGCCAAGTTTACATTCCGTGTATTACTGATATCTTATGATGTTTCTTTTTCTGTGTGACTTACTTCAGTTAGAATCATCATACCTGAATCCACTCATTGGGATGCTAAGGGCCTGATGACATAGATTTCATTGCTGAGTGATATTGCTTTGTAAGTAAATACCACAACTTCTTTATCCATTTTTCACTTTCTGCGATGGTGAACTTGTACTGTAAATGAGGTTCTTGTAAACAGAGGCGTCCCAAACTTTGGGGTGGCTGTGTCTTTTTGATTTTAATTTCCCTAAGCTATAGGACCATAAGTGGAAGTGCCCTTGGCTCTGTTGCTTTGTTTTTTAGATGTTTCAGGAAACACCATACACTTCTCCCGAGTGTCTGTTGGCAATTTACATCCTGCCCATCAGCATAACAAGGCTCCGAGTTCTCCATGGCCTGTCCTGCCTTTCTGGATTTTACACTTTTTTCAGATGGCCCTTTTGACCGGGGGGAAGTGAGACTTCATTGTAGTGCAGATTTCCTTTGCAAGCTTGCTTGGTTGGCCAAAAAGGGCGTATGCGTTTTTTCCTGAATATATTCAGGAAAAAACGCATACGCCCTTTTTGGCCAAGTGCACCATTGTGGACATTCTGCCTCTTTTCCTATGCTTTCAATGCAATTCCAGTCTACCTCCTGAAATCGGTTTCCTGCAATTCTGCCCCGCTTTCAAGTCCTCTTGGCAGCCTTACTTCAGTCTATTTTTGGAAGATAGCTGTCATTTATAACTCTGCAGGTTTGTGAATTACAGTGCCCCTGAGCTCCTTTCTTCAACTCGCTTTCTTTTGAGCTGGCCGCAACACCGCCAGATGGCTTCAGGCCCTAATCTGGTTCCGGCACGGCACGCTGCGCCTTTGGTTATTTCCTCTTCATGGTGGGAAATGAGAGTTAAATTTGCCCGTCCAGACACCTCCAGCTAGTCTCTCATTGGTTCTCGCTATTCCTGTTCATCTTCCGCAGAAATTGCAAACTGGGCCAAACAGGAGGTTAAAGGCGCTGACTCTCCAAGTGGGGAGAGTGTTAGTAAAGCGTCTGGAATGTTGCACCCGAGTACCAGGGGAGGAAAACTGAGACATATTTGAACACGTCTCCCGTTCACATGGTTGATCATACTTGGGTTCCACATGCATGTTTTAGCTGAAGGAAGAATACCTTAAACCTGGAGAGTTAAGACCCGTGTAATGGGTACCATGCAATATGACTTCAAAGGGTCTTCATTTGCTCACCGAACCTCTCCAATCCTATCACTGCTGTGTTTATGCCCCTGTACACATGCTTGATTCTCTTTCGGAGACATAGCAATCCATAGGTTTTAAGATACTTACTAGTCAGGTACATTCTTAGGCGTTTAATATGCGGTGTTGAGTCCATTTCGTTGAGCAAGAAGTAGCTCTTGTCTATTCCATATTTGACTTAAGGAACTTTATCTGTGCTCATTTCAATCTCTGGTTTTATGCAGCACCCCAACTCACCTTTACCCTTAAGCAAGCATAAGTTGGTTTTCTAAATTTGAGACCCTGTTCTGTTCTGTAATTCAGTTCCTGTGTAGCCAAGTTTACATTCCGTGTATTACTGATATCTTATGATGTTTCTTTTTCTGTGTGACTTACTTCAGTTAGAATCATCATACCTGAATCCACTCATTGTGCTGCTAAGGGCGTGATGACACAGATTTCATTGCTGAGTGATATTGCTTTGTAAGTAAATACCACAACTTCTTTATCCATTTTTCACTTTCTGCGATGTTGAACTTGTACTGTAAACGAGGTTCTTGTAAACAGAG
Organism: Stenella coeruleoalba; assembly: GCF_951394435.1. Taxonomy (NCBI): domain Eukaryota; kingdom Metazoa; phylum Chordata; class Mammalia; order Artiodactyla; family Delphinidae; genus Stenella; species Stenella coeruleoalba. The sequence goes on along the minus strand of NW_027646356.1, from coordinate 158,647 downwards.
CCGTTCCAAACTTTGGGGTGGCTGTGTCTTTTTGATTTTAATTTCCCTAAGCTATAGGACCATAAGTGGAAGTGCCCTAGGTTCTGTTGCTTTGTTTTTTAGATGTTTCAGGAAACACCATACACTTCTCCCGAGTGGTTGTTGGCAATTTACATCCCGCCCATCAGCATAACAAGGCTCCCAGTTCTCCATGGCCTGTCCTGCCTTTCTGGATTTTACACTTTTTTCAGATGGCCCTTTTGACCGGGGGGAAGTGAGACTTCATTGTAGTGCAGATTTCCTTTGCAAGCTTGCTTGGTTGGCCAAAAAGGGCGTATGCGTTTTTTCCTGAATATATTCAGGAAAAAACGCATACGCCCTTTTTGGCCAAGTGCATCATTGTGGACGTTCTGCCTCTTTTCCCATGCTTTCAATGCAATTCCAGTCTACCTCCTGAAATCGGTTTCCTGCAATTCTGCCCCGCTTTCAAGTCCTCTTGGCAGCCTTCCTTCAGTCTATTTTTGGACGATAGCTGTCATTTATAACTCTGCAGGTTTGTGAATTACAGTGCCCCTGAGCTCCTTTCTTCAACTCGCTTTCTTGTGACCTGGTCGCAACACCGCAGGATGGCTTCAGGCCCTAATCTGGTTCCGGCCCGGCATGCTGAGCCTTTGGTTAATTCCTCTTCCTGGTGGGAAATGAGAGTTAAATTTGCCCGTCCAGACACCTCCAGCTAGCCTCTCATTGGTTCTCGCTATTGCTGTTCATCTTCCGCAGAAATTGCAAACTGGGCCAAACAGGAGGTTAAAGGGACTGACTCTCCAAGTGGAGAGAGTGTTAGTAAAGCGTCTGGAATGTTGCACCCGAGTACCAGGGGAGGAAAACTGAGACATATTTGAACACGTCTCCCGTTCACATGGTTGATTATACTTGGGTTCCACATGCATGTTTTAGCTGAAGGAAGAATACCTTAAACCTGGAGAGTTAAGACCCGTGTAATGGGTACCATGCAATATGATTTCAAAGGGTCTTCATTTGCTCACCGAACCTCTCCAATCCTATCACTGCTGCGTTTATGCCCCTGTACACATGCTTGATTCTCTTTCGGAGACATAGCAATCCATAGGTTTTAAGATACTTACTAGTCAGGTACATTCTTAGGCGTTTAATATGCGGTGTTGAGTCCATTTCGTTGAGCAAGGAGTAGCTCTTGTCTATTCCATATTTGACTTAAGGAACTTTATCTGTGCTCATTTCAATCTCTGGTTTTATGCAGCACCCCAACTCACTTTTACCCTTAAGCAAGCATAAGTTGGTTTTCTAAATTTGAGACCCTGTTCTGTTCTGTAATTCAGTTCCTGTGTAGCCAAGTTTACATTCCGTGTATTACTGATATCTTATGATGTTTCTTTTTCTGTGTGACTTACTTCAGTTAGAATCATCATACCTGAATCCACTCATTGGGATGCTAAGGGCCTGATGACATAGATTTCATTGCTGAGTGATATTGCTTTGTAAGTAAATACCACAACTTCTTTATCCATTTTTCACTTTCTGCGATGGTGAAATTGTACTGTAAATGAGGTTCTTGTAAACAGAGGCGTCCCAAACTTTGGGGTGGCTGTGTCTTTTTGATTTTAATTTCCCTAAGCTATAGGACCATAAGTGGAAGTGCCCTTGGCTCTGTTGCTTTGTTTTTTAGATGTTTCAGGAAACACCATACACTTCTCCCGAGTGTCTGTTGGCAATTTACATCCTGCCCATCAGCATAACAAGGCTCCGAGTTCTCCATGGCCTGTCCTGCCTTTCTGGATTTTACACTTTTTTCAGATGGCCCTTTTGACCGGGGGGAAGTGAGACTTCATTGTAGTGCAGATTTCCTTTGCAAGCTTGCTTGGTTGGCCAAAAAGGGCGTATGCGTTTTTTCCTGAATATATTCAGGAAAAAACGCATACGCCCTTTTTGGCCAAGTGCACCATTGTGGACATTCTGCCTCTTTTCCTATGCTTTCAATGCAATTCCAGTCTACCTCCTGAAATCGGTTTCCTGCAATTCTGCCCCGCTTTCAAGTCCTCTTGGCAGCCTTACTTCAGTCTATTTTTGGAAGATAGCTGTCATTTATAACTCTGCAGGTTTGTGAATTACAGTGCCCCTGAGCTCCTTTCTTCAACTCGCTTTCTTTTGAGCTGGCCGCAACACCGCCAGATGGCTTCAGGCCCTAATCTGGTTCCGGCACGGCACGCTGCGCCTTTGGTTATTTCCTCTTCATGGTGGGAAATGAGAGTTAAATTTGCCCGTCCAGACACCTCCAGCTAGTCTCTCATTGGTTCTCGCTATTCCTGTTCATCTTCCGCAGAAATTGCAAACTGGGCCAAACAGGAGGTTAAAGTCGCTGACTCTCCAAGTGGGGAGAGTGTTAGTAAAGCGTCTGGAATGTTGCACCCGAGTACCAGGGGAGGAAAACTGAGACATATTTGAACACGTCTCCCGTTCACATGGTTGATCATACTTGGGTTCCACATGCATGTTTTAGCTGAAGGAAGAATACCTTAAACCTGGAGAGTTAAGACCCGTGTAATGGGTACCATGCAATATGACTTCAAAGGGTCTTCATTTGCTCACCGAACCTCTCCAATCCTATCACTGCTGTGTTTATGCCCCTGTACACATGCTTGATTCTCTTTCGGAGACATAGCAATCCATAGGTTTTAAGATACTTACTAGTCAGGTACATTCTTAGGCGTTTAATATGCGGTGTTGAGTCCATTTCGTTGAGCAAGAAGTAGCTCTTGTCTATTCCATATTTGACTTAAGGAACTTTATCTGTGCTCATTTCAATCTCTGGTTTTATGCAGCACCCCAACTCACCTTTACCCTTAAGCAAGCATAAGTTGGTTTTCTAAATTTGAGACCCTGTTCTGTTCTGTAATTCAGTTCCTGTGTAGCCAAGTTTACATTCCGTGTATTACTGATATCTTATGATGTTTCTTTTTCTGTGTGACTTACTTCAGTTAGAATCATCATACCTGAATCCACTCATTGTGCTGCTAAGGGCCTGATGACACAGATTTCATTGCTGAGTGATATTGCTTTGTAAGTAAATACCACAACTTCTTTATCCATTTTTCACTTTCTGCGATGTTGAACTTGTACTGTAAACGAGGTTCTTGTAAACAGAGCCGTTCCAAACTTTGGGGTGGCTGTGTCTTTTTGATTTTAATTTCCCTAAGCTATAGGACCATAAGTGGAAGTGCCCTAGGTTCTGTTGCTTTGTTTTTTAGATGTTTCAGGAAACACCATACACTTCTCCCGAGTGGTTGTTGGCAATTTACATCCCGCCCATCAGCATAACAAGGCTCCCAGTTCTCCATGGCCTGTCCTGCCTTTCTGGATTTTACACTTTTTTCAGATGGCCCTTTTGACCGGGGGGAAGTGAGACTTCATTGTAGTGCAGATTTCCTTTGCAAGCTTGCTTGGTTGGCCAAAAAGGGCGTATGCGTTTTTTCCTGAATATATTCAGGAAAAAACGCATACGCCCTTTTTGGCCAAGTGCATCATTGTGGACGTTCTGCCTCTTTTCCCATGCTTTCAATGCAATTCCAGTCTACCTCCTGAAATCGGTTTCCTGCAATTCTGCCCCGCTTTCAAGTCCTCTTGGCAGCCTTCCTTCAGTCTATTTTTGGACGATAGCTGTCATTTATAACTCTGCAGGTTTGTGAATTACAGTGCCCCTGAGCTCCTTTCTTCAACTCGCTTTCTTTTGAGCTGGCCGCAACACCGCAGGATGGTTTCAAGCCCTAATCTGGTTCCGGTACGGCACGCTGAGCCTTTGGTTATTTCCTCTTCCTGGTGGGAAATGAGAGTTAAATTTGCCCGTCCAGACACCTCCAGCTAGCCTCTCATTGGTTCTCGCTATTCCTGTTCATCTTCCGCAGAAATTGCAAACTGGGCCAAACAGGAGGTTAAAGGCGCTGACTCTCCAAGTGGGGAGAGTGTTAGTAAAGCGTCTGGAATGTTGCACCCGAGTACCAGGGGAGGAAAACTGAGACATATTTGAACACGTCTCCCGTTCACATGGTTGATCATACTTGGGTTCCACATGCATGTTTTAGCTGAAGGAAGAATACCTTAAACCTGGAGAGTTGAGACCCGTGTAATGGGTACCATGCAATATGACTTCAAAGGGTCTTCATTTGCTCACCGAAACTCTCCAATCCTATCACTGCTGCGTTTATGCCCCTGTACACATGCTTGATTCTCTTTCGGAGACATAGCAATCCATAGGTTTTACGATACTTACTAGTCAGGTACATTCTTAGGCGTTTAATATGCGGTGTTGAGTCCATTTCGTTGAGCAAGGAGTAGCTCTTGTCTATTCCATATTTGACTTAAGGAACTTTATCTGTGCTCATTTCAATATCTGGTTTTATGCAGCACCCCAACTCACCTTTACCCTTAAGCAAGCATAAGTTGGTTTTCTAAATTTGAGACCCTGTTCTGTTCTGTAATTCAGTTCCTGTGTAGCCAAGTTTACATTCCGTGTATTACTGATATCTTATGATGTTTCTTTTTCTGTGTGACTTATTTCAGTTAGAATCATCATACCTGAATCCACTCATTGTGCTGCTAAGGGCCTGATGACACAGATTTCATTGCTGAGTGATATTGCTTTGTAAGTAAATACCACAACTTCTTTATCCATTTTTCACTTTCTGCGATGTTGAACTTGTACTGTAAACGAGGTTCTTGTAAACAGAGCCGTTCCAAACTTTGGGGTGGCTGTGTCTTTTTGATTTTAATTTCCCTAAGCTATAGGACCATAAGTGGAAGTGCCCTAGGTTCTGTTGCTTTGTTTTTTAGATGTTTCAGGAAACACCATACACTTCTCCCGAGTGGTTGTTGGCAATTTACATCCCGCCCATCAGCATAACAAGGCTCCCAGTTCTCCATGGCCTGTCCTGCCTTTCTGGATTTTACACTTTTTTCAGATGGCCCTTTTGACCGGGGGGAAGTGAGACTTCATTGTAGTGCAGATTTCCTTTGCAAGCTTGCTTGGTTGGCCAAAAAGGGCGTATGCGTTTTTTCCTGAATATATTCAGGAAAAAACACATACGCCCTTTTTGGCCAAGTGCATCATTGTGGACGTTCTGCCTCTTTTCCTATGCTTTCAATGCAATTCCAGTCTACCTCCTGAAATCGGTTTCCTGCAATTCTGCCCCGCTTTCAAGTCCTCTTGGCAGCCTTACTTCAGTCTATTTTTGGACGATAGCTGTCATTTATAACTCTGCAGGTTTGTGAATTACAGTGCCCCTAAGCTCCTTTCTTCAACTCGCTTTCTTGTGACCTGGCCGCAACACCGCAGGATGGCTTCAGGCCCTAATCTGGTTCTGGCCCGGCCTGCTGAGCCTTTGGTTAATTCCTCTTCCTGGTGGGAAATGAGAGTTAAATTTGCCCGTCCAGACACCTCCAGCTAGCCTCTCATTGGTTCTCGCTATTCCTGTTCATCTTCCGCAGAAATTGCAAACTGGGCCAAACAGGAGGTTAAAGGGACTGACTCTCCAAGTGGGGAGAGTGTTAGTAAAGCGTCTGGAATGTTGCACCCGAGTACCAGGGGAGGAAAACTGAGACATATTTGAACACGTCTCCCGATCACATGGTTGATCATACTCTAGGTTCCACATGCATGTTTTAGCTGAAGGAAGAATACCTTAAACCTGGGTAGTTGTAACCCGTGGAATGGGTACCATGCAATATGACTTCAAAGGGTCTTCATTTGCTCACCGAACCTCTCCAATCCTATCACTGCTGCGTTTATGCCCCTGTACACATGCTTGATTCTCTTTCGGAGACATAGCAATCCATAGGTTTTAAGATACTTACTAGTCAGGTACATTCTTAGGCGTTTAATATGGGGTGTTGAGTCCATTTCGTTGAGCAAGGAGTAGCTCTTGTCTATTCCATATTTGGCTTAAGGAACTTTATCTGTGCTCATTTCAATCTCTGGTTTTATGCAGCACCCCAACTCACCTTTCCCCTTAAGCAAGCATAAGTTGGTTTTCTAAATTTGAGACCCTGTTCTGTTCTGTAATTCAGTTCCTGTGTAGCCAAGTTTACATTCCGTGTATTACTGATATCTTATGATGTTTCTTTTTCTGTGTGACTTACTTCAGTTAGAATCATCATACCTGAATCCACTCATTGTGCTGCTAAGGGCCTGATGACACAGATTTCATTGCTGAGTGATATTGCTTTGTAAGTAAATACCACAACTTCTTTATCCATTTTTCACTTTCTGCGATGTTGAACTTGTACTGTAAACGAGGTTCTTGTAAACAGAGCCGTTCCAAACTTTGGGGTGGCTGTGTCTTTTTGATTTTAATTTCCCTAAGCTATAGGACCATAAGTGGAAGTGCCCTAGGTTCTGTTGCTTTGTTTTTTAGATGTTTCAGGAAACACCATACACTTCTCCCGAGTGGTTGTTGGCAATTTACATCCCGCCCATCAGCATAACAAGGCTCCCAGTTCTCCATGACCTGTCCTGCCTTTCTGGATTTTACACTTTTTTCAGATGGCCCTTTTGACCGGGGGGAAGTGAGACTTCATTGTAGTGCAGATTTCCTTTGCAAGCTTGCTTGGTTGGCCAAAAAGGGCGTATGCGTTTTTTCCTGAATATATTCAGGAAAAAACGCATACGCCCTTTTTGGCCAAGTGCATCATTGTGGACGTTCTGCCTCTTTTCCTATGCTTTCAATGCAATTCCAGTCTACCTCCTGAAATCGGTTTCCTGCAATTCTGCCCCGCTTTCAAGTCCTCTTGGCAGCCTTACTTCAGTCTATTTTTGGACGATAGCTGTCATTTATAACTCTGCAGGTTTGTGAATTACAGTGCCCCTGAGCTCCTTTCTTCAACTCGCTTTCTTGTGACCTGGCCGCAACACCGCAGGATGGCTTCAGGCCCTAATCTGGTTCCGGCATGGCACGCTGAGCCTTTGGTTAATTCCTCTTCCTGGTGGGAAATGATAGTTAAATTTGCCCGTCCAGACACCTCCAGCTAGCCTCTCATTGGTTTTCGCTATTCCTGTTCATCTTCCACAGAAATTGCAAACTGGGCCAAACAGGAGGTTAAAGGGACTGACTCTCCAAGTGGGGAGAGTGTTAGTAAAGCGTCTGGAATGTTGCACCCGAGTACCAGGGGAGGAAAACTGAGACATATTTGAACACGTCTCCTGATCACATGGTTGATCATACTCTAGGTTCCACATGCATGTTTTAGCTGAAGGAAGAATACCTTAAACCTGGGTAGTTGAAACCCGTGGAATGGGTACCATGCAATATGACTTCAAAGGGTCTTCATTTGCTCACCGCACCTCTCCAATCCTATCACTGCTGCGTTTATGCCCCTGTACACATGCTTGATTCTCTTTCGGAGACATAGCAATCCATAGGTTTTAAGATACTTACAAGTCAGGTACATTCTTAGGCGTTTAATATGCGGTGTTGAGTCCATTTCGTTGAGCAAGGAGTAGCTCTTGTCTATTCCATATTTGGCTTAAGGAACTTTATCTGTGCTCATTTCAATCTCTGGTTTTATGCAGCACCCCAACTCACCTTTACCCTTAAGCAAGCATAAGTTGGTTTTCTAAATTTGAGACCCTGTTCTGTTCTGTAATTCAGTTCCTGTGTAGCCAAGTTTCCATTCCGTGTATTAGTGATATCTTATGATGTTTCTTTTTCTGTGTGACTTATTTCAGTTAGAATCATCATACCTGAATCCACTCATTGTGCTGCTAAGAGCCTGATGACATAGATTTCATTGCTAAGTGATATTGCTTTGTAAGTGAATACCACAACTTCTTTATCCATTTTTCACTTTCTGCGATGTTGAACTTGTACTGGAAACGAGGTTCTTGTAAACAGAGCTGTTCCAAACTTTGGGGTGGCTGTGTCTTTTTGATTTTAATTTCCCTAAGCTATAGGACCATAAGTGGAAGTGCCCTAGGCTCTGTTACTTTGTTTTTTAGATGTTTCAGGAAACACCATACACTTCTCCCAAGTGTCTGTTGGCAATTTACATCCCGCCCATCAGCATAATATATTTCCTGAATATATTCAGGAAAAAACGCATACGCCCTTTTTGGCCAAGTGCATCATTGTGGACATTCTGCCTCTTTTCCTATGCTTTCAATGCAATTCCAGTCTACCTCCTGAAATCGGTTTCCTGCAATTCTGCCCCGCTTTCAAGTCCTCTTGGCAGCCTTACTTCAGTCTATTTTTGGACGATAACTGTCATTTATAACTCTGCAGGTTTGTGAATTACAGTGCCCCTGAGCTCCTTTCTTCAACTCGCTTTGTTGTGACCTGGCCGCAACACCGCAGGGTGGCTTCAGGCCCTAATCTGGTTCCGGCCTGGCATGCTGAGCCTTTGGTTAATTCCTCTTCCTGGGGGGAAATGAGAGTTAAATTTGCCCGTCCAGACACATCCAGCTAGCCTCTCATTGGTTCTCGCTATTCCTGTTCATCTTCCGCAGAAATTGCAAACTGGGTCAAACAGGAGGTTAAAAACGCTGACTCTCCAAGTCGGGAGAGTGTTAGTAAAGCGTCTGGAATGTTGCACCCGAGTACCAGGGGAGGAAAACTGAGACATATTTGAACACGTCTCCCGTTCACATGGTTGATCATACTTGGGTTCCACATGCATGTTTTAGCTGAAGGAAGAATACCTTAAACCTGGAGAGTTAAGACCCGTGTAATGGGTACCATGCAATATGACTTCAAAGGGTCTTCATTTGCTCACCGAACCTCTCCAATCCTATCACTGCTGCGTTTATGCCCCTGTACACATGCTTGATTCTCTTTCGGAGACATAGCAATCCATAGGTTTTAAGATACTTACTAGTCAGGTACATTCTTAGGCGTTTAATATGCGGTGTTGAGTCCATTTCGTTGAGCAAGGAGTAGCTCTTGTCTATTCCATATTTGACTTAAGGAACTTTATCTGTGCTCATTTCAATCTCTGGTTTTATGCAGCACCCCAACTCACCTTTACCCTTAAGCAAGAATAAGTTGGTTTTCTAAATTTGAGACCCTGTTCTGTTCTGTAATTCAGTTCCTGTGTAGCCAAGTTTCCATTCCGTGTATTACTGATATCTTATGATGTTTCTTTTTCTGTGTGACTTATTTCACTTAGAATCATCATACCTGAATCCACTCATTGTGCTGCTAAGGGCGTGATGACACAGATTTCATTGCTGAGTGATATTGCTTTGTAAGTAAATACCACAACTTCTTTATCCATTTTTCACTTTCTGCGATGTTGAACTTGTACTGTAAACGAGGTTGTTGTAAACAGAGGCGTCCCAAACTTTGGGGTGGCTGTGTCTTTTTGATTTTAATTTCCCTAAGCTATAGGACCATAAGTGGAAGTGCCCTAGGTTCTGTTGCTTTGTTTTTTAGATGTTTCAGGAAACACCATACACTTCTCCCGAGTGGTTGTTGGCAATTTACATCCCGCCCATCAGCATAACAAGGCTCCCAGTTCTCCATGGCCTGTCCTGCCTTTCTGGATTTTACACTTTTTTCAGATGGCCCTTTTGACCAGGGGGAAGTGAGACTTCATTGTAGTGCAGATTTCCTTTGCAAGCTTGCTTGGTTTGCCAAAAAGGGCATATGCGTTTTTTCCTGAATATATTCAGGAAAAAACGCATACGCCCTTTTTGGCCAAGTGCATCATTGTGGACGTTCTGCCTCTTTTCCTATGCTTTCAATGCAATTCCAGTCTACCTCCTGAAATCGGTTTCCTGCAATTCTGCCCCGCTTTCAAGTCCTCTTGGCAGCCTTACTTCAGTCTATTTTTGGACGATAGCTGTCATTTATAACTCTGCAGGTTTGTGAATTACAGTGCCCCTGAGCTCCTTTCTTCAACTCGCTTTCTTGTGACCTGGCCGCAACACCGCAGGATGGCTTCAGGCCCTAATCTGGTTCCGGTACGGCACGCTGAGCCTTTGGTTATTTCCTCTTCCTGGTGGGAAATGAGAGTTAAATTTGCCCGTCCAGACACCTCCAGCTAGCCTCTCATTGGTTCTCGCTATTCCTGTTCATCTTCCGCAGAAATTGCAAACTGGACCAAACAGGAGGTTAAAGGCGCTGACTCTCCAAGTGGGGAGAGTGTTAGTAAAGCATCTGGAATGTTGCACCCGAGTACCAGGGGAGGAAAACTGAGACATATTTGAACACGTCTCCCGTTCACATGGTTGATCATACTTGGGTTCCACATGCATGTTTTAGCTGAAGGAAGAATACCTTAAACCTGGAGAGTTGAGACCCGTGTAATGGGTACCATGCAATATGACTTCAAAGGGTCTTCATTTGCTCACCGAACCTCTCCAATCCTATCACTGCTGTGTTTATGCCCCTGTACACATGCTTGATTCTCTTTTGGAGACATAGCAATCCATAGGTTTTACGATACTTACTAGTCAGGTACATTCTTAGGCGTTTAATATGGGGTGTTGAGTCCATTTCGTTGAGCAAGGAGTAGCTCTTTTCTATTCCATATTTGGCTTAAGGAACTTTATCTGTGCTCATTTCAATCTCTGGTTTTATGCAGCACCCCAACTCACCTTTACCCTTAAGAAAGCATAAGTTGGTTTTCTAAATTTGAGACCCTGTTCTGTTCTGTAATTCAGTTCCTGTGTAGCCAAGTTTACATTCCGTGTATTACTGATATCTTATGATGTTTCTTTTTCTGTGTGACTTATTTCAGTTAGAATCATCATACCTGAATCCACTCATTGTGCTGCTAAGGGCGTGATGACACAGATTTCATTGCTGAGTGATATTGCTTTGTAAGTAAATACCACAACTTCTTTATCCATTTTTCACTTACTGCGATGTTGAACTTGTACTGTAAACGAGGTTCTTGTAAACAGAGGCGTCCCAAACTTTGGGGTGGCTGTGTCTTTTTGATTTTAATTTCCCTAAGCTATAGGACCATAAGTGGAAGTGCCCTAGGCTCTGTTGCTTTGTTTTTTAGATGTTTCAGGAAACACCATACACTTCTCCCGAGTGGTTGTTGGCAATTTACATCCCGCCCATCAGCATAACAAGGCTCCCAGTTCTCCATGGCCTGTCCTGCCTTTCTGGATTTTACACTTTGTTCAGATGGCCCTTTTGACCGGGGGGAAGTGAGACTTCATTGTAGTGCAGATTTCCTTTGCAAGCTTGCTTGGTTGGCCAAAAAGGGCGTATGCGTTTTTTCCTGAATATATTCAGGAAAAAACGCATACGCCCTTTTTGGCCAAGTGCATCATTGTGGACGTTCTGCCTCTTTTCCTATGCTTTCAATGCAATTCCAGTCTATCTTCTGAAATTGGTTTCCTGCAATTCTGCCCCGCTTTCAAGTCCTCTTGGCAGCCTTCCTTCAGTCTATTTTTGGACGATAGCTGTCATTTATAACTCTGCAGGTTTGTGAATTACAGTGCCCCTGAGCTCCTTTCTTCAACTCGATTTCTTGTGACCTGGCCGCAACACCGCAGGATGGCTTCAGACCCTAATCTGGTTCCGGCCCGGCACGCTGAGCCTTTGGTTAATTCCTCTTCCTGGTGGGAAATGAGAGTTAAATTTGCCCGTCCAGACACCTCCAGCTAGCCTCTCATTGGTTCTCGCTATTCCTGTTCATCTTCCGCAGAAATTGCAAACTGGGCCAAACAGGAGGTTAAAGGGACTGACTCTCCAAGTGGTGAGAGTGTTAGTAAAGCGTCTGGAATGTTGCACCCGAGTACCAGGGGAGGAAAACTGAGACATATTTGAACACGTCTCCCGATCACATGGTTGATCATACTCTAGGTTCCACATGCATGTTTTAGCTGAAGGAAGAATACCTTAAACCTGGGTAGTTGAAACCCATGGAATGGGTACCATGCAATATGACTTCAACGGGTCTTCATTTGCTCACCGAACCTCTCCAATCCTATCACTGCTGCGTTTATGCCCCTGTACACATGCTTGATTCTCTTTCGGAGACATAGCAATCCATAGGTTTTAAGATACTTACTAGTCAGGTACATTCTTAGGCGTTTAATATGGGGTGTTGAGTCCATTTCGTTGAGCAAGGAGTAGCTCTTGTCTATTCCATATTTGGCTTAAGGAACTTTATCTGTGCTCATTTCAATCTCTGGTTTTATGCAGCACCCCAACTCACCTTTACCCTTAAGCAAGAATAAGTTGGTTTTCTAAATTTGAGACCCTGTTCTGTTCTGTAATTCAGTTCCTGTGTAGCCAAGTTTACATTCCGTGTATTACTGATATCTTATGATGTTTCTTTTTCTGTGTGACTTATTTCAGTTAGAATCATCATACCTGAATCCACTCACTGTGCTCCTAAGGGCCTGATGACACAGATTTCATTGCTGAGTGATATTGCTTTGTAAGTAAATACCACAACTTCTTTATCCATTTTTCACTTTCTGCGATGTTGAACTTGTACTGTAAACGAGGTTCTTGTAAACAGAGCCGTTCCAAACTTTGGGGTGGCTGTGTCTTTTTGATTTTAATTTCCCTAAGCTTTAGGACCATAAGTGGCAGTGCCCTAGGCTCTGTTGCTTTGTTTTTTAGATGTTTCAGGAAACACCATACACTTCTCCCAAGTGTCTGTTGGCAATTTACATCCCGCCCATCAGCATAACAAGGCTCCCAGTTCTCCATGGCCTGTCCTGCCTTTCTGGATTTTACACTTTTTTCAGATGGCCCTTTTGACCGGGGGGAAGTGAGACTTCATTGTAGTGCAGATTTCCTTTGCAAGCTTGCTTGGTTTGCCAAAAAGGGCGTATGCGTTTTTTCCTGAATATATTCAGGAAAAAACGCATACGCCCTTTTTGGCCAAGTGCATCATTGTGGACGTTCTGCCTCTTTTCCTATGCTTTCAATGCAATTCCAGTCTACCTCCTGAAATCGGTTTCCTGCAATTCTGCCCCGCTTTCAAGTCCTCTTGGCAGCCTTACTTCAGTCTATTTTTGGACGATAGCTGTCATTTATAACTCTGCAGGTTTGTGAATTACAGTGCCCCTGAGCTCCTTTCTTCAACTTGCTTTCTTGTGACCTGGCCGCAACACCGCAGGATGGCTTCAGGCCCTGATCTGGTTCCGGCACGGCACGCTGAGCCTTTGGTTATTTCCTCTTCCTGGTGGGAAATGAGAGTTAAATTTGCCCGTCCAGACACCTCCAGCTAGTCTCTCATTGGTTCTCGCTATTCCTGTTCATCTTCCGCAGAAATTGCAAACTGGGCCAAACAGGAGGTTAAAGGCGCTGACTCTCCAAGTGGGGAGAGTGTTAGTGAAGCGTCTGGAATGTTGCACCCGAGTACCAGGGGGGGAAAACTGAGACATATTTGAACACGTCTCCCGTTCACATGGTTGATCATACTTGGGTTCCACATGCATGTTTTAGCTGAAGGAAGAATACCTTAAACCTGGAGAGTTGAGACCCGTGTAATGCGTACCATGCAATATGACTTCAAAGGGTCTTCATTTGCTCAACGAACCTCTCCAATCCTATCACTGCTGCGTTTATGCCCCTGTACACATGCTTGATTCTCTTTTGGAGACATAGCAATCCATAGGTTTTCCGATACTTACTAGTCAGGTACATTCTTAGGCGTTTAATATGCGGTGTTGAGTCCATTTCGTTGAGCAAGGAGTAGCTCTTGTCTATTCCATATTTGACTTAAGGAACTTTATCTGTGCTCATTTCAATCTCTGGTTTTATGCAGCACCCCAACTCACCTTTACCCTTAAGAAAGCATAAGTTGGTTTTCTAAATTTGAGACCCTGTTCTGTTCTGTAATTCAGTTCCTGTGTAGCCAAGTTTACATTCCGTGTATTACTGATATCTTATGATGTTTCTTTTTCTGTGTGACTTATTTCAGTTAGAATCATCATACCTGAATCCACTCATTGTGCTGCTAAGGGCGTGATGACACAGATTTCATTGCTGAGTGATATTGCTTTGTAAGTAAATACCACAACTTCTTTATCCATTTTTCACTTACTGCGATGTTGAACTTGTACTGTAAACGAGGTTCTTGTAAACAGAGGCGTCCCAAACTTTGGGGTGGCTGTGTCTTTTTGATTTTAATTTCCCTAAGCTATAGGACCATATGTGGAAGTGCCCTAGGCTCTGTTGCTTTGTTTTTTAGATGTTTCAGGAAACACCATACACTTCTCCCGAGTGGTTGTTGGCAATTTACATCCCGCCCATCAGCATAACAAGGCTCCCAGTTCTCCATGGCCTGTCCTGCCTTTCTGGATTTTACACTTTGTTCAGATGGCCCTTTTGACCGGGGGGAAGTGAGACTTCATTGTAGTGCAGATTTCCTTTGCAAGCTTGCTTGGTTGGCCAAAAAGGGCGTATGCGTTTTTTCCTGAATATATTCAGGAAAAAACGCATACGCCCTTTTTGGCCAAGTGCATCATTGTGGACGTTCTGCCTCTTTTCCTATGCTTTCAATGCAATTCCAGTCTATCTTCTGAAATTGGTTTCCTGCAATTCTGCCCCGCTTTCAAGTCCTCTTGGCAGCCTTCCTTCAGTCTATTTTTGGACGATAGCTGTCATTTATAACTCTGCAGGTTTGTGAATTACAGTGCCCCTGAGCTCCTTTCTTCAACTCGATTTCTTGTGACCTGGCCGCAACACCGCAGGATGGCTTCAGACCCTAATCTGGTTCCGGCCCGGCACGCTGAGCCTTTGGTTAATTCCTCTTCCTGGTGGGAAATGAGAGTTAAATTTGCCCGTCCAGACACCTCCAGCTAGCCTCTCATTGGTTCTCGCTATTCCTGTTCATCTTCCGCAGAAATTGCAAACTGGGCCAAACAGGAGGTTAAAGGGACTGACTCTCCAAGTGGTGAGAGTGTTAGTAAAGCGTCTGGAATGTTGCACCCGAGTACCAGGGGAGGAAAACTGAGACATATTTGAACACGTCTCCCGATCACATGGTTGATCATACTCTAGGTTCCACATGCATGTTTTAGCTGAAGGAAGAATACCTTAAACCTGGGTAGTTGAAACCCATGGAATGGGTACCATGCAATATGACTTCAACGGGTCTTCATTTGCTCACCGAACCTCTCCAATCCTATCACTGCTGCGTTTATGCCCCTGTACACATGCTTGATTCTCTTTCGGAGACATAGCAATCCATAGGTTTTAAGATACTTACTAGTCAGGTACATTCTTAGGCGTTTAATATGGGGTGTTGAGTCCATTTCGTTGAGCAAGGAGTAGCTCTTGTCTATTCCATATTTGGCTTAAGGAACTTTATCTGTGCTCATTTCAATCTCTGGTTTTATGCAGCACCCCAACTCACCTTTACCCTTAAGCAAGAATAAGTTGGTTTTCTAAATTTGAGACCCTGTTCTGTTCTGTAATTCAGTTCCTGTGTAGCCAAGTTTACATTCCGTGTATTACTGATATCTTATGATGTTTCTTTTTCTGTGTGACTTATTTCAGTTAGAATCATCATACCTGAATCCACTCACTGTGCTCCTAAGGGCCTGATGACACAGATTTCATTGCTGAGTGATATTGCTTTGTAAGTAAATACCACAACTTCTTTATCCATTTTTCACTTTCTGCGATGTTGAACTTGTACTGTAAACGAGGTTCTTGTAAACAGAGCCGTTCCAAACTTTGGGGTGGCTGTGTCTTTTTGATTTTAATTTCCCTAAGCTTTAGGACCATAAGTGGCAGTGCCCTAGGCTCTGTTGCTTTGTTTTTTAGATGTTTCAGGAAACACCATACACTTCTCCCAAGTGTCTGTTGGCAATTTACATCCCGCCCATCAGCATAACAAGGCTCCCAGTTCTCCATGGCCTGTCCTGCCTTTCTGGATTTTACACTTTTTTCAGATGGCCCTTTTGACCGGGGGGAAGTGAGACTTCATTGTAGTGCAGATTTCCTTTGCAAGCTTGCTTGGTTTGCCAAAAAGGGCGTATGCGTTTTTTCCTGAATATATTCAGGAAAAAACGCATACGCCCTTTTTGGCCAAGTGCATCATTGTGGACGTTCTGCCTCTTTTCCTATGCTTTCAATGCAATTCCAGTCTACCTCCTGAAATCGGTTTCCTGCAATTCTGCCCCGCTTTCAAGTCCTCTTGGCAGCCTTACTTCAGTCTATTTTTGGACGATAGCTGTCATTTATAACTCTGCAGGTTTGTGAATTACAGTGCCCCTGAGCTCCTTTCTTCAACTTGCTTTCTTGTGACCTGGCCGCAACACCGCAGGATGGCTTCAGGCCCTGATCTGGTTCCGGCACGGCACGCTGAGCCTTTGGTTATTTCCTCTTCCTGGTGGGAAATGAGAGTTAAATTTGCCCGTCCAGACACCTCCAGCTAGTCTCTCATTGGTTCTCGCTATTCCTGTTCATCTTCCGCAGAAATTGCAAACTGGGCCAAACAGGAGGTTAAAGGCGCTGACTCTCCAAGTGGGGAGAGTGTTAGTGAAGCGTCTGGAATGTTGCACCCGAGTACCAGGGGGGGAAAACTGAGACATATTTGAACACGTCTCCCGTTCACATGGTTGATCATACTTGGGTTCCACATGCATGTTTTAGCTGAAGGAAGAATACCTTAAACCTGGAGAGTTGAGACCCGTGGAATGGGTACCATGCAATATGACTTCAAAGGGTCTTCATTTGCTCACCGAACCTCTCCAATCCTATCACAGCTGCGTTTATGCCCCTGTACACATGCTTGATTCTCTTTTGGAGACATAGCAATCCATAGGTTTTCCGATACTTACTAGTCAGGTACATTCTTAGGCGTTTAATATGCGGTGTTGAGTCCATTTCGTTGAGCAAGGAGTAGCTCTTGTCTATTCCATATTTGACTTAAGGAACTTTATCTGTGCTCATTTCAATCTCTGGTTTTATGCAGCACCCCAACTCACCTTTACCCTTAAGCAAGCATAAGTTGGTTTTCTAAATTTGAGACCCTGTTCTGTTCTGTAATTCAGTTCCTGTGTAGCCAAGTTTACATTCCGTGTATTACTGATATCTTATGATGTTTCTTTTTCTGTGTGACTTATTTCAGTTAGAATCATCATACCTGAATCTACTCATTGTGATGCTAAGGGCCTGATGACATAGATTTCATTGCTGAGTGATATTGCTTTGTAAGTAAATACCACAACTTCTTTATCCATTTTTCACTTTCTGCGATGTTGAACTTGTACTGTAAACGAGGTTCTTGTAAACAGAGACGTCCCAAACTTTGGGGTGGCTGTGTCTTTTTGATTTTAATTTCCCTAAGCTATAGGACCATAAGTGGCAGTGCCCTAGGCTCTGTTGTTTTGTTTTTTAGATGTTTCAGGAAACACCATACACTTCTCCCGAGGGGTTGTTGGCAATTTACATCCCGCCCATCAGCATAACAAGGCTCCCAGTTCTCCATGGCCTGTCCTGCCTTTCTGGATTTTACACTTTTTTCAGATGGCCCTTTTGACCGGGGGGAAGTGAGACTTCATTGTAGTGCAGATTTCCTTTGCAAGCTTGCTTGGTTGGCCAAAAAGGGCGTATGCGTTTTTTCCTGAATATATTCAGGAAAAAACGCATACGCCCTTTTTGGCCAAGTGCATCATTGTGGACGTTCTGCCTCTTTTCCTATGCTTTCAATGCAATTCCAGTCTACCTCCTGAAATCGGTTTCCTGCAATTCTGCCCCGCTTTCAAGTCCTCTTGGCAGCCTTACTTCAGTCTATTTTTGGACGATAGCTGTCATTTATAACTCTGCAGGTTTGTGAATTACAGTGCCCCTGAGCTCCTTTCTTCAACTCGATTTCTTGTGACCTGGCCGCAACACCGCAGGATGGCTTCAGGCCCTAATCTGGTTCCGGTACGGCACGCTGAGCCTTTGGTTATTTCCTCTTCCTGGTGGGAAATGAGAGTTAAATTTGCCCGTCCAGACACCTCCAGCTAGCCTCTCATTGGTTCTCGCTATTCCTGTTCATCTTCCGCAGAAATTGCAAACTGGGCCAAACAGGAGGTTAAAGGCGCTGACTCTCCAAGTGGGGAGAGTGTTAGTAAAGCGTCTGGAATGTTGCACCCGAGTACCAGGGGAGGGAAAACTGAGACATATTTGAACACGTCTCCCGATCACATGGTTGATCATACTTGGGTTCCACATGCATGTTTTAGCTGAAGGAAGAATACCTTAAACCTGGAGAGTTAAGACCCGTGTAATGGGTACCATGCAATATGACTTCAAAGGGTCTTCATTTGCTCACCGAACCTCTCCAGTCCTATCACTGCTGCGTTTATGCCCCTGTACACACGCTTGATTCTCTTTCGGAGACATAGCAATCCATAGGTTTTAAGATACTTACTAGTCAGGTACATTCTTAGGCGTTTAATATGCGGTGTTGAGTCCATTTCGTTGAGCAAGGAGTAGCTCTTGTCTATTCCATATTTGGCTTAAGGAACTTTATCTGTGCTCATTTCAATCTCTGGTTTTATGCAGCACCCCAACTCACCTTTCCCCTTAAGCAAGCATAAGTTGGTTTTCTAAATTTGAGACCCTGTTCTGTTCTGTAATTCAGTTCCTGTGTAGCCAAGTTTACATTCCGTGTATTACTGATATCTTATGATGTTTCTTTTTCTGTGTGACTTATTTCAGTTACAATCATCATACCTGAATCCACTCATTGTGATGCTAAGGGCCTGATGACATAGATTTCATTGCTGAGTGATATTGCTTTGTAAGTAAATACCACAACTTCTTTATCCATTTTTCACTTTCTGCGATGTTGAACTTGTACTGTAAACGAGGTTCTTGTAAACAGAGGCGTCCCAAACTTTGGGGTGGCTGTGTCTTTTTGATTTTAATTTCCCTAAGCTATAGGACCATAAGTGGCAGTGCCCTAGGCTCTGTTGCTTTGTTTTTTAGATGTTTCAGGAAACACCATACACTTCTCCCGAGTGTCTGTTGGCAATTTACATCCCGCCCATCAGCATAACAAGGCTCCCAGTTCTCCATGGCCTGTCCTGCCTTTCTGGATTTTACACTTTTTTCAGATGGCCCTTTTGACCGGGGGGAAGTGAGACTTCATTGTAGTGCAGATTTCCTTTGCAAGCTTGCTTGGTTGGCCAAAAAGGGCGTATGCGTTTTTTCCTGAATATATTCAGGAAAAAACGCATACGCCCTTTTTGGCCAAGTGCATCATTGTGGACGTTCTGCCTCTTTTCCTATGCTTTCAATGCAATTCCAGTCTACCTCCTGAAATCGGTTTCCTGCAATTCTGCCCCGCTTTCAAGTCCTCTTGGCAGCCTTACTTCAGTCTATTTTTGGACGATAGCTGTCATTTATAACTCTGCAGGTTTGTGAATTACAGTGCCCCTGAGCTCCTTTCTTCAACTCGCTTTCTTTTGAGCTGGCCGCAACACCGCAGGATGGCTTCAGGCCCTAATCTGGTTCCGGCACGGCACGCTGAGCCTTTGGTTAATTCCTCTTCCTGGTGGGAAATGAGAGTTAAATTTGCCCGTCCAGACACCTCCAGCTAGCCTCTCATTGGTTCTCGCTATTCCTGTTCATCTTCCGCAGAAATTGCAAACTGGGCCAAACAGGAGGTTAAAGGGACTGACTCTCCAAGTGGGGAGAGTGTTAGTAAAGCGTCTGGAATGTTGCACCCGAGTACCAGGGGAGGAAAACTGAGACATATTTGAACACGTCTCCCGATCACATGGTTGATCATACTCTAGGTTCCACATGCATGTTTTAGCTGAAGGAAGAATACCTTAAACCTGGGTAGTTGAAACCCGTGGAATGGGTACCATGCAATATGACTTCAAAGGTTCTTCATTTGCTCACCGAACCTCTCCAATCCTATCACTGCTGCGTTTATGCCCCTGTACACATGCTTGATTCTCTTTCGGAGACATAGCAATCATTGGTTTTTAAGACACTTACTAGTCAGGTACATTCTTAGGCGTTTAATATGCGATGTTGAGTCCATTTCGTTGAGCAAGGAGTAGCTCTTGTCTATTCCATATTTGACTTAAGGAACTTTATCTGTGCTCATTTCAATCTCTGGTTTTATGCAGCACCCCAACTCACCTTTACCCTTAAGCAAGCATAAGTTGGTTTTCTAAATTTGAGACCCTGTTCTGTTCTGTAATTCAGTTCCTGTGTAGCCAAGTTTACATTCCGTGTATTACTGATATCTTATGATGTTTCATTTTCTGTGTGACTTATTTCAGTTAGAATCATCATACCTGAATCCACTCATTGTGATGCTAAGGGCCTGATGACATAAATTTCATTGCTGAGTGATATTGCTTTGTAAGTGAATACTACAACTTCTTTATCCATTTTTCACTTTCTGCGATGTTGAACTTGTACTGTAAACGAGGTTCTTGTAAACAGAGCCGTTCCAAACTTTGGGGTGGCTGTGTCTTTTTGATTTTAATTTCCCTAAGCTATAGGACCATAAGTGCCAGTGCCCTAGGCTCTGTTGCTTTGTTTTTTAGATGTTTCAGGAAACACCATACACTTCTCCCGAGTGTCTGTTGGCAATTTACATCTCGCCCATCAGCATAACAAGGCTCCCAGTTCTCCATGGCCTGTCCTGCCTTTCTGGATTTTACACTTTTTTCAGATGGCCCTTTTGACCGGGGGGAAGTGAGACTTCATTGTAGTGCAGATTTCCTTTGCAAGCTTGCTTGGTTGGCCAAAAAGGGCGTATGCGTTTTTTCCTGAATATATTCAGGAAAAAACGCATACGCCCTTTTTGGCCAAGTGCATCATTGTGGACGTTCTGCCTCTTTTCCTATGCTTTCAATGCAATTCCAGTCTACCTCCTGAAATCGGTTTCCTGCAATTCTGCCCCGCTTTCAAGTCCTCTTGGCAGCCTTACTTCAGTCTATTTTTGGACGATAGCTGTCATTTATAACTCTGCAGGTTTGTGAATTACAGTGCCCCTGAGCTCCTTTCTTCAACTCGCTTTCTTTTGAGCTGGCCGCAACACTGCAGGATGGCTTCAGGCCCTAATCTTGTTCCGGCACGGCACGCTGAGCCTTTGGTTAATTCCTCTTCCTGGTGGGAAATGAGAGTTAAATTTGCCCGTCCAGACACCTCCAGCTAGCCTCTCATTGGTTCTCGCTATTCCTGTTCATCTTCCGCAGAAATTGCAAACTGGGCCAAACAGGAGGTTAAAGGCACTGACTCTCCAAGTGGGGAGAGTGTTAGTAAAGCGTCTGGAATGTTGCACCCGAGTACCAGGGGAGGAAAACTGGGACATATTTGAACACGTCTCCCGATCACATGGTTGATCATACTCTAGGTTCCCATGCATGTTTTAGCTGAAGGAAGAATACCTTAAACCTGGGTAGTTGAAACCCGTGGAATGGGTACCATGCAATATGACTTCAAAGGGTCTTCATTTGCTCACCGAACCTCTCCAATCCTATCACTGCTGCGTTTATGCCCCTGTACACATGCTTGATTCTCTTTCAGAGACATAGCAATCCATAGGTTTTAAGATACTTACTAGTCAGGTACATTCTTAGGCGTTTAATATGCGCTGTTGAGTCCATTTCGTTGAGCAAGGAGTAGCTCTTGTCTATTCCATATTTGGCTAGGAACTTTATCTGTGCTCATTTCAATCTCTGGTTTTATGCAGCACCCCAACTCACCTTTACCCTTAAGCAAGCATAAGTTGGTTTTCTAAATTTGAGACCCTGTTCTGTTCTGTAATTCAGTTCCTGTGTAGCCAAGTTTACATTCCGTGTATTACTGATATCTTATGATGTTTCTTTTTCTGTGTGACTTACTTCAGTTAGAATCATCATACCTGAATCCACTCATTGTGCTGCTACGGGCCTGATGACACAGATTTTATTGCTGAGTGATATTGCTTTTTAAGTAAATACCACAACTTCTTTATCCATTTTTCACTTACTGCGATGTTGAACTTGTACTGTAAACGAGGTTCTTGTAAACAGAGCCGTTCGAAAGTTTGGGGTGGCTGTGTCTTTTTGATTTTAATTTCCCTAAGCTATAGGACCATAAGTGGAAGTGCCCTAGGTTCTGTTGCTTTGCTTTTTCGATGTTTCAGGAAACACCATACACTTCTCCCGAGTGTCTGTTGGCAATTTACATCCCGCCCATCAGCATAACAAGGCTCCCAGTTCTCCATGGCCTGTCCTGCCTTTCTGGATTTTACACTTTTTTCAGATGGCCCTTTTGACCGGGGGGGAAGTGAGACTTCATTGTAGTGCAGATTTCCTTTGCAAGCTTGCTTGGTTGGCCAAAAAGGGCGTATGCGTTTTTTCCTGAATATATTCAGGAAAAAACGCATACGCCCTTTTTGGCCAAGTGCATCATTGTGGACGTTCTGCCTCTTTTCCTATGCTTTCAATGCAATTCCAGTCTACCTCCTGAAATCGGTTTCCTGCAATTCTGCCCCGCTTTCAAGTCCTCTTGGCAGCCTTACTTCAGTCTATTTTTGGACGATAGCTGTCATTTATAACTCTGCAGGTTTGTGAATTACAGTGCCCCTGAGCTCCTTTCTTCAACTCGCTTTCTTGTGACCTGGCTGCAACACCGCAGGATGGCTTCAGGCCCTAATCTGGTTCCTGCACGGCACGCTGAGCCTTTGGTTAATTCCTCTTCCTGGTGGGAAATGAGAGTTAAATTTGCCCGTCCAGACACCTCCAGCTAGCCTCTCATTGGTTCTCGCTATTCCTGTTCATCTTCTGCAGAAATTGCAAACTGGGCCAAACAGGAGGTTAAAGGCGCTGACTCTCCAAGTGGGGAGAGAGTTAGTAAAGCGTCTGGAATGTTGCACCCGAGTACCAGGGGAGGAAAACTGAGACATATTTGAACACGTCTCCCGTTCACATGGTTGATCATACTTGGGTTCCACATGCATGTTTTATCTGAAGGAAGAATACCTTAAACCTGGAGAGTTCAGACCCGTGTAATGGGTACCATGCAATATGACTTCAAAGGGTCTTCATTTGCTCACCGAACCTCTCCAATCCTATCACTGCTGCGTTTATGCCCCTGTACACACGCTTGATTCTCTTTTGGAGACATAGCAATCCATAGGTTTTAAGATACTTACTAGTCAGGTACATTCTTAGGCGTTTAATATGGGGTGTTGAGTCCATTTCGTTGAGCAAGGAGTAGCTCTTGTCTATTCCATATTTGGCTTAAGGAACTTTATCTGTGCTCATTTCAATCTCTGGTTTTATGCAGCACCCCAACTCACCTTTACCCTTAAGCAAGCATAAGTTGGTTTTCTAAATTTGAGACACTGTTCTGTTTTGGAATTCAGTTCCTGTGTAGCCAAGTTTACATTCCGTGTATTAGTGATATCTTATGATGTTTCTTTTTCTGTGTGACTTATTTCAGTTAGAATCATCATACCTGAATCCACTCATTGTGCTGCTAAGGGCCTGATGACACAGATTTCATTGCTGAGTGATATGCTTTGTAAGTAAATACCACAACTTCTTTATCCATTTTTCACTTACTGCGATGTTGAACTTGTACTGTAAACGAGGTTCTTGTATACAGATCCGTTCCAAACTTTGGGGTGGCTGTGTCTTTTTGATTTTAATTTCCCTAAGCTATAGGACCATAAGTGGAAGTGCCGTAGGTTCTGTTGCTTTGTTTTTTACATGTTTCAGGAAACACCATACACTTCTCCCGAGTGGTTGTTGGCAATTTACATCCCGCCCCTCAGCATAACAAGGCTCCCAGTCCTCCATGGCCTGTCTTGTCTTTCTGGATTTTACACTTTTTTCAGATGGCCCTTTTGACCGGGGGGAAGTGAGACTTCATTGTAGTGCAGATTTCCTTTGCAAGCTTGCTTGGTTGGCCAAAAAGGGCGTATGCGTTTTTTCCTGAATATATTCAGGAAAAAACGCATACGCCCTTTTTGGCCAAGTGCATCATTGTGGACGTTCTGCCTCTTTTCCTACGCTTTCAATGCAATTCCAGTCTACCTCCTGAAATCGGTTTCCTGCAATTCTGCCCCGCTTTCAAGTCCTCTTGGCAGCCTTACTTCAGTCTATTTTTGGACGATAGCTGTCATTTATAACTCTGCAGGTTTGTGAATTACAGTACCCCTGAGCTCCTTTCCTCAACTCGCTTTCTTGTGACCTGGCCGCAACACCGCAGGATGGCTTCAGGCCCTAATGAGGTTCCGGCACGGCACGCTGAGCCTTTGGTTAATTCCTCTTCCTGGTGGGAAATGAGAGTTAAATTTGCCCGTCCAGACACCTCCAGCTAGTCTCTCATTGGTTCTCGCTATTCCTGTTCATCTTCTGCAGAAATTGCAAACTGGGCCAAACAGGAGGTTAAAGGCGCTGACTCTCCAAGTGGGGAGAGTGTTAGTAAAGCGTCTGGAATGTTGCACCCGAGTACCAGGGGAGGAAAACTGAGACATATTTGAACACGTCTCCCGATCACATGGTTGATCATACTCTAGGTTCCACATGCATGTTTTAGCTGAAGGAAGAATACCTTAAACCTGGAGAGTTGAGACCCGTGTAATGCGTACCATGCAATATGACTTCAAAGGGTCTTCATTTGCTCACCGAACCTCTCCAATCCTATCACAGCTGCGTTTATGCCCCTGTACACACGCTTGATTCTCTTTCGGAGACATAGCAATCCATAGGTTTTAAGATACTTACTAGTCAGGTACATTCTTAGGCGTTTAATATGCGGTGTTGAGTCCATTTCGTTGAGCAAGGAGTAGCTCTTGTCTATTCCATATTTGGCTTAAGGAACTTTATCTGTGCTCATTTCAATCTCTGGTTTTATGCAGCACCCCAACTCACCTTTCCCCTTAAGCAAGCATAAGTTGGTTTTCTAAATTTGAGACCCTGTTCTGTTCTGTAATTCAGTTCCTGTGTAGCCAAGTTTACATTCCGTGTATTACTGATATCTTATGATGTTTCTTTTTCTGTGTGACTTATTTCAGTTAGAATCATCATACCTGAATCCACTCATTGTGATGCTAAGGGCCTGATGACATAAATTTCATTGCTGAGTGATATTGCTTTGTAAGTGAATACTACAACTTCTTTATCCATTTTTCACTTTCTGCGATGTTGAACTTATACTGTAAACGAGGTTCTTGTAAACAGAGCCGTTCCAAACTTTGGGGTGGCTGTGTCTTTTCGATTTTAATTTCCCTAAGCTATAGGACCATAAGTGGCAGTGCCCTAGGCTCTGTTGCTTTGTTTTTTAGATGTTTCAGGAAACACCATACACTTCTCCCGAGTGTCTGTTGGCAATTTACATCCCGCCCATCAGCATAACAAGGCTCCCAGTTCTCCATGGCCTGTCCTGCCTTTCTGGATTTTACACTTTTTTCAGATGGCCCTTTTGACCGGGGGGAAGTGAGACTTCATTGTAGTGCAGATTTCCTTTGCAAGCTTGCTTGGTTGGCCAAAAAGGGCGTATGCGTTTTTTCCTGAATATATTCAGGAAAAAACGCATACGCCCTTTTTGGCCAAGTGCATCATTGTGGACGTTCTGCCTCTTTTCCTATGCTTTCAATGCAATTCCAGTCTACCTCCTGAAATCGGTTTCCTGCAATTCTGCCCCGCTTTCAAGTCCTCTTGGCAGCCTTACTTCAGTCTATTTTTGGACGATAGCTGTCATTTATAACTCTGCAGGTTTGTGAATTACAGTGCCCCTGAGCTCCTTTCTTCAACTCGCTTTCTTTTGAGCTGGCCGCAACACCGCAGGATGGCTTCAGGCCCTAATCTTGTTCCGGCACGGCACGCTGAGCCTTTGGTTAATTCCTCTTCCTGGTGGGAAATGAGAGTTAAATTTGCCCGTCCAGACACCTCCAGCTAGCCTCTCATTGGTTCTCGCTATTCCTGTTCATCTTCCGCAGAAATTGCAAACTGGGCCAAACAGGAGGTTAAAGGGACTGACTCTCCAAGTGGTGAGAGTGTTAGTAAAGCGTCTGGAATGTTGCACCCGAGTACCAGGGGAGGAAAACTGGGACATATTTGAACACGTCTCCCGATCACATGGTTGATCATACTCTAGGTTCCACATGCATGTTTTAGCTGAAGGAAGAATACCTTAAACCTGGGTAGTTGAAACCCGTGGAATGGGTACCATGCAATATGACTTCAAAGGGTCTTCATTTGCTCACCGAACCTCTCCAATCCTATCACTGCTGCGTTTATGCCCCTGTACACATGCTTGATTCTCTTTCAGAGACATAGCAATCCATAGGTTTTAAGATACTTACTAGTCAGGTACATTCTTAGGCGTTTAATATGCGGTGTTGAGTCCATTTCGTTGAGCAAGGAGTAGCTCTTGTCTATTCCATATTTGGCTTAAGGAACTTTATCTGTGCTCATTTCAATCTCTGGTTTTATGCAGCACCCCAACTCACCTTTCCCCTTAAGCAAGCATAAGTTGGTTTTCTAAATTTGAGACCCTGTTCTGTTCTGTAATTCAGTTCCTGTGTAGCCAAGTTTACATTCCGTGTATTACTGATATCTTATGATGTTTCTTTTTCTGTGTGACTTATTTCAGTTAGAATCATCATACCTGAATCCACTCATTGTGATGCTAAGGGCCTGATGACATAGATTTCATTGCTGAGTGATATTGCTTTGTAAGTAAATACCACAACTTCTTTATCCATTTTTCACTTTCTGCGATGTTGAACTTGTACTGTAAAGGAGGTTCTTGTAAACAGAGGCGTCCCAAACTTTGGGGTGGCTGTGTCTTTTTGATTTTAATTTCCCTAAGCTATAGGACCATAAGTGGAAGTGCCCTAGGTTCTGTTGCTTTGTTTTTTAGATGTTTCAGGAAACACCATATACTTCTCCCGAGTGGTTGTTGGCAATTTACATCCCGCCCATCAGCATAACAAGGCTCCCAGTTCTCCATGGCCTGTCCTGCCTTTCTGGATTTTACACTTTTTTCAGATGGCCCTTTTGACCGGGGGGAAGTGAGACTTCATTGTAGTGCAGATTTCCTTTGCAAGCTTGCTTGGTTGGCCAAAAAGGGCGTATGCGTTTTTTCCTGAATATATTCAGGAAAAAACGCATACGCCCTTTTTGGCCAAGTGCATCATTGTGGACGTTCTGCCTCTTTTCCTATGCTTTCAATGCAATTCCAGTCTACCTCCTGAAATCGGTTTCCTGCAATTCTGCCCCGCTTTCAAGTCCTCTTGGCAGCCTTACTTCAGTCTATTTTTGGACGATAGCTGTCATTTATAACTCTGCAGGTTTGTGAATTACAGTGCCCCTGGGCTCCTTTCTTCAACTCGCTTTCTTTTGAGCTGGCCGCAACACCGCAGGATGGCTTCAGGCCCTAATCTGGTTCCGGTACGGCACGCTGAGCCTTTGGTTATTTCCTCTTCCTGGTGGGAAATGAGAGTTAAATTTGGCCGTCCAGACACCTCCAGCTAGCCTCTCATTGGTTCTCGCTATTCCTGTTCATCTTCCGCAGAAATTGCAAACTGGGCCAAACAGGAGGTTAAAGGGACTGACTCTCCAAGTCGGGAGAGTGTTATAAAGCATCTGGAATGTTGCACCCGAGTACCAGGGGAGGAAAACTGAGACATATTTGAACACGTCTCCCGTTCACATGGTTGATCATACTCTGGGTTCCACATGCATGTTTTAGCTGAAGGAAGAATACCTTAAACCTGGAGAGTTGAGACCCGTGGAATGGGTACCATGCAATATGACTTCAAAGGGTCTTCATTTGCTCACCGAACCTCTCCAATCCTATCACTGCTGCGTTTATGCCCCTGTACACATGCTTGATTCTCTTTTGGAGACATAGCAATCCATAGGTTTTCCGATACTTACTAGTCAGGTACATTCTTAGGCGTTTAATATGTGGTGTTGAGTCCATTTCGTTGAGCAAGGAGTAGCTCTTGTCTATTCCATATTTGACTTAAGGAACTTTATCTGTGCTCATTTCAATCTCTGGTTTTATGCAGCACCCCAACTCACCTTTCCCCTTAAGCAAGCATAAGTTGGTTTTCTAAATTTGAGACCCTGTTCTGTTCTGTAATTCAGTTCCTGTGTAGCCAAGTTTACATTCCGTGTATTACTGATATCTTATGATGTTTCTTTTTCTGTGTGACTTATTTCAGTTAGAATCATCATACCTGAATCCACTCATTGTGCTGCTATGGGCCTGATGACACAGATTTCATTGCTGAGTGATATTGCTTTGTAAGTAAATACCACAACTTCTTTATCCATTTTTCACTTTCTGCGATGTTGAACTTGTACTGTAAACGAGGTTCTTGTAAACAGAGCCGTTCGAAAGTTTGGGGTGGCTGTGTCTTTTTGATTTTAATTTCCCTAAGCTATAGGACCATAAGTGGCAGTGCCCTAGGCTCTGTTGCTTTGTTTTTTAGATGTTTCAGGAAACACCATACACTTCTCCCAAGTGTCTGTTGGCAATTTACATCCCGCCCATCAGAATAACAAGGCTCCCAGTTCTCCATGGCCTGTCCTGCCTTTCTGGATTTTACACTTTTTTCAGATGGCCCTTTTGACCGTGGGGAAGTGAGACTTCATTGTAGTGCAGATTTCCTTTGCAAGCTTGCTTGGTTGGCCAAAAAGGGCGTATGCGTTTTTTCCTGAATATATTCAGGAAAAAATGCATACGCCCTTTTTGGCCAAGTGCATCATTGTGGACGTTCTGCCTCTTTTCCTATGCTTTCAATGCAATTCCAGTCTACCTCCTGAAATCGGTTTCCTGCAATTCCGCCCCGCTTTCAAGTCCTCTTGGCAGCCTTACTTCAGTCTATTTTTGGACGATAGCTGTCATTTATAACTCTGCAGGTTTGTGAATTACAGTGCCCCTGAGCTCCTTTCTTCAACTCGCTTTCTTGTGACCTGGCCGCAACACCGCAGGATGGCTTCAGGCCCTAATCTGTTTCTGGCACGGCATGCTGAGCCTTTGGTTAATTCCTCTTCCTGGTGGGAAATGAGAGTTAAATTTGCCCGTCCAGACACCTCCAGCTAGTCTCTCATTGGTTCTCGCTATTCCTGTTCATCTTCCGCAGAAATTGCAAACTGGGCCAAACAGGAGGTTAAAGGGACTGACTCTCCAAGTGGTGAGAGTGTTAGTAAAGCGTCTGGAATGTTGCACCCGAGTACCAGGGGAGGAAAACTGAGACATATTTGAACACGTCTCCCGATCACATGGTTGATCATACTCTAGGTTCCACATGCATGTTTTAGCTGAAGGAAGAATACCTTAAACCTGGAGAGTTGAGACCCGTGTAATGCGTACCATGCAATATGACTTCAAAGGGTCTTCATTTGCTCACCGAACCTCTCCAATCCTATCACTGCTGCGTTTATGCCCCTGTACACATGCTTGATTCTCTTTTGGAGACATAGCAATCCATAGGTTTTACGATACTTACTAGTCAGGTACATTCTTAGGCGTTTAATATGCGGTGTTGAGTCCATTTCGTTGAGCAAGGAGTAGCTCTTGTCTATTCCATATTTGACTTAAGGAACTTTATCTGTGCTCATTTCAATCTCTGGTTTTATGCAGCACCCCAACTCACCTTTCCCCTTAAGCAAGCATAAGTTGTTTTTCTAAATTTGAGACCCTGTTCTGTTTTGGAATGTAGTTCCTGTGTAGCCAAGTTTCCATTCCGTGTATTACTGATATCTTATGATGTTTCTTTTTCTGTGTGACTTACTTCAGTTAGAATCATCATACCTGAATCCACTCATTGTGCTGCTAAGGGCCTGATGACACAGATTTCATTGCTGAGTGATATTGCTTTGTAAGTAAATACCACAACTTCTTTATCCATTTTTCACTTTCTGCGATGTTGAACTTGTACTGTAAACGAGGTTCTTGTAAACAGAGCCGTTCCAAACTTTGGGGTGGCTGTGTCTTTTTGATTTTAATTTCCCTAAGCTATAGGACCATAAGTGGAAGTGCCCTAGGTTCTGTTGCTTTGTTTTTTAGATGTTTCAGGAAACACCATACACTTCTCCCGAGTGGTTGTTGGCAATTTACATCCCGCCCATCAGCATAACAAGGCTCCCAGTTCTCCATGGCCTGTCCTGCCTTTCTGGATTTTACACTTTTTTCAGATGGCCCTTTTGACCGGGGGGAAGTGAGACTTCATTGTAGTGCAGATTTCCTTTGCAAGCTTGCTTGGTTGGCCAAAAAGGGCGTATGCGTTTTTTCCTGAATATATTCAGGAAAAAACGCATACACCCTTTTTGGCCAAGTGCATCATTGTGGACGTTCTGCCTCTTTTCCTATGCTTTCAATGCAATTCCAGTCTACCTCCTGAAATCGGTTTCCTGCAATTCTGCCCCGCTTTCAAGTCCTCTTGGCAGCCTTACTTCAGTCTATTTTTGAACGATAGCTGTCATTTATAACTCTGCAGGTTTGTGAATTACAGTGCCCCTGAGCTCCTTTCTTCAACTCGCTTTCTTGTGACCTGGCCGCAACACCACAGGATGGCTTCAGGCCCTAATCTGGTTCTGGCACGGCACGCTGAGCCTTTGGTTAATTCCTCTTCCTGGTGGGAAATGAGAGTTAAATTTGCCCGTCCAGACACCTCCAGCTAGTCTCTTATTGGTTCTCGCTATTCCTGTTCATCTTCCGCAGAAATTGCAAACTGGGCCAAACAGGAGGTTAAAGGGACTGACTCTCCAAGTGGGGAGAGTGTTAGTAAAGCGTCTGGAATGTTGCACCCGAGTACCAGGGGAGGAAAACTGAGACATATTTGAACACGTCTCCCGATCACATGGTTGATCATACTCTAGGTTCCACATGCATGTTTTAGCTGAAGGAAGAATACCTTAAACCTGGAGAGTTGAGACCCGTGTAATACGTACCATGCAATATGACTTCAAAGGGTCTTCATTTGCTCACCGAACCTCTCCAATCCTATCACTGCTGCGTTTATGCCCCTGTACACATGCTTGATTCTCTTTTGGAGACATAGCAATCCATAGGTTTTCCGATACT
Source organism: Stenella coeruleoalba (assembly GCF_951394435.1). Lineage (NCBI taxonomy): Eukaryota > Metazoa > Chordata > Mammalia > Artiodactyla > Delphinidae > Stenella > Stenella coeruleoalba. The sequence goes on along the minus strand of NW_027646356.1, from coordinate 127,667 downwards.
TACTAGTCAGGTACATTCTTAGGCGTTTAATATGTGGTGTTGAGTCCATTTCGTTGAGCAAGGAGTAGCTCTTGTCTATTCCATATTTGACTTAAGGAACTTTATCTGTGCTCATTTCAATCTCTGGTTTTATGCAGCACCCCAACTCACCTTTACCCTTAAGCAAGCATAAGTTGGTTTTCTAAATTTGAGACCCTGTTCTGTTCTGTAATTCAGTTCCTGTGTAGCCAAGTTTACATTCCGTGTATTACTGATATCTTATGATGTTTCTTTTCTGTGTGACTTATTTCAGTTAGAATCATCATACCTGAATCCACTCATTGTGCTGCTACGGGCCTGATGACACAGATTTTATTGCTGAGTGATATTGCTTTTTAAGTAAATACCACAACTTCTTTATCCATTTTTCACTTTCTGCGATGTTGAACTTGTACTGTAAACGAGGTTCTTGTAAACAGAGCCGTTCGAAAGTTTGGGGTGGCTGTGTCTTTTTGATTTTAATTTCCCTAAGCTATAGGACCATAAGTGGCAGTGCCCTAGGCTCTGTTGCTTTGTTTTTTAGATGTTTCAGGAAACACCATACACTTCTCCCGAGTGTCTGTTGGCAATTTACATCCCGCCCATCAGCATAACAAGGCTCCCAGTTCTCCATGGCCTGTCCTGCCTTTCTGGATTTTACACTTTTTTCAGATGGCCCTTTTGACCGGGGGGAAGTGAGACTTCATTGTAGTGCAGATTTCCTTTGCAAGCTTGCTTGGTTGGCCAAAAAGGGCGTATGCGTTTTTTCCTGAATATATTCAGGAAAAAACGCATACGCCCTTTTTGGCCAAGTGCATCATTGTGGACGTTCTGCCTCTTTTCCTATGCTTTCAATGCAATTCCAGTCTACCTCCTGAAATCGGTTTCCTGCAATTCTGCCCCGCTTTCAAGTCCTCTTGGCAGCCTTACTTCAGTCTATTTTTGGACGATAGCTGTCATTTATAACTCTGCAGGTTTGTGAATTACAGTGCCCCTGAGCTCCTTTCTTCAACTCGCTTTCTTGTGACCTGGCTGCAACACCGCAGGATGGCTTCAGGCCCTAATCTGGTTCCGGCACGGCACGCTGAGCCTTTGGTTAATTCCTCTTCCTGGTGGGAAATGAGAGTTAAATTTGCCCGTCCAGACACCTCCAGCTAGCCTCTCATTGGTTCTCGCTATTCCTGTTCATCTTCCGCAGAAATTGCAAACTGGGCCAAACAGGAGGTTAAAGGCGCTGACTCTCCAAGTGGGGAGAGAGTTAGTAAAGCGTCTGGAATGTTGCACCCGTGTACCAGGGGAGGAAAACTGAGACATATTTGAACACGTCTCCCGTTCACATGGTTGATCATACTTGGGTTCCACATGCATGTTTTAGCTGAAGGAAGAATACCTTAAACCTGGAGAGTTCAGACCCGTGTAAAGGGTACCATGCAATATGACTTCAAAGGCTCTTCATTTGCTCACCGAACCTCTCCAATCCTATCACTGCTGCGTTTATGCCCCTGTACACACGCTTGATTCTCTTTTGGAGACATAGCAATCCATAGGTTTTAAGATACTTACTAGTCAGGTACATTCTTAGGCGTTTAATATGGGGTGTTGAGTCCATTTCGTTGAGCAAGGAGTAGCTCTTGTCTATTCCATATTTGGCTTAAGGAACTTTATCTGTGCTCATTTCAATCTCTGGTTTTATGCAGCACCCCAACTCACCTTTCCCCTTAAGCAAGCATAAGTTGGTTTTCTAAATTTGAGACCCTGTTCTGTTTTGGAATTCAGTTCCTGTGTAGCCAAGTTTACATTCCGTGTATTAGTGATATCTTATGATGTTTCTTTTTCTGTGTGACTTATTTCAGTTAGAATCATCGTACTTGAATCCACTCATTGTGTTGCTAAGGGCCTGATGACACAGATTTCATTGCTGAGTGATATTGCTTTGTAAGTAAATACCACAACTTCTTTATCCATTTTTCACTTTCTGCGATGTTGAACTTGTACTGTAAACGAGGTTCTTGTAAACAGATCCGTTCCAAACTTTGGGGTGGCTGTGTCTTTTTGATTTTAATTTCTCTAAGCTATAGGACCATAAGTGGAAGTGCCCTAGGTTCTGTTGCTTTGTTTTTTACATGTTTCAGGAAACACCATACACTTCTCCCGAGTGGTTGTTGGCAATTTACATCCCGCCCATCAGCATAACAAGGCTCCCAGTTCTCCATGGCCTGTCTTGTCTTTCTGGATTTTACACTTTTTTCAGATGGCCCTTTTGACCGGGGGGAAGTGAGACTTCATTGTAGTGCAGATTTCCTTTGCAAGCTTGCTTGGTTGGCCAAAAAGGGCGTATGCGTTTTTTCCTGAATATATTCAGGAAAAAACGCATACGCCCTTTTTGGCCAAGTGCATCATTGTGGACGTTCTGCCTCTTTTCCTATGCTTTCAATGCAATTCCAGTCTACCTCCTGAAATCGGTTTCCTGCAATTCTGCCCCGCTTTCAAGTCCTCTTGGCAGCCTTACTTCAGTCTATTTTTGGACGATAGCTGTCATTTATAAGTCTGCAGGTTTGTGAATTACAGTGCCCCTGAGCTCCTTTCTTCAACTCGCTTTCTTGTGACCTGGCCGCAACACCGCAGGATGGCTTCAGGTCCTAATCTGGTTCCGGCCCGGCATGCTGAGCCTTTGGTTAATTCCTCTTCCTGGTGGGAAATGAGAGTTAAATTTGCCCGTCCAGACACCTCCAGCTAGTCTCTCATTGGTTCTCGCTATTCCTGTTCATCTTCCGCAGAAATTGCAAACTGGGCCAAACAGGAGGTTAAAGGGACTGACTCTCCAAGTCGGGAGAGTGTTAGTAAAGCGTCTGGAATGTTGCACCCGAGTACCAGGGGAGGAAAACTGAGACATATTTGAACACGTCTCCCGATCACATGGTTGATCATACTCTAGGTTCCAAATGCATGTTTTAGCTGAAGGAAGAATACCTTAAACCTGGAGAGTTGAGACCCGTGTAATGCGTACCATGCAATATGACTTCAAAGGGTCTTCATTTGCTCACCGAACCTCTCCAATCCTATCACTGCTGCGTTTATGCCCCTGTACACACGCTTGATTCTCTTTCGGAGACATAGCAATCCATAGGTTTTAAGATACTTACTAGTCAGGTACATTCTTAGGCGTTTAATATGCGGTGTTGAGTCCATTTCGTTGAGCAAGGAGTAGCTCTTGTCTATTCCATATTTGGCTTAAGGAACTTTATCTGTGCTCATTTCAATCTCTGGTTTTATGCAGCACCCCAACTCACCTTTCCCCTTAAGCAAGCATAAGTTGGTTTTCTAAATTTGAGACCCTGTTCTGTTCTGTAATTCAGTTCCTGTGTAGCCAAGTTTACATTCCGTGTATTACTGATATCTTATGATGTTTCTTTTCTGTGTGACTTATTTCAGTTAGAATCATCATACCTGAATCCACTCATTGTGCTGCTACGGGCCTGATGACACAGATTTTATTGCTGAGTGATATTGCTTTTTAAGTAAATACCACAACTTCTTTATCCATTTTTCACTTTCTGCGATGTTGAACTTGTACTGTAAACGAGGTTCTTGTAAACAGAGCCGTTCGAAAGTTTGGGGTGGCTGTGTCTTTTTGATTTTAATTTCCCTAAGCTATAGGACCATAAGTGGAAGTGCCCTAGGTTCTGTTGCTTTGCTTTTTCGATGTTTCAGGAAACACCATACACTTCTCCCGAGTGTCTGTTGGCAATTTACATCCCGCCCATCAGCATAACAAGGCTCCCAGTTCTCCATGGCCTGTCCTGCCTTTCTGGATTTTACACTTTTTTCAGATGGCCCTTTTGACCGGGGGGAAGTGAGACTTCATTGTAGTGCAGATTTCCTTTGCAAGCTTGCTTGGTTGGCCAAAAAGGGCGTATGCGTTTTTTCCTGAATATATTCAGGAAAAAACGCATACGCCCTTTTTGGCCAAGTGCATCATTGTGGACGTTCTGCCTCTTTTCCTATGCTTTCAATGCAATTCCAGTCTACCTCCTGAAATCGGTTTCCTGCAATTCTGCCCCGCTTTCAAGTCCTCTTGGCAGCCTTACTTCAGTCTATTTTTGGACGATAGCTGTCATTTATAACTCTGCAGGTTTGTGAATTACAGTGCCCCTGAGCTCCTTTCTTCAACTCGCTTTCTTGTGACCTGGCTGCAACACCGCAGGATGGCTTCAGGCCCTAATCTGGTTCCGGCACGGCACGCTGAGCCTTTGGTTAATTCCTCTTCCTGGTGGGAAATGAGAGTTAAATTTGCCCGTCCAGACACCTCCAGCTAGCCTCTCATTGGTTCTCGCTATTCCTGTTCATCTTCCGCAGAAATTGCAAACTGGGCCAAACAGGAGGTTAAAGGCGCTGACTCTCCAAGTGGGGAGAGAGTTAGTAAAGCGTCTGGAATGTTGCACCCGAGTACCAGGGGAGGAAAACTGAGACATATTTGAACACGTCTCCCGTTCACATGGTTGATCATACTTGGGTTCCACATGCATGTTTTAGCTGAAGGAAGAATACCTTAAACCTGGAGAGTTCAGACCCGTGTAAAGGGTACCATGCAATATGACTTCAAAGGCTCTTCATTTGCTCACCGAACCTCTCCAATCCTATCACTGCTGCGTTTATGCCCCTGTACACACGCTTGATTCTCTTTTGGAGACATAGCAATCCATAGGTTTTAAGATACTTACTAGTCAGGTACATTCTTAGGCGTTTAATATGGGGTGTTGAGTCCATTTCGTTGAGCAAGGAGTAGCTCTTTTCTATTCCATATTTGGCTTAAGGAACTTTATCTGTGCTCATTTCAATCTCTGGTTTTATGCAGCACCCCAACTCACCTTTACCCTTAAGCAAGCATAAGTTGGTTTTCTAAATTTGAGACACTGTTCTGTTTTGGAATTCAGTTCCTGTGTAGCCAAGTTTACATTCCGTGTATTAGTGATATCTTATGATGTTTCTTTTTCTGTGTGACTTATTTCAGTTAGAATCATCATACCTGAATCCACTCATTGTGCTGCTAAGGGCCTGATGACACAGATTTCATTGCTGAGTGATATGCTTTGTAAGTAAATACCACAACTTCTTTATCCATTTTTCACTTTCTGCGATGTTGAACTTGTACTGTAAACGAGGTTCTTGTATACAGATCCGTTCCAAACTTTGGGGTGGCTGTGTCTTTTTGATTTTAATTTCCCTAAGCTATAGGACCATAAGTGGAAGTGCCGTAGGTTCTGTTGCTTTGTTTTTTACATGTTTCAGGAAACACCATACACTTCTCCCGAGTGGTTGTTGGCAATTTACATCCCGCCCATCAGCATAACAAGGCTCCCAGTTCTCCATGGCCTGTCTTGTCTTTCTGGATTTTACACTTTTTTCAGATGGCCCTTTTGACTGGGGGGAAGTGAGACTTCATTGTAGTGCAGATTTCCTTTGCAAGCTTGCTTGGTTGGCCAAAAAGGGCGTATGCGTTTTTTCCTGAATATATTCAGGAAAAAACGCATACGCCCTTTTTGGCCAAGTGCATCATTGTGGACGTTCTGCCTCTTTTCCTACGCTTTCAATGCAATTCCAGTCTACCTCCTGAAATCGGTTTCCTGCAATTCTGCCCCGCTTTCAAGTCCTCTTGGCAGCCTTACTTCAGTCTATTTTTGGACGATAGCTGTCATTTATAACTCTGCAGGTTTGTGAATTACAGTACCCCTGAGCTCCTTTCCTCAACTCGCTTTCTTGTGACCTGGCCGCAACACCGCAGGATGGCTTCAGGCCCTAATGAGGTTCCGGCACGGCACGCTGAGCCTTTGGTTAATTCCTCTTCCTGGTGGGAAATGAGAGTTAAATTTGCCCGTCCAGACACCTCCAGCTAGTCTCTCATTGGTTCTCGCTATTCCTGTTCATCTTCCGCAGAAATTGCAAACTGGGCCAAACAGGAGGTTAAAGGCGCTGACTCTCCAAGTGGGGAGAGTGTTAGTAAAGCGTCTGGAATGTTGCATCCGAGTACCAGGGGAGGAAAACTGAGACATATTTGAACACGTCTCCCGATCACATGGTTGATCATACTCTAGGTTCCACATGCATGTTTTAGCTGAAGGAAGAATACCTTAAACCTGGAGAGTTGAGACCCGTGTAATGCGTACCATGCAATATGACTTCAAAGGGTCTTCATTTGCTCACCGAACCTCTCCAATCCTATCACTGCTGCGTTTATGCCCCTGTACACACGCTTGATTCTCTTTCGGAGACATAGCAATCCATAGGTTTTAAGATACTTACTAGTCAGGTACATTCTTAGGCGTTTAATATGCGGTGTTGAGTCCATTTCGTTGAGCAAGGAGTAGCTCTTGTCTATTCCATATTTGGCTTAAGGAACTTTATCTGTGCTCATTTCAATCTCTGGTTTTATGCAGCACCCCAACTCACCTTTCCCCTTAAGCAAGCATAAGTTGGATTTCTAAATTTGAGACCCTGTTCTGTTCTGTAATTCAGTTCCTGTGTAGCCAAGATTACATTCCGTGTATTACTGATATCTTATGATGTTTCTTTTTCTGTGTGACTTATTACAGTTAGAATCATCATACCTGAATCCACTCATTGTGCTGCTACGGGCCTGATGACACAGATTTCATTGCTGAGTGATATTGCTTTGTAAGTAAATACCACAACTTCTTTATCCATTTTTCACTTTCTGCGATGTTGAACTTGTACTGTAAACGAGGTTCTTGTAAACAGAGCCGTTCCAAACTTTGGGGTGGCTGTGTCTTTTTGATTTTAATTTCCCTAAGCTATAGGACCATAAGTGGAAGTGCCCTAGGTTCTGTTGCTTTGTTTTTTAGATGTTTCAGGAAACACCATACACTTCTCCCGAGTGGTTGTTGGCAATTTACATCCCGCCCATCAGCATAACAAGGCTCCCAGTTCTCCATGGCCTGTCCTGCCTTTCTGGATTTTACACTTTTTTCAGATGGCCCTTTTGACCGGGGGGAAGTGAGACTTCATTGTAGTGCAGATTTCCTTTGCAAGCTTGCTTGGTTGGCCAAAAAGGGCGTATGCGTTTTTTCCTGAATATATTCAGGAAAAAACGCATACGCCCTTTTTGGCCAAGTGCATCATTGTGGACGTTCTGCCTCTTTTCCTATGCTTTCAATGCAATTCCAGTCTACTCCTGAAATCGGTTTCCTGCAATTCTGCCCCGCTTTCAAGTCCTCTTGGCAGCCTTACTTCAGTCTATTTTTGGACGATAGCTGTCATTTATAAGTCTGCAGGTTTGTGAATTACAGTGCCCCTGAGCTCCTTTCTTCAACTCGCTTTCTTGTGACCTGGCCGCAACACCGCAGGATGGCTTCAGGCCCTAATCTGGTTCTGGCACGACACGCTGAGCCTTTGGTTAATTCCTCTTCCTGGTGGGAAATGAGAGTTAAATTTGCCCGTCCAGACACCTACAGCTAGTCTCTCATTGGTTCTCGCTATTCCTGTTCATCTTCCGCAGAAATTGCAAACTGGGCCAAACAGGAGGTTAAAGGGACTGACTCTCCAAGTCGGGAGAGTGTTAGTAAAGCGTCTGGAATGTTGCACCCGAGTACCAGGGGAGGAAAACTGAGACATATTTGAACACGTCTCCCGATCACATGGTTGATCATACTCTAGGTTCCACATGCATGTTTTAGCTGAAGGAAGAATACCTTAAACCTGGAGAGTTGAGACCCGTGGAATGGGTACCATGCAATATGACTTCAAAGGGTCTTCATTTGCTCACCGAACCTCTCCAATCCTATCACTGCTGCGTTTATGCCCCTGTACACATGCTTGATTCTCTTTCAGAGACATAGCAATCCATAGGTTTTAAGATACTTACTAGTCAGGTACATTCTTAGGCGTTTAATATGCGGTGTTGAGTCCATTTCGTTGAGCAAGGAGTAGCTCTTGTCTATTCCATATTTGACTTAAGGAACTTTATCTGTGCTCATTTCAATCTCTGGTTTTATGAAGCACCCCAACTCACCTTTCCCCTTAAGCAAGCATAAGTTGGTTTTCTAAATTTGAGACCCTGTTCTGTTCTGTAATTCAGTTCCTGTGTAGCCAAGTTTACATTCCGTGTATTACAGATATCTTATGATGTTTCTTTTTCTGTGTGACTTATTTCAGTTAGAATCATCATACCTGAATCCACTCATTGTGATGCTAAGGGCCTGATGACATAAATTTCATTGCTGAGTGATATTGCTTTGTAAGTGAATACTACAACTTCTTTATCCATTTTTCACTTTCTGCGATGTTGAACTTGTACTGTAAACGAGGTTCTTGTAAACAGAGCCGTTCCAAACTTTGGGGTGGCTGTGTCTTTTTGATTTTAATTTCCCTAAGCTATAGGACCATAAGTGGCAGTGCCCTAGGCTCTGTTGCTTTGTTTTTTAGATGTTTCAGGAAACACCATACACTTCTCCCGAGTGTCTGTTGGCAATTTACATCCCGCCCATCAGCATAACAAGGCTCCCAGTTGTCCATGGCCTGTCCTGCCTTTCTGGATTTTACACTTTTTTCAGATGGCCCTTTTGACCGGGGGGAAGTGAGACTTCATTGTAGTGCAGATTTCCTTTGCAAGCTTGCTTGGTTGGCCAAAAAGCGCGTATGCGTTTTTTCCTGAATATATTCAGGAAAAAACGCATACGCCCTTTTTGGCCAAGTGCATCATTGTGGACGTTCTGCCTCTTTTCCTATGCTTTCAATGCAATTCCAGTCTACCTCCTGAAATCGGTTTCCTGCAATTCTGCCCCGCTTTCAAGTCCTCTTGGCAGCCTTACTTCAGTCTATTTTTGGACGATAGCTGTCATTTATAACTCTGCAGGTTTGTGAATTACAGTGCCCCTGAGCTCCTTTCTTCAACTCGCTTTCTTTTGAGCTGGCCGCAACACCGCAGGATGGCTTCAGGCCCTAATTTTGTTCCGGCACGGCACGCTGAGCCTTTGGTTAATTCCTCTTCCTGGTGGGAAATGAGAGTTAAATTTGCCCGTCCAGACACCTCCAGCTAGCCTCTCATTGGTTCTCGCTATTCCTGTTCATCTTCCGCAGAAATTGCAAACTGGGCCAAACAGGAGGTTAAAGGGACTGACTCTCCAAGTGGGGAGAGTGTTAGTAAAGCGTCTGGAATGTTGCACCCGAGTACCAGGGGAGGAAAACTGGGACATATTTGAACACGTCTCCCGATCACATGGTTGATCATACTCTAGGTTCCACATGCATGTTTTAGCTGAAGGAAGAATACCTTAAACCTGGGTAGTTGAAACCCGTGGAATGGGTACCATGCAATATGACTTCAAAGGGTCTTCATTTGCTCACCGAACCTCTCCAATCCTATCACTGCTGCGTTTATGCCCCTGTACACATGCTTGATTCTCTTTTGGAGACATAGCAATCCATAGGTTTTCCGATACTTACTAGTCAGGTACATTCTTAGGCGTTTAATATGTGGTGTTGAGTCCATTTCATTGAGCAAGGAGTAGCTCTTGTATATTCCATATTTGGCTTAAGGAACTTTATCTGTGCTCATTTCAATCTCTGGTTTTATGCAGCACCCCAACTCACCTTTACCCTTAAGCAAGCATAAGTTGGTTTTCTAAATTTGAGACCCTGTTCTGTTCTGTAATTCAGTTCCTGTGTAGCCAAGTTTACATTCCGTGTATTACTGATATCTTATGATGTTTCTTTTCTGTGTGACTTATTTCAGTTAGAATCATCATACCTGAATCCACTCATTGTGCTGCTACGGGCCTGATGACACAGATTTTATTGCTGAGTGATATTGCTTTTTAAGTAAATACCACAACTTCTTTATCCATTTTTCACTTTCTGCGATGTTGAACTTGTACTGTAAACGAGGTTCTTGTAAACAGAGCCGTTCGAAAGTTTGGGGTGGCTGTGTCTTTTTGATTTTAATTTCCCTAAGCTATAGGACCATAAGTGGAAGTGCCCTAGGTTCTGTTGCTTTGCTTTTTCGATGTTTCAGGAAACACCATACACTTCTCCCGAGTGTCTGTTGGCAATTTACATCCCGCCCATCAGCATAACAAGGCTCCCAGTTCTCCATGGCCTGTCCTGCCTTTCTGGATTTTACACTTTTTTCAGATGGCCCTTTTGACCGGGGGGAAGTGAGACTTCATTGTAGTGCAGATTTCCTTTGCAAGCTTGCTTGGTTGGCCAAAAAGGGCGTATGCGTTTTTTCCTGAATATATTCAGGAAAAAACGCATACGCCCTTTTTGGCCAAGTGCATCATTGTGGACGTTCTGCCTCTTTTCCTATGCTTTCAATGCAATTCCAGTCTACCTCCTGAAATCGGTTTCCTGCAATTCTGCCCCGCTTTCAAGTCCTCTTGGCAGCCTTACTTCAGTCTATTTTTGGACGATAGCTGTCATTTATAACTCTGCAGGTTTGTGAATTACAGTGCCCCTGAGCTCCTTTCTTCAACTCGCTTTCTTGTGACCTGGCTGCAACACCGCAGGATGGCTTCAGGCCCTAATCTGGTTCCGGCACGGCACGCTGAGCCTTTGGTTAATTCCTCTTCCTGGTGGGAAATGAGAGTTAAATTTGCCCGTCCAGACACCTCCAGCTAGCCTCTCATTGGTTCTCGCTATTCCTGTTCATCTTCCGCAGAAATTGCAAACTGGGCCAAACAGGAGGTTAAAGGCGCTGACTCTCCAAGTGGGGAGAGAGTTAGTAAAGCGTCTGGAATGTTGCACCCGAGTACCAGGGGAGGAAAACTGAGACATATTTGAACACGTCTCCCGTTCACATGGTTGATCATACTTGGGTTCCACATGCATGTTTTAGCTGAAGGAAGAATACCTTAAACCTGGAGAGTTCAGACCCGTGTAAAGGGTACCATGCAATATGACTTCAAAGGCTCTTCATTTGCTCACCGAACCTCTCCAATCCTATCACTGCTGCGTTTATGCCCCTGTACACACGCTTGATTCTCTTTTGGAGACATAGCAATCCATAGGTTTTAAGATACTTACTAGTCAGGTACATTCTTAGGCGTTTAATATGGGGTGTTGAGTCCATTTCGTTGAGCAAGGAGTAGCTCTTTTCTATTCCATATTTGGCTTAAGGAACTTTATCTGTGCTCATTTCAATCTCTGGTTTTATGCAGCACCCCAACTCACCTTTACCCTTAAGCAAGCATAAGTTGGTTTTCTAAATTTGAGACACTGTTCTGTTTTGGAATTCAGTTCCTGTGTAGCCAAGTTTACATTCCGTGTATTAGTGATATCTTATGATGTTTCTTTTTCTGTGTGACTTATTTCAGTTAGAATCATCATACCTGAATCCACTCATTGTGCTGCTAAGGGCCTGATGACACAGATTTCATTGCTGAGTGATATGCTTTGTAAGTAAATACCACAACTTCTTTATCCATTTTTCACTTTCTGCGATGTTGAACTTGTACTGTAAACGAGGTTCTTGTATACAGATCCGTTCCAAACTTTGGGGTGGCTGTGTCTTTTTGATTTTAATTTCCCTAAGCTATAGGACCATAAGTGGAAGTGCCGTAGGTTCTGTTGCTTTGTTTTTTACATGTTTCAGGAAACACCATACACTTCTCCCGAGTGGTTGTTGGCAATTTACATCCCGCCCATCAGCATAACAAGGCTCCCAGTTCTCCATGGCCTGTCTTGTCTTTCTGGATTTTACACTTTTTTCAGATGGCCCTTTTGACCGGGGGGAAGTGAGACTTCATTGTAGTGCAGATTTCCTTTGCAAGCTTGCTTGGTTGGCCAAAAAGGGCGTATGCGTTTTTTCCTGAATATATTCAGGAAAAAACGCATACGCCCTTTTTGGCCAAGTGCATCATTGTGGACGTTCTGCCTCTTTTCCTACGCTTTCAATGCAATTCCAGTCTACCTCCTGAAATCGGTTTCCTGCAATTCTGCCCCGCTTTCAAGTCCTCTTGGCAGCCTTACTTCAGTCTATTTTTGGACGATAGCTGTCATTTATAACTCTGCAGGTTTGTGAATTACAGTACCCCTGAGCTCCTTTCCTCAACTCGCTTTCTTGTGACCTGGCCGCAACACCGCAGGATGGCTTCAGGCCCTAATGAGGTTCCGGCACGGCACGCTGAGCCTTTGGTTAATTCCTCTTCCTGGTGGGAAATGAGAGTTAAATTTGCCCGTCCAGACACCTCCAGCTAGTCTCTCATTGGTTCTCGCTATTCCTGTTCATCTTCCGCAGAAATTGCAAACTGGGCCAAACAGGAGGTTAAAGGCGCTGACTCTCCAAGTGGGGAGAGTGTTAGTAAAGCGTCTGGAATGTTGCACCCGAGTACCAGGGGAGGAAAACTGAGACATATTTGAACACGTCTCCCGTTCACATGGTTGATCATACTTGGGTTCCACATGCATGTTTTAGCTGAAGGAAGAATACCTTAAACCTGGAGAGTTGAGACCCGTGTAATGGGTACCATGCAATATGACTTCAAAGGGTCTTCATTTGCTCACCGAACCGCTCCAATCCTATCACTGCTGCGTTTATGCCCCTGTACACACGCTTGATTCTCTTTTGGAGACATAGCAATCCATAGGTTTTAAGATACTTACTAGTCAGGTACATTCTTAGGCGTTTAATATGGGGTGTTGAGTCCATTTCGTTGAGCAAGGAGTAGCTCTTGTCTATTCCATATTTGGCTTAAGGAACTTTATCTGTGCTCATTTCAATCTCTGGTTTTATGCAGCACCCCAACTCACCTTTCCCCTTAAGCAAGCATAAGTTGGTTTTCTAAATTTGAGACCCTGTTCTGTTTTGGAATTCAGTTCCTGTGTAGCCAAGTTTACATTCCGTGTATTAGTGATATCTTATGATGTTTCTTTTTCTGTGTGACTTATTTCAGTTAGAATCATCGTACTTGAATCCACTCATTGTGTTGCTAAGGGCCTGATGACACAGATTTCATTGCTGAGTGATATTGCTTTGTAAGTAAATACCACAACTTCTTTATCCATTTTTCACTTTCTGCGATGTTGAACTTGTACTGTAAACGAGGTTCTTGTAAACAGAGCCGTTCGAAAGTTTGGGGTGGCTGTGTCTTTTTGATTTTAATTTCCCTAAGCTATAGGACCATAAGTGGAAGTGCCCTAGGTTCTGTTGCTTTGCTTTTTCGATGTTTCAGGAAACACCATACACTTCTCCCGAGTGTCTGTTGGCAATTTACATCCCGCCCATCAGCATAACAAGGCTCCCAGTTCTCCATGGCCTGTCCTGCCTTTCTGGATTTTACACTTTTTTCAGATGGCCCTTTTGACCGGGGGGAAGTGAGACTTCATTGTAGTGCAGATTTCCTTTGCAAGCTTGCTTGGTTGGCCAAAAAGGGCGTATGCGTTTTTTCCTGAATATATTCAGGAAAAAACGCATACGCCCTTTTTGGCCAAGTGCATCATTGTGGACGTTCTGCCTCTTTTCCTATGCTTTCAATGCAATTCCAGTCTACCTCCTGAAATCGGTTTCCTGCAATTCTGCCCCGCTTTCAAGTCCTCTTGGCAGCCTTACTTCAGTCTATTTTTGGACGATAGCTGTCATTTATAACTCTGCAGGTTTGTGAATTACAGTGCCCCTGAGCTCCTTTCTTCAACTCGCTTTCTTGTGACCTGGCTGCAACACCGCAGGATGGCTTCAGGCCCTAATCTGGTTCCGGCACGGCACGCTGAGCCTTTGGTTAATTCCTCTTCCTGGTGGGAAATGAGAGTTAAATTTGCCCGTCCAGACACCTCCAGCTAGCCTCTCATTGGTTCTCGCTATTCCTGTTCATCTTCTGCAGAAATTGCAAACTGGGCCAAACAGGAGGTTAAAGGCGCTGACTCTCCAAGTGGGGAGAGAGTTAGTAAAGCGTCTGGAATGTTGCACCCGAGTACCAGGGGAGGAAAACTGAGACATATTTGAACACGTCTCCCGTTCACATGGTTGATCATACTTGGGTTCCACATGCATGTTTTAGCTGAAGGAAGAATACCTTAAACCTGGAGAGTTCAGACCCGTGTAAAGGGTACCATGCAATATGACTTCAAAGGGTCTTCATTTGCTCACCGAACCTCTCCAATCCTATCACTGCTGCGTTTATGCCCCTGTACACACGCTTGATTCTCTTTTGGAGACATAGCAATCCATAGGTTTTAAGATACTTACTAGTCAGGTACATTCTTAGGCGTTTAATATGGGGTGTTGAGTCCATTTCGTTGAGCAAGGAGTAGCTCTTTTCTATTCCATATTTGGCTTAAGGAACTTTATCTGTGCTCATTTCAATCTCTGGTTTTATGCAGCACCCCAACTCACCTTTACCCTTAAGCAAGCATAAGTTGGTTTTCTAAATTTGAGACACTGTTCTGTTTTGGAATTCAGTTCCTGTGTAGCCAAGTTTACATTCCGTGTATTACTGATATCTTATGATGTTTCTTTTTCTGTGTGACTTATTTCAGTTAGAATCATCATACCTGAATCCACTCATTGTGCTGCTAAGGGCCTGATGACACAGATTTCATTGCTGAGTGATATGCTTTGTAAGTAAATATCACAACTTCTTTATCCATTTTTCACTTTCTGCGATGTTGAACTTGTACTGTAAACGAGGTTCTTGTATACAGATCCGTTCCAAACTTTGGGGTGGCTGTGTCTTTTTGATTTTAATTTCCCTAAGCTATAGGACCATAAGTGGAAGTGCCGTAGGTTCTGTTGCTTTGTTTTTTACATGTTTCAGGAAACACCATACACTTCTCCCGAGTGGTTGTTGGCAATTTACATCCCGCCCATCAGCATAACAAGGCTCCCAGTTCTCCATGGCCTGTCTTGTCTTTCTGGATTTTACACTTTTTTCAGATGGCCCTTTTGACCGGGGGGAAGTGAGACTTCATTGTAGTGCAGATTTCCTTTGCAAGCTTGCTTGGTTGGCCAAAAAGGGCGTATGCGTTTTTTCCTGAATATATTCAGGAAAAAACGCATACGCCCTTTTTGGCCAAGTGCATCATTGTGGACGTTCTGCCTCTTTTCCTACGCTTTCAATGCAATTCCAGTCTACCTCCTGAAATCGGTTTCCTGCAATTCTGCCCCGCTTTCAAGTCCTCTTGGCAGCCTTACTTCAGTCTATTTTTGGACGATAGCTGTCATTTATAACTCTGCAGGTTTGTGAATTACAGTACCCCTGAGCTCCTTTCCTCAACTCGCTTTCTTGTGACCTGGCCGCAACACCGCAGGATGGCTTCAGGCCCTAATGAGGTTCCGGCACGGCACGCTGAGCCTTTGGTTAATTCCTCTTCCTGGTGGGAAATGAGAGTTAAATTTGCCCGTCCAGACACCTCCAGCTAGTCTCTCATTGGTTCTCGCTATTCCTGTTCATCTTCCGCAGAAATTGCAAACTGGGCCAAACAGGAGGTTAAAGGCGCTGACTCTCCAAGTGGGGAGAGTGTTAGTAAAGCGTCTGGAATGTTGCACCCGAGTACCAGGGGAGGAAAACTGAGACATATTTGAACACGTCTCCCGTTCACATGGTTGATCATACTTGGGTTCCACATGCATGTTTTAGCTGAAGGAAGAATACCTTAAACCTGGAGAGTTGAGACCCGTGTAATGGGTACCATGCAATATGACTTCAAAGGGTCTTCATTTGCTCACCGAACCGCTCCAATCCTATCACTGCTGCGTTTATGCCCCTGTACACACGCTTGATTCTCTTTTGGAGACATAGCAATCCATAGGTTTTAAGATACTTACTAGTCAGGTACATTCTTAGGCGTTTAATATGGGGTGTTGAGTCCATTTCGTTGAGCAAGGAGTAGCTCTTGTCTATTCCATATTTGGCTTAAGGAACTTTATCTGTGCTCATTTCAATCTCTGGTTTTATGCAGCACCCCAACTCACCTTTCCCCTTAAGCAAGCATAAGTTGGTTTTCTAAATTTGAGACCCTGTTCTGTTTTGGAATTCAGTTCCTGTGTAGCCAAGTTTACATTCCGTGTATTAGTGATATCTTATGATGTTTCTTTTTCTGTGTGACTTATTTCAGTTAGAATCATCGTACTTGAATCCACTCATTGTGTTGCTAAGGGCCTGATGACACAGATTTCATTGCTGAGTGATATTGCTTTGTAAGTAAATACCACAACTTCTTTATCCATTTTTCACTTTCTGCGATGTTGAACTTGTACTGTAAACGAGGTTCTTGTAAACAGATCCGTTCCAAACTTTGGGGTGGCTGTGTCTTTTTGATTTTAATTTCTCTAAGCTATAGGACCATAAGTGGAAGTGCCCTAGGTTCTGTTGCTTTGTTTTTTACATGTTTCAGGAAACACCATACACTTCTCCCGAGTGGTTGTTGGCAATTTACATCCCGCCCATCAGCATAACAAGGCTCCCAGTTCTCCATGGCCTGTCTTGTCTTTCTGGATTTTACACTTTTTTCAGATGGCCCTTTTGACCGGGGGGAAGTGAGACTTCATTGTAGTGCAGATTTCCTTTGCAAGCTTGCTTGGTTGGCCAAAAAGGGCGTATGCGTTTTTTCCTGAATATATTCAGGAAAAAACGCATACGCCCTTTTTGGCCAAGTGCATCATTGTGGACGTTCTGCCTCTTTTCCTATGCTTTCAATGCAATTCCAGTCTACCTCCTGAAATCGGTTTCCTGCAATTCTGCCCCGCTTTCAAGTCCTCTTGGCAGCCTTACTTCAGTCTATTTTTGGACGATAGCTGTCATTTATAACTCTGCAGGTTTGTGAATTACAGTGCCCCTGAGCTCCTTTCTTCAACTCGCTTTCTTGTGACCTGGCCGCAACACCGCAGGATGGCTTCAGGTCCTAATCTGGTTCCGGCCCGGCATGCTGAGCCTTTGGTTAATTCCTCTTCCTGGTGGGAAATGAGAGTTAAATTTGCCCGTCCAGACACCTCCAGCTAGTCTCTCATTGGTTCTCGCTATTCCTGTTCATCTTCCGCAGAAATTGCAAACTGGGCCAAACAGGAGGTTAAAGGGACTGACTCTCCAAGTGGGGAGAGTGTTAGTAAAGCGTCTGGAATGTTGCACCCGAGTACCAGGGGAGGAAAACTGAGACATATTTGAACACGTCTCCCGTTCACATGGTTGATCATACTTGGGTTCCACATGCATGTTTTAGCTGAACGAAGAATACCTTAAACCTGGAGAGTTGAGACCCGTGTAATGGGTACCATGCAATATGACTTCAAAGGGTCTTCATTTGCTCACCGAACCGCTCCAATCCTATCACTGCTGCGTTTATGCCCCTGTACACACGCTTGATTCTCTTTTGGAGACATAGCAATCCATAGGTTTTAAGATACTTACTAGTCAGGTACATTCTTAGGCGTTTAATATGGGGTGTTGAGTCCATTTCGTTGAGCAAGGAGTAGCTCTTGTCTATTCCATATTTGGCTTAAGGAACTTTATCTGTGCTCATTTCAATCTCTGGTTTTATGCAGCACCCCAACTCACCTTTCCCCTTAAGCAAGCATAAGTTGGTTTTCTAAATTTGAGACCCTGTTCTGTTTTGGAATTCAGTTCCTGTGTAGCCAAGTTTACATTCCGTGTATTAGTGATATCTTATGATGTTTCTTTTTCTGTGTGACTTATTTCAGTTAGAATCATCGTACTTGAATCCACTCATTGTGTTGCTAAGGGCCTGATGACACAGATTTCATTGCTGAGTGATATTGCTTTGTAAGTAAATACCACAACTTCTTTATCCATTTTTCACTTTCTGCGATGTTGAACTTGTACTGTAAACGAGGTTCTTGTAAACAGATCCGTTCCAAACTTTGGGGTGGCTGTGTCTTTTTGATTTTAATTTCTCTAAGCTATAGGACCATAAGTGGAAGTGCCCTAGGTTCTGTTGCTTTGTTTTTTACATGTTTCAGGAAACACCATACACTTCTCCCGAGTGGTTGTTGGCAATTTACATCCCGCCCATCAGCATAACAAGGCTCCCAGTTCTCCATGGCCTGTCTTGTCTTTCTGGATTTTACACTTTTTTCAGATGGCCCTTTTGACCGGGGGGAAGTGAGACTTCATTGTAGTGCAGATTTCCTTTGCAAGCTTGCTTGGTTGGCCAAAAAGGGCGTATGCGTTTTTTCCTGAATATATTCAGGAAAAAACGCATACGCCCTTTTTGGCCAAGTGCATCATTGTGGACGTTCTGCCTCTTTTCCTATGCTTTCAATGCAATTCCAGTCTACCTCCTGAAATCGGTTTCCTGCAATTCTGCCCCGCTTTCAAGTCCTCTTGGCAGCCTTACTTCAGTCTATTTTTGGACGATAGCTGTCATTTATAACTCTGCAGGTTTGTGAATTACAGTGCCCCTGAGCTCCTTTCTTCAACTCGCTTTCTTGTGACCTGGCCGCAACACCGCAGGATGGCTTCAGGTCCTAATCTGGTTCCGGCCCGGCATGCTGAGCCTTTGGTTAATTCCTCTTCCTGGTGGGAAATGAGAGTTAAATTTGCCCGTCCAGACACCTCCAGCTAGTCTCTCATTGGTTCTCGCTATTCCTGTTCATCTTCCGCAGAAATTGCAAACTGGGCCAAACAGGAGGTTAAAGGGACTGACTCTCCAAGTCGGGAGAGTGTTAGTAAAGCGTCTGGAATGTTGCACCCGAGTACCAGGGGAGGAAAACTGAGACATATTTGAACACGTCTCCCGTTCACATGGTTGATCATACTTGGGTTCCACATGCATGTTTTAGCTGAAGGAAGAATACCTTAAACCTGGAGAGTTCAGACCCGTGTAAAGGGTACCATGCAATATGACTTCAAAGGGTCTTCATTTGCTCACCGAACCTCTCCAATCCTATCACTGCTGCGTTTATGCCCCTGTACACACGCTTGATTCTCTTTTGGAGACATAGCAATCCATAGGTTTTAAGATACTTACTAGTCAGGTACATTCTTAGGCGTTTAATATGGGGTGTTGAGTCCATTTCGTTGAGCAAGGAGTAGCTCTTTTCTATTCCATATTTGGCTTAAGGAACTTTATCTGTGCTCATTTCAATCTCTGGTTTTATGCAGCACCCCAACTCACCTTTACCCTTAAGCAAGCATAAGTTGGTTTTCTAAATTTGAGACACTGTTCTGTTTTGGAATTCAGTTCCTGTGTAGCCAAGTTTACATTCCGTGTATTAGTGATATCTTATGATGTTTCTTTTTCTGTGTGACTTATTTCAGTTAGAATCATCATACCTGAATCCACTCATTGTGCTGCTAAGGGCCTGATGACACAGATTTCATTGCTGAGTGATATGCTTTGTAAGTAAATACCACAACTTCTTTATCCATTTTTCACTTTCTGCGATGTTGAACTTGTACTGTAAACGAGGTTCTTGTATACAGATCCGTTCCAAACTTTGGGGTGGCTGTGTCTTTTTGATTTTAATTTCCCTAAGCTATAGGACCATAAGTGGAAGTGCCCTAGGTTCTGTTGCTTTGTTTTTTACATGTTTCAGGAAACACCATACACTTCTCCCGAGTGGTTGTTGGCAATTTACATCCCGCCCATCAGCATAACAAGGCTCCCAGTTCTCCATGGCCTGTCTTGTCTTTCTGGATTTTACACTTTTTTCAGATGGCCCTTTTGACCGGGGGGAAGTGAGACTTCATTGTAGTGCAGATTTCCTTTGCAAGCTTGCTTGGTTGGCCAAAAAGGGCGTATGCGTTTTTTCCTGAATATATTCAGGAAAAAACGCATACGCCCTTTTTGGCCAAGTGCATCATTGTGGACGTTCTGCCTCTTTTCCTACGCTTTCAATGCAATTCCAGTCTACCTCCTGAAATCGGTTTCCTGCAATTCTGCCCCGCTTTCAAGTCCTCTTGGCAGCCTTACTTCAGTCTATTTTTGGACGATAGCTGTCATTTATAACTCTGCAGGTTTGTGAATTACAGTACCCCTGAGCTCCTTTCCTCAACTCGCTTTCTTGTGACCTGGCCGCAACACCGCAGGATGGCTTCAGGCCCTAATGAGGTTCCGGCACGGCACGCTGAGCCTTTGGTTAATTCCTCTTCCTGGTGGGAAATGAGAGTTAAATTTGCCCGTCCAGACACCTCCAGCTAGTCTCTCATTGGTTCTCGCTATTCCTGTTCATCTTCCGCAGAAATTGCAAACTGGGCCAAACAGGAGGTTAAAGGCGCTGACTCTCCAAGTGGGGAGAGTGTTAGTAAAGCGTCTGGAATGTTGCACCCGAGTACCAGGGGAGGAAAACTGAGACATATTTGAACACGTCTCCCGTTCACATGGTTGATCATACTTGGGTTCCACATGCATGTTTTAGCTGAAGGAAGAATACCTTAAACCTGGAGAGTTGAGACCCGTGTAATGGGTACCATGCAATATGACTTCAAAGGGTCTTCATTTGCTCACCGAACCGCTCCAATCCTATCACTGCTGCGTTTATGCCCCTGTACACACGCTTGATTCTCTTTTGGAGACATAGCAATCCATAGGTTTTAAGATACTTACTAGTCAGGTACATTCTTAGGCGTTTAATATGGGGTGTTGAGTCCATTTCGTTGAGCAAGGAGTAGCTCTTGTCTATTCCATATTTGGCTTAAGGAACTTTATCTGTGCTCATTTCAATCTCTGGTTTTATGCAGCACCCCAACTCACCTTTCCCCTTAAGCAAGCATAAGTTGGTTTTCTAAATTTGAGACCCTGTTCTGTTTTGGAATTCAGTTCCTGTGTAGCCAAGTTTACATTCCGTGTATTAGTGATATCTTATGATGTTTCTTTTTCTGTGTGACTTATTTCAGTTAGAATCATCGTACTTGAATCCACTCATTGTGTTGCTAAGGGCCTGATGACACAGATTTCATTGCTGAGTGATATTGCTTTGTAAGTAAATACCACAACTTCTTTATCCATTTTTCACTTTCTGCGATGTTGAACTTGTACTGTAAACGAGGTTCTTGTAAACAGATCCGTTCCAAACTTTGGGGTGGCTGTGTCTTTTTGATTTTAATTTCTCTAAGCTATAGGACCATAAGTGGAAGTGCCCTAGGTTCTGTTGCTTTGTTTTTTACATGTTTCAGGAAACACCATACACTTCTCCCGAGTGGTTGTTGGCAATTTACATCCCGCCCATCAGCATAACAAGGCTCCCAGTTCTCCATGGCCTGTCTTGTCTTTCTGGATTTTACACTTTTTTCAGATGGCCCTTTTGACCGGGGGGAAGTGAGACTTCATTGTAGTGCAGATTTCCTTTGCAAGCTTGCTTGGTTGGCCAAAAAGGGCGTATGCGTTTTTTCCTGAATATATTCAGGAAAAAACGCATACGCCCTTTTTGGCCAAGTGCATCATTGTGGACGTTCTGCCTCTTTTCCTATGCTTTCAATGCAATTCCAGTCTACCTCCTGAAATCGGTTTCCTGCAATTCTGCCCCGCTTTCAAGTCCTCTTGGCAGCCTTACTTCAGTCTATTTTTGGACGATAGCTGTCATTTATAACTCTGCAGGTTTGTGAATTACAGTGCCCCTGAGCTCCTTTCTTCAACTCGCTTTCTTGTGACCTGGCCGCAACACCGCAGGATGGCTTCAGGTCCTAATCTGGTTCCGGCCCGGCATGCTGAGCCTTTGGTTAATTCCTCTTCCTGGTGGGAAATGAGAGTTAAATTTGCCCGTCCAGACACCTCCAGCTAGTCTCTCATTGGTTCTCGCTATTCCTGTTCATCTTCCGCAGAAATTGCAAACTGGGCCAAACAGGAGGTTAAAGGGACTGACTCTCCAAGTCGGGAGAGTGTTAGTAAAGCGTCTGGAATGTTGCACCCGAGTACCAGGGGAGGAAAACTGAGACATATTTGAACACGTCTCCCGATCACATGGTTGATCATACTCTAGGTTCCACATGCATGTTTTAGCTGAAGGAAGAATACCTTAAACCTGGAGAGTTGAGACCCGTGTAATGCGTACCATGCAATATGACTTCAAAGGGTCTTCATTTGCTCACCGAACCTCTCCAATCCTATCACTGCTGCGTTTATGCCCCTGTACACACGCTTGATTCTCTTTCGGAGACATAGCAATCCATAGGTTTTAAGATACTTACTAGTCAGGTACATTCTTAGGCGTTTAATATGCGGTGTTGAGTCCATTTCGTTGAGCAAGGAGTAGCTCTTGTCTATTCCATATTTGGCTTAAGGAACTTTATCTGTGCTCATTTCAATCTCTGGTTTTATGCAGCACCCCAACTCACCTTTCCCCTTAAGCAAGCATAAGTTGGTTTTCTAAATTTGAGACCCTGTTCTGTTCTGTAATTCAGTTCCTGTGTAGCCAAGATTACATTCCGTGTATTACTGATATCTTATGATGTTTCTTTTTCTGTGTGACTTATTACAGTTAGAATCATCATACCTGAATCCACTCATTGTGCTGCTACGGGCCTGATGACACAGATTTCATTGCTGAGTGATATTGCTTTGTAAGTAAATACCACAACTTCTTTATCCATTTTTCACTTTCTGCGATGTTGAACTTGTACTGTAAACGAGGTTCTTGTAAACAGAGCCGTTCCAAACTTTGGGGTGGCTGTGTCTTTTTGATTTTAATTTCCCTAAGCTATAGGACCATAAGTGGAAGTGCCCTAGGTTCTGTTGCTTTGTTTTTTAGATGTTTCAGGAAACACCATACACTTCTCCCGAGTGGTTGTTGGCAATTTACATCCCGCCCATCAGCATAACAAGGCTCCCAGTTCTCCATGGCCTGTCCTGCCTTTCTGGATTTTACACTTTTTTCAGATGGCCCTTTTGACCGGGGGGAAGTGAGACTTCATTGTAGTGCAGATTTCCTTTGCAAGCTTGCTTGGTTGGCCAAAAAGGGCGTATGCGTTTTTTCCTGAATATATTCAGGAAAAAACGCATACGCCCTTTTTGGCCAAGTGCATCATTGTGGACGTTCTGCCTCTTTTCCTATGCTTTCAATGCAATTCCAGTCTACTCCTGAAATCGGTTTCCTGCAATTCTGCCCCGCTTTCAAGTCGTCTTGGCAGCCTTACTTCAGTCTATTTTTGGACGATAGCTGTCATTTATAAGTCTGCAGGTTTGTGAATTACAGTGCCCCTGAGCTCCTTTCTTCAACTCGCTTTCTTGTGACCTGGCCGCAACACCGCAGGATGGCTTCAGGCCCTAATCTGGTTCTGGCACGACACGCTGAGCCTTTGGTTAATTCCTCTTCCTGGTGGGAAATGAGAGTTAAATTTGCCCGTCCAGACACCTACAGCTAGTCTCTCATTGGTTCTCGCTATTCCTGTTCATCTTCCGCAGAAATTGCAAACTGGGCCAAACAGGAGGTTAAAGGGACTGACTCTCCAAGTCGGGAGAGTGTTAGTAAAGCGTCTGGAATGTTGCACCCGAGTACCAGGGGAGGAAAACTGAGACATATTTGAACACGTCTCCCGATCACATGGTTGATCATACTCTAGGTTCCACATGCATGTTTTAGCTGAAGGAAGAATACCTTAAACCTGGAGAGTTGAGACCCGTGGAATGGGTACCATGCAATATGACTTCAAAGGGTCTTCATTTGCTCACCGAACCTCTCCAATCCTATCACTGCTGCGTTTATGCCCCTGTACACATGCTTGATTCTCTTTCAGAGACATAGCAATCCATAGGTTTTAAGATACTTACTAGTCAGGTACATTCTTAGGCGTTTAATATGTGGTGTTGAGTCCATTTCGTTGAGCAAGGAGTAGCTCTTGTCTATTCCATATTTGACTTAAGGAACTTTATCTGTGCTCATTTCAATCTCTGGTTTTATGAAGCACCCCAACTCACCTTTCCCCTTAAGCAAGCATAAGTTGGTTTTCTAAATTTGAGACCCTGTTCTGTTCTGTAATTCAGTTCCTGTGTAGCCAAGTTTACATTCCGTGTATTACTGATATCTTATGATGTTTCTTTTTCTGTGTGACTTATTTCAGTTAGAATCATCATACCTGAATCCACTCATTGTGATGCTAAGGGCCTGATGACATAAATTTCATTGCTGAGTGATATTGCTTTGTAAGTGAATACTACAACTTCTTTATCCATTTTTCACTTTCTGCGATGTTGAACTTGTACTGTAAACGAGGTTCTTGTAAACAGAGCCGTTCCAAACTTTGGGGTGGCTGTGTCTTTTTGATTTTAATTTCCCTAAGCTATAGGACCATAAGTGGCAGTGCCCTAGGCTCTGTTGCTTTGTTTTTTAGATGTTTCAGGAAACACCATACACTTCTCCCGAGTGTCTGTTGGCAATTTACATCCCGCCCATCAGCATAACAAGGCTCCCAGTTGTCCATGGCCTGTCCTGCCTTTCTGGATTTTACACTTTTTTCAGATGGCCCTTTTGACCGGGGGGAAGTGAGACTTCATTGTAGTGCAGATTTCCTTTGCAAGCTTGCTTGGTTGGCCAAAAAGGGCGTATGCGTTTTTTCCTGAATATATTCAGGAAAAAACGCATACGCCCTTTTTGGCCAAGTGCATCATTGTGGACGTTCTGCCTCTTTTCCTATGCTTTCAATGCAATTCCAGTCTACCTCCTGAAATCGGTTTCCTGCAATTCTGCCCCGCTTTCAAGTCCTCTTGGCAGCCTTACTTCAGTCTATTTTTGGACGATAGCTGTCATTTATAACTCTGCAGGTTTGTGAATTACAGTGCCCCTGAGCTCCTTTCTTCAACTCGCTTTCTTTTGAGCTGGCCGCAACACCGCAGGATGGCTTCAGGCCCTAATTTTGTTCCGGCACGGCACGCTGAGCCTTTGGTTAATTCCTCTTCCTGGTGGGAAATGAGAGTTAAATTTGCCCGTCCAGACACCTCCAGCTAGCCTCTCATTGGTTCTCGCTATTCCTGTTCATCTTCCGCAGAAATTGCAAACTGGGCCAAACAGGAGGTTAAAGGGACTGACTCTCCAAGTGGGGAGAGTGTTAGTAAAGCGTCTGGAATGTTGCACCCGAGTACCAGGGGAGGAAAACTGGGACATATTTGAACACGTCTCCCGATCACATGGTTGATCATACTCTAGGTTCCCCATGCATGTTTTAGCTGAAGGAAGAATACCTTAAACCTGGGTAGTTGAAACCCGTGGAATGGGTACCATGCAATATGACTTCAAAGGGTCTTCATTTGCTCACCGAACCTCTCCAATCCTATCACTGCTGCGTTTATGCCCCTGTACACATGCTTGATTCTCTTTCAGAGACATAGCAATCCATAGGTTTTAAGATACTTACTAGTCAGGTACATTCTTAGGCGTTTAATATGCGGTGTTGAGTCCATTTCGTTGAGCAAGGAGTAGCTCTTGTCTATTCCATATTTGGCTTAAGGAACTTTATCTGTGCTCATTTCAATCTCTGGTTTTATGCAGCACCCCAACTCACCTTTACCCTTAAGCAAGCATAAGTTGGTTTTCTAAATTTGAGACCCTGTTCTGTTCTGTAATTCAGTTCCTGTGTAGCCAAGTTTACATTCCGTGTATTACTGATATCTTATGATGTTTCTTTTCTGTGTGACTTATTTCAGTTAGAATCATCATACCTGAATCCACTCATTGTGATGCTAAGGGCCTGATGACATAGATTTCATTGCTGAGTGATATTGCTTTGTAAGTAAATACCACAACTTCTTTATCCATTTTTCACTTTCTGCGATGTTGAACTTGTACTGTAAACGAGGTTCTTGTAAACAGAGCCGTTCCAAACTTTGGGGTGGCTGTGTCTTTTTGATTTTAATTTCCCTAAGCTATAGGACCATAAGTGGCAGTGCCCTAGGCTCTGTTGCTTTGTTTTTTAGATGTTTCAGGAAACACCATACACTTCTCCCGAGTGTCTGTTGGCAATTTACATCCCGCCCATCAGCATAACAAGGCTCCCAGTTGTCCATGGCCTGTCCTGCCTTTCTGGATTTTACACTTTTTTCAGATGGCCCTTTTGACCGGGGGGAAGTGAGACTTCATTGTAGTGCAGATTTCCTTTGCAAGCTTGCTTGGTTGGCCAAAAAGGGCGTATGCGTTTTTTCCTGAATATATTCAGGAAAAAACGCATACGCCCTTTTTGGCCAAGTGCATCATTGTGGACGTTCTGCCTCTTTTCCTATGCTTTCAATGCAATTCCAGTCTACCTCCTGAAATCGGTTTCCTGCAATTCTGCCCCGCTTTCAAGTCCTCTTGGCAGCCTTACTTCAGTCTATTTTTGGACGATAGCTGTCATTTATAACTCTGCAGGTTTGTGAATTACAGTGCCCCTGAGCTCCTTTCTTCAACTCGCTTTCTTTTGAGCTGGCCGCAACACCGCAGGATGGCTTCAGGCCCTAATTTTGTTCCGGCACGGCACGCTGAGCCTTTGGTTAATTCCTCTTCCTGGTGGGAAATGAGAGTTAAATTTGCCCGTCCAGACACCTCCAGCTAGCCTCTCATTGGTTCTCGCTATTCCTGTTCATCTTCCGCAGAAATTGCAAACTGGGCCAAACAGGAGGTTAAAGGGACTGACTCTCCAAGTGGGGAGAGTGTTAGTAAAGCGTCTGGAATGTTGCACCCGAGTACCAGGGGAGGAAAACTGGGACATATTTGAACACGTCTCCCGATCACATGGTTGATCATACTCTAGGTTCCCCATGCATGTTTTAGCTGAAGGAAGAATACCTTAAACCTGGGTAGTTGAAACCCGTGGAATGGGTACCATGCAATATGACTTCAAAGGGTCTTCATTTGCTCACCGAACCTCTCCAATCCTATCACTGCTGCGTTTATGCCCCTGTACACATGCTTGATTCTCTTTCAGAGACATAGCAATCCATAGGTTTTAAGATACTTACTAGTCAGGTACATTCTTAGGCGTTTAATATGCGGTGTTGAGTCCATTTCGTTGAGCAAGGAGTAGCTCTTGTCTATTCCATATTTGGCTTAAGGAACTTTATCTGTGCTCATTTCAATCTCTGGTTTTATGCAGCACCCCAACTCACCTTTACCCTTAAGCAAGCATAAGTTGGTTTTCTAAATTTGAGACCCTGTTCTGTTCTGTAATTCAGTTCCTGTGTAGCCAAGTTTACATTCCGTGTATTACTGATATCTTATGATGTTTCTTTTCTGTGTGACTTATTTCAGTTAGAATCATCATACCTGAATCCACTCATTGTGATGCTAAGGGCCTGATGACATAGATTTCATTGCTGAGTGATATTGCTTTGTAAGTAAATACCACAACTTCTTTATCCATTTTTCACTTTCTGCGATGTTGAACTTGTACTGTAAACGAGGTTCTTGTAAACAGAGGCGTCCCAAACTTTGGGGTGGCTGTGTCTTTTTGATTTTAATTTCCCTAAGCTATAGGACCATAAGTGGAAGTGCCCTAGGTTCTGTTGCTTTGTTTTTTAGATGTTTCAGGAAACACCATACACTTCTCCCGAGTGGTTGTTGGCAATTTACATCCCGCCCATCAGCATAACAAGGCTCCCAGTTCTCCATGGCCTGTCCTGCCTTTCTGGATTTTACACTTTTTTCAGATGGCCCTTTTGACCGGGGGGAAGTGAGACTTCATTGTAGTGCAGATTTCCTTTGCAAGCTTGCTTGGTTGGCCAAAAAGGGCGTATGCGTTTTTTCCTGAATATATTCAGGAAAAAACGCATACGCCCTTTTTGGCCAAGTGCATCACTGTGGACGTTCTGCCTCTTTTCCTATGCTTTCAATGCAATTCCAGTCTACCTCCTGAAATCGGTTTCCTGCAATTCTGCCCCGCTTTCAAGTCCTCTTGGCAGCCTTACTTCAGTCTATTTTTGGACGATAGCTGTCATTTATAACTCTGCAGGTTTGTGAATTACAGTGCCCCTGGGCTCCTTTCTTCAACTCGCTTTCTTTTGAGCTGGCCGCAACATCGCAGGATGGCTTCAGGCCCTAATCTGGTTCCGGTACGGCACGCTGAGCCTTTGGTTATTTCCTCTTCCTGGTGGGAAATGAGAGTTAAATTTGCCCGTCCAGACACCTCCAGCTAGCCTCTCATTGGTTCTCGCTATTCCTGTTCATCTTCCGCAGAAATTGCAAACTGGGCCAAACAGGAGGTTAAAGGGACTGACTCTCCAAGTCGGGAGAGTGTTATAAAGCATCTGGAATGTTGCACCCGAGTACCAGGGGAGGAAAACTGAGACATATTTGAACACGTCTCCCGTTCACATGGTTGATCATACTCTGGGTTCCACATGCATGTTTTAGCTGAAGGAAGAATACCTTAAACCTGGAGAGTTGAGACCCGTGGAATGGGTACCATGCAATATGACTTCAAAGGGTCTTCATTTGCTCACCGAACCTCTCCAATCCTATCACTGCTGCGTTTATGCCCCTGTACACACGCTTGATTCTCTTTTGGAGACATAGCAATCCATAGGTTTTAAGATACTTACTAGTCAGGTACATTCTTAGGCGTTTAATATGCGGTGTTGAGTCCATTTCGTTGAGCAAGGAGTAGCTCTTGTCTATTCCATATTTGACTTAAGGAACTTTATCTGTGCTCATTTCAATCTCTGGTTTTATGCAGCACCCCAACTCACCTTTCCCCTTAAGCAAGCATAAGTTGTTTTTCTAAATTTGAGACCCTGTTCTGTTCTGTGATTCAGTTCCTGTGTAGCCAAGTTTACATTCCGTTTATTACTGATATCTTATGATGTTTCTTTTCTGTGTGACTTATTTCAGTTAGAATCATCATACCTGAATCCACTCATTTGCTGCTATGGGCCTGATGACACAGATTTCATTGCTGAGTGATATTGCTTTGTAAGTAAATACCACAACTTCTTTATCCATTTTTCACTTTCTGCGATGTTGAACTTGTACTGTAAACGAGGTTCTTGTAAACAGAGCCGTTCGAAAGTTTGGGGTGGCTGTGTCTTTTTGATTTTAATTTCCCTAAGCTATAGGACCATAAGTGGCAGGGCACTAGGCTCTGTTGCTTTGTTTTTTAGATGTTTCAGGAAACACCATACACTTCTCCCGAGTGTCTGTTGGCAATTTACATCCCGCCCATCAGCATAACAAGGCTCCCAGTTCTCCATGGCCTGTCCTGCCTTTCTGGATTTTACACTTTTTTCAGATGGCCCTTTTGACCGGGGGGAAGTGAGACTTCATTGTAGTGCAGATTTCCTTTGCAAGCTTGCTTGGTTGGCCAAAAAGGGCGTATGCGTTTTTTCCTGAATATATTCAGGAAAAAACGCATACGCCCTTTTTGGCCAAGTGCATCATTGTGGACGTTCTGCCTCTTTTCCTATGCTTTCAATGCAATTCCAGTCTACCTCCTGAAATCGGTTTCCTGCAATTCTGCCCCGCTTTCAAGTCCTCTTGGCAGCCTTACTTCAGTCTATTTTTGGACGATAGCTGTCATTTATAAGTCTGCAGGTTTGTGAATTACAGTGACCCTGAGCTCCTTTCTTCAACTCGCTTTCTTGTGACCTGGCCGCAACACCGCAGGATGGCTTCAGGCCCTAATCTGGTTCTGGCACGGCATGCTGAGCCTTTGGTTAATTCCTCTTCCTGGTGGGAAATGAGAGTTAAATTTGCCCGTCCAGACACCTCCAGCTAGTCTCTCATTGGTTCTCGCTATTCCTGTTCATCTTCCGCAGAAATTGCAAACTGGGCCAAACAGGAGGTTAAAGGGACTGACTCTCCAAGTCGGGAGAGTGTTAGTAAAGCGTCTGGAATGTTGCACCCGAGTACCAGGGGAGGAAAACTGAGACATATTTGAACACGTCTCCCGATCACATGGTTGATCATACTCTAGGTTCCACATGCATGTTTTAGCTGAAGGAAGAATACCTTAAACCTGGAGAGTTGAGACCCGTGTAATGCGTACCATGCAATATGACTTCAAAGGGTCTTCATTTGCTCACCGAACCTCTCCAATCCTATCACTGCTGCGTTTATGCCCCTGTACACACGCTTGATTCTCTTTTGGAGACATAGCAATCCATAGGTTTTAAGATACTTACTAGTCAGGTACATTCTTAGGCGTTTAATATGGGGTGTTGAGTCCATTTCGTTGAGCAAGGAGTAGCTCTTGTCTATTCCATATTTGACTTAAGGAACTTTATCTGTGCTCATTTCAATCTCTGGTTTTATGCAGCACCCCAACTCACCTTTACCCTTAAGCAAGCATAAGTTGGTTTTCTAAATTTGAGACCCTGTTCTGTTCTGTAATTCAGTTCCTGTGTAGCCAAGTTTACATTCCGTGTATTACTGATATCTTATGATGTTTCTTTTCTGTGTGACTTATTTCAGTTAGAATCATCATACCTGAATCCACTCATTGTGCTGCTACGGGCCTGATGACACAGATTTTATTGCTGAGTGATATTGCTTTTTAAGTAAATACCACAACTTCTTTATCCATTTTTCACTTTCTGCGATGTTGAACTTGTACTGTAAACGAAGTTCTTGTAAACAGAGCCGTTCGAAAGTTTGGGGTGGCTGTGTCTTTTTGATTTTAATTTCCCTAAGCTATAGGACCATAAGTGGAAGTGCCCTAGGTTCTGTTGCTTTGCTTTTTCGATGTTTCAGGAAACACCATACACTTCTCCCGAGTGTCTGTTGGCAATTTACATCCCGCCCATCAGCATAACAAGGCTCCCAGTTCTCCATGGCCTGTCCTGCCTTTCTGGATTTTACACTTTTTTCAGATGGCCCTTTTGACCGGGGGGAAGTGAGACTTCATTGTAGTGCAGATTTCCTTTGCAAGCTTGCTTGGTTGGCCAAAAAGGGCGTATGCGTTTTTTCCTGAATATATTCAGGAAAAAACGCATATGCCCTTTTTGGCCAAGTGCATCATTGTGGACGTTCTGCCTCTTTTCCTATGCTTTCAATGCAATTCCAGTCTACCTCCTGAAATCGGTTTCCTGCAATTCTGCCCCGCTTTCAAGTCCTCTTGGCAGCCTTACTTCAGTCTATTTTTGGACGATAGCTGTCATTTATAACTCTGCAGGTTTGTGAATTACAGTGCCCCTGAGCTCCTTTCTTCAACTCGCTTTCTTGTGACCTGGCTGCAACACCGCAGGATGGCTTCAGGCCCTAATATGGTTCCGGCACGGCACGCTGAGCCTTTGGTTAATTCCTCTTCCTGGTGGGAAATGAGAGTTAAATTTGCCCGTCCAGACACCTCCAGCTAGCCTCTCATTGGTTCTCGCTATTCCTGTTCATCTTCTGCAGAAATTGCAAACTGGGCCAAACAGGAGGTTAAAGGCGCTGACTCTCCAAGTCGGGAGAGTGTTAGTAAAGCGTCTGGAATGTTGCACCCGAGTACCAGGGGAGGAAAACTGAGACATATTTGAACACGTCTCCCGATCACATGGTTGATCATACTCTAGGTTCCACATGCATGATTTAGCTGAAGGAAGAATACCTTAAACCTGGAGAGTTGAGACCCGTGTAATGCGTACCATGCAATATGACTTCAAAGGGTCTTCATTTGCTCACCGAACCTCTCCAATCCTATCACTGCTGCGTTTATGCCCCTGTACACACGCTTGATTCTCTTTCGGAGACATAGCAATCCATAGGTTTTAAGATACTTACTAGTCAGGTACATTCTTAGGCGTTTAATATGCGGTGTTGAGTCCATTTCGTTGAGCAAGGAGTAGCTCTTGTCTATTCCATATTTGGCTTAAGGAACTTTATCTGTGCTCATTTCAATCTCTGGTTTTATGCAGCACCCCAACTCACCTTTCCCCTTAAGCAAGCATAAGTTGGTTTTCTAAATTTGAGACCCTGTTCTGTTCTGTAATTCAGTTCCTGTGTAGCCAAGATTACATTCCTTGTATTACTGATATCTTATGATGTTTCTTTTTCTGTGTGACTTATTACAGTTAGAATCATCATACCTGAATCCACTCATTGTGCTGCTACGGGCCTGATGACACAGATTTCATTGCTGAGTGATATTGCTTTGTAAGTAAATACCACAACTTCTTTATCCATTTTTCACTTTCTGCGATGTTGAACTTGTACTGTAAACGAGGTTCTTGTAAACAGAGCCGTTCCAAACTTTGGGGTGGCTGTGTCTTTTTGATTTTAATTTCCCTAAGCTATAGGACCATAAGTGGCAGGGCACTAGGCTCTGTTGCTTTGTTTTTTAGATGTTTCAGGAAACACCATACACTTCTCCCGAGTGTCTGTTGGCAATTTACATCCCGCCCATCAGCATAACAAGGCTCCCAGTTCTCCATGGCCTGTCCTGCCTTTCTGGATTTTACACTTTTTTCAGATGGCCCTTTTGACCGGGGGGAAGTGAGACTTCATTGTAGTGCAGATTTCCTTTGCAAGCTTGCTTGGTTGGCCAAAAAGGGCGTATGCGTTTTTTCCTGAATATATTCAGGAAAAAACGCATACGCCCTTTTTGGCCAAGTGCATCATTGTGGACGTTCTGCCTCTTTTCCTATGCTTTCAATGCAATTCCAGTCTACCTCCTGAAATCGGTTTCCTGCAATTCTGCCCCGCTTTCAAGTCCTCTTGGCAGCCTTACTTCAGTATATTTTTGGACGATTGCTGTCATTTATAACTCTGCAGGTTTGTGAATTACAGTGCCCCTGAGCTCCTTTCTTCAACTCGCTTTCTTGTGACCTGGCCGCAACACCGCAGGATTGCTTCAGGCCCTAATCTGGTTCCGGCACGGCACGCTGAGCCTTTGGTTATTTCCTCTTCCTGGTGGGAAATGAGAGTTAAATTTGCCCGTCCAGACACCTCCAGCTAGTCTCTCATTGGTTCTCGCTATTCCTGTTCATCTTCCGCAGAAATTGCAAACTGGGCCAAACAGGAGGTTAAAGGCGCTGACTCTCCAAGTGGGGAGAGTGTTAGTAAAGCGTCTGGAATGTTGCACCCGAGTACCAGGGGAGGAAAACTGAGACATATTTGAACACGTCTCCCGTTCACATGGTTGATCATACTTGGGTTCCACATGCATGTTTTAGCTGAAGGAAGAATACCTTAAACCTGGAGAGTTCAGACCCGTGTAATGGGTACCATGCAATATGACTTCAAAGGGTCTTCATTTGCTCACCGAACCTCTCCAATCCTATCACTGCTGCGTTTATGCCCCTGTACACATGCTTGATTCTCTTTCGGAGACATAGCAATCCATAGGTTTTTAAGATACTTACTAGTCAGGTACATTCTTAGGCGTTTAATATGCGGTGTTGAGTCCATTTCGTTGAGCAAGGAGTAGCTCTTGTCTATTCCATATTTGACTTAAGGAACTTTATCTGTGCTCATTTCAATCTCTGGTTTTATGCAGCACCCCAACTCACCTTTCCCCTTAAGCAAGCATAAGTTGGTTTTCTAAATTTGAGACCCTGTTCTGTTCTGTAATTCAGTTCCTGTGTAGCCAAGTTTACATTCCGTGTATTACTGATATCTTATGATGTTTCTTTTTCTGTGTGACTTACTTCAGTTAGAATCATCATACCTGAATCCACTCATTGTGCTGCTAAGGGCCTGATGACACAGATTTCATTGCTGAGTGATATTGCTTTGTAAGTAAATACCACAACTTCTTTATCCATTTTTCACTTTCTGCGATGTTGAACTTGTACTGTAAACGTGGTTCTTGTAAACAGAGCCGTTCCAAACTTTGGGGTGGCTGTGTCTTTTTGATTTTAATTTCCCTAAGCTATAGGACCATAAGTGGAAGTGCCCTAGGTTCTGTTGCTTTGTTTTTTAGATGTTTCAGGAAACACCATACACTTCTCCCGAGTGGTTGTTGGCAATTTACATCCCGCCCATCAGCATAACAAGGCTCCCAGTTCTCCATGGCCTGTCCTGCCTTTCTGGATTTTACACTTTATTCAGATGGCCCTTTTGACCGGGGGGAAGTGAGACTTCATTGTAGTGCAGATTTCCTTTGCAAGCTTGCTTGGTTGGCCAAAAAGGGCGTATGCGTTTTTTCCTGAATATATTCAGGAAAAAACGCATACGCCCTTTTTGGCCAAGTGCATCATTGTGGACGTTCTGCCTCTTTTCCTATGCTTTCAATGCAATTCCAGTCTACCTCCTGAAATCGGTTTCCTGCAATTCTGCCCCGCTTTCAAGTCCTCTTGGCAGCCTTACTTCAGTCTATTTTTGGACGATAGCTGTCATTTATAACTCTGCAGGTTTGTGAATTACAGTGCCCCTGAGCTGCTTTGTTCAACTCGCTTTCTTTTGAACTGGCCGCAACACCGCCGGATGGCTTCAGGCCCTAATCTGGTTCCGGTACGGCACGCTGAGCCTTTGGTTATTTCCTCTTCCTGGTGGGAAATGAGAGTTAAATTTGCCCGTCCAGACACCTCCAGCTAGTCTCTCATTGGTTCTCGCTATTCCTGTTCATCTTCCGCAGAAATTGCAAACTGGGCCAAACAGGAGGTTAAAGGCGCTGACTCTCCAAGTGGGGAGAGTGTTAGTAAAGCGTCTGGAATGTTGCACCCGAGTACCAGGGGAGGAAAACTGAGACATATTTGAACACGTCTCCCGTTCACATGGTTGATCATACTTGGGTTCCACATGCATGTTTTAGCTGAAGGAAGAATACCTAAAACCTGGGTAGTTGAAACCCGTGGAATGGGTACCATGCAATATGACTTCAAAGGGTCTTCATTTGCTCACCGAACCTCTCCAATCCTATCACTGCTGCGTTTATGCCCCTGTACACATGCTTGATTCTCTTTCGGAGACATAGCAATCCATAGGTTTTAAGATACTTACTAGTCAGGTACATTCTTAGGCGTTTAATATGCGGTGTTGAGTCCATTTCATTGAGCAAGGAGTAGCTCTTGTCTATTCCATATTTGACTTAAGGAACTTTATCTGTGCTCATTTCAATCTCTGGTTTTATGCAGCACCCCAACTCACCTTTACCCTTAAGCAAGCATAAGTTGGTTTTCTAAATTTGAGTCCCTGTTGTGTTCTGTAATTCAGTTCCGGTGTAGCCAAGTTTTCATTCCGTGTATAACTGATATCTTATGATGTTTCTTTTTCTGTGTGACTTACTTCAGTTAGAATCATCATACCTGAATCCACTCATTGTGCTGCTAAGGGCCTGATGACACAGATTTCATTGCTGAGTGATATTGCTTTGTAAGTAAATACCACAACTTCTTTATCCATTTTTCACTTTCTGCGATGTTGAACTTGTACTGTAAACGAGGTTCTTGTAAACAGAGCCGTTCCAAACTTTGGGGTGGCTGTGTCTTTTTGATTTTAATTTCCCTAAGCTATAGGACCATAAGTGGAAGTGCCCTAGGTTCTGTTGCTTTGTTTTTTAGATGTTTCAGGAAACACCATACACTTCTCCCGAGTGGTTGTTGGCAATTTACATCCCGCCCATCAGCATAACAAGGCTCCCAGTTCTCCATGGCCTGTCCTGCCTTTCTGGATTTTACACTTTTTTCAGATGGCCCTTTTGACCGGGGGGAAGTGAGACTTCATTGTAGTGCAGATTTCCTTTGCAAGCTTGCTTGGTTGGCCAAAAAGGGCGTATGCGTTTTTTCCTGAATATATTCAGGAAAAAACGCATACGCCCTTTTTGGCCAAGTGCATCATTGTGGACGTTCTGCCTCTTTTCCTATGCTTTCAATGCAATTCCAGTCTACCTCCTGAAATCGGTTTCCTGCAATTCTGCCCCGCTTTCAAGTCCTCTTGGCAGCCTTACTTCAGTCTATTTTTGGACGATAGCTGTCATTTATAACTCTGCAGGTTTGTGAATTACAGTGCCCCTGAGCTCCTTTCTTCAACTCGCTTTCTTTTGAGCTGGCCGCAACACCGCAGGATGGCTTCAGGCCCTAATCTGGTTCCGGTACGGCACGCTGAGCCTTTGGTTATTTCCTCTTCCTGGTGGGAAATGAGAGTTAAATTTGCCCGTCCAGACACCTCCAGCTAGTCTCTCATTGGTTCTCGCTATTCCTGTTCATCTTCCGCAGAAATTGCAAACTGGGCCAAACAGGAGGTTAAAGGGACTGACTCTCCAAGTCGGGAGAGTGTTAGTAAAGCGTCTGGAATGTTGCACCCGAGTACCAGGGGAGGAAAACTGAGACATATTTGAACACGTCTCCCGATCACATGGTTGATCATACTCTAGGTTCCACATGCATGATTTAGCTGAAGGAAGAATACCTTAAACCTGGAGAGTTGAGACCCGTGTAATGCGTACCATGCAATATGACTTCAAAGGGTCTTCATTTGCTCACCGAACCTCTCCAATCCTATCACTGCTGCGTTTATGCCCCTGTACACACGCTTGATTCTCTTTCGGAGACATAGCAATCCATAGGTTTTAAGATACTTACTAGTCAGGTACATTCTTTGGCGTTTAATATGCGGTGTTGAGTCCATTTCATTGAGCAAGGAGTAGCTCTTGTCTATTCCATATTTGGCTTAAGGAACTTTATCTGTGCTCATTTCAATCTCTGGTTTTATGCAGCACCCCAACTCACCTTTCCCCTTAAGCAAGCATAAGTTGGTTTTCTAAATTTGAGACCCTGTTCTGTTCTGTAATTCAGTTCCTGTGTAGCCAAGATTACATTCCGTGTATTACTGATATCTTATGATGTTTCTTTTTCTGTGTGACTTATTACAGTTAGAATCATCATACCTGAATCCACTCATTGTGCTGCTACGGGCCTGATGACACAGATTTCATTGCTGAGTGATATTGCTTTGTAAGTAAATACCACAACTTCTTTATCCATTTTTCACTTTCTGCGATGTTGAACTTGTACTGTAAACGAGGTTCTTGTAAACAGAGCCGTTCCAAACTTTGGGGTGGCTGTGTCTTTTTGATTTTAATTTCCCTAAGCTATAGGACCATAAGTGGAAGTGCCCTAGGTTCTGTTGCTTTGTTTTTTAGATGTTTCAGGAAACACCATACACTTCTCCCGAGTGGTTGTTGGCAATTTACATCCCGCCCATCAGCATAACAAGGCTCCCAGTTCTCCATGGCCTGTCCTGCCTTTCTGGATTTTACACTTTTTTCAGATGGCCCTTTTGACCGGGGGGAAGTGAGACTTCATTGTAGTGCAGATTTCCTTTGCAAGCTTGCTTGGTTGGCCAAAAAGGGCGTATGCGTTTTTTCCTGAATATATTCAGGAAAAAACGCATACGCCCTTTTTGGCCAAGTGCATCATTGTGGACGTTCTGCCTCTTTTCCTATGCTTTCAATGCAATTCCAGTCTACCTCCTGAAATCGGTTTCCTGCAATTCTGCCCCGCTTTCAAGTCCTCTTGGCAGCCTTACTTCAGTCTATTTTTGGACGATAGCTGTCATTTATAACTCTGCAGGTTTGTGAATTACAGTGCCCCTGAGCTCCTTTCTTCAACTCGCTTTCTTTTGAGCTGGCCGCAACACCGCAGGATGGCTTCAGGCCCTAATCTGGTTCCGGTACGGCACGCTGAGCCTTTGGTTATTTCCTCTTCCTGGTGGGAAATGAGAGTTAAATTTGCCCGTCCAGACACCTCCAGCTAGTCTCTCATTGGTTCTCGCTATTCCTGTTCATCTTCCGCAGAAATTGCAAACTGGGCCAAACAGGAGGTTAAAGGGACTGACTCTCCAAGTCGGGAGAGTGTTAGTAAAGCGTCTGGAATGTTGCACCCGAGTACCAGGGGAGGAAAACTGAGACATATTTGAACACGTCTCCCGATCACATGGTTGATCATACTCTAGGTTCCACATGCATGATTTAGCTGAAGGAAGAATACCTTAAACCTGGAGAGTTGAGACCCGTGTAATGCGTACCATGCAATATGACTTCAAAGGGTCTTCATTTGCTCACCGAACCTCTCCAATCCTATCACTGCTGCGTTTATGCCCCTGTACACACGCTTGATTCTCTTTCGGAGACATAGCAATCCATAGGTTTTAAGATACTTACTAGTCAGGTACATTCTTTGGCGTTTAATATGCGGTGTTGAGTCCATTTCATTGAGCAAGGAGTAGCTCTTGTCTATTCCATATTTGGCTTAAGGAACTTTATCTGTGCTCATTTCAATCTCTGGTTTTATGCAGCACCCCAACTCACCTTTCCCCTTAAGCAAGCATAAGTTGGTTTTCTAAATTTGAGACCCTGTTCTGTTCTGTAATTCAGTTCCTGTGTAGCCAAGATTACATTCCGTGTATTACTGATATCTTATGATGTTTCTTTTTCTGTGTGACTTATTACAGTTAGAATCATCATACCTGAATCCACTCATTGTGCTGCTACGGGCCTGATGACACAGATTTCATTGCTGAGTGATATTGCTTTGTAAGTAAATACCACAACTTTTTTATCCATTTTTCACTTTCTGCGATGTTGAACTTGTACTGTAAACGAGGTTCTTGTAAACAGAGCCGTTCCAAACTTTGGGGTGGCTGTGTCTTTTTGATTTTAATTTCCCTAAGCTATAGCACCATAAGTGGCAGGGCACTAGGCTCTGTTGCTTTGTTTTTTAGATGTTTCAGGAAACACCATACACTTCTCCCGAGTGTCTGTTGGCAATTTACATCCCGCCCATCAGCATAACAAGGCTCCCAGTTCTCCATGGCCTGTCCTGCCTTTCTGGATTTTACACTTTTTTCAGATGGCCCTTTTGACCGGGGGGAAGTGAGACTTCATTGTAGTGCAGATTTCCTTTGCAAGCTTGCTTGGTTGGCCAAAAAGGGCGTATGCGTTTTTTCCTGAATATATTCAGGAAAAAACGCATACGCCCTTTTTGGCCAAGTGCATCATTGTGGACGTTCTGCCTCTTTTCCTATGCTTTCAATGCAATTCCAGTCTACCTCCTGAAATCGGTTTCCTGCAATTCTGCCCTGCTTTCAAGACCTCTTGGCAGCCTTACTTCAGTCTATTTTTGGACGATAGCTGTCATTTATAACTCTGTAGGTTTGTGAATTACAGTGCCCCTGAGCTCCTTTCTTCAACTCGCTTTCTTTTGAGCTGGCCGCAACACCGCAGGATGGCTTCAGGCCCTAATCTGGTTCTGGCACGGCACGCTGAGCCTTTGGTTAATTCCTCTTCCTGGTGGGAAATGAGAGTTAAATTTGCCCGTCCAGACACCTCCAGCTAGCCTCTCATTTGTTCTCGCTATTCCTGTTCATCTTCCGCAGAAATTGCAAACTGGGCCAAACAGGAGGTTAAAGGGACTGACTCTCCAAGTCGGGAGAGTGTTAGTAAAGCGTCTGGAATGTTGCACCCGAGTACCAGGGTACGAAAACTGAGACATATTTGAACACGTCTCCCGATCACATGGTTGATCATACTCTAGGTTCCACATGCATGTTTTAGCTGAAGGAAGAATACCTTAAACCTGGGTATTTGAAACCCGTGGAATGGGTACCATGCAATATGACTTCAAAGGGTCTTCATTTGCTCACCGAACCTCTCCAATCCTATCACTGCTGCGTTTATGCCCCTGTACACACGCTTGATTCTCTTTCGGAGACATAGCAATCCATAGGTTTTAAGATACTTACTAGTCAGGTACATTCTTAGGCGTTTAATATGCGGTGTTGAGTCCATTTCGTTGAGCAAGGAGTAGCTCTTGTCTATTCCATA
The DNA here is from genome assembly GCF_951394435.1 of Stenella coeruleoalba. Classification (NCBI taxonomy): domain Eukaryota; kingdom Metazoa; phylum Chordata; class Mammalia; order Artiodactyla; family Delphinidae; genus Stenella; species Stenella coeruleoalba. The sequence continues at coordinate 88,107 of NW_027646356.1, read as the reverse complement.
TTTGGCTTAAGGAACTTTATCTGTGCTCATTTCAATCTCTGGTTTTATGCAGCACCCCAACTCACCTTTCCCCTTAAGCAAGAATAAGTTGGTTTTCTAAATTTGAGACCCTGTTCTGTTCTGTAATTCAGTTCCTGTGTAGCCAAGTTTACATTCCGTGTATTACTGATATCTTATGATGTTTCTTTTTCTGTGTGACTTATTACAGTTAGAATCATCATACCTGAATCCACTCATTGTGCAGCTAAGGGCCTGATGACACAGATTTCATTGCTGAGTGATATTGCTTTGTAAGTAAATACCACAACTTCTTTATCCATTTTTCACTTTCTGCGATGTTGAACTTGTACTGTAAACGAGGTTCTTGTAAACAGAGCCGTTCCAAACTTTGGGGTGGCTGTGTCTTTTTGATTTTAATTTCCCTAAGCTATAGGACCATAAGTGGAAGTGCCCTAGGTTCTGTTGCTTTGTTTTTTAGATGTTTCAGGAAACACCATACACTTCTCCCGAGTGGTTGTTGGCAATTTACATCCCGCCCATCAGCATAACAAGGCTCCCAGTTCTCCATGGCCTGTCCTGCCTTTCTGGATTTTACACTTTTTTCAGATGGCCCTTTTGACCGGGGGGAAGTGAGACTTCATTGTAGTGCAGATTTCCTTTGCAAGCTTGCTTGGTTGGCCAAAAAGGGCGTATGCGTTTTTTCCTGAATATATTCAGGAAAAAACGCATACGCCCTTTTTGGCCAAGTGCATCATTGTGGACGTTCTGCCTCTTTTCCTATGCTTTCAATGCAATTCCAGTCTACCTCCTGAAATCGGTTTCCTGCAATTCTGCCCCGCTTTCAAGTCCTCTTGGCAGCCTTACTTCAGTCTATTTTTGGACGATAGCTGTCATTTATAACTCTGCAGGTTTGTGAATTACAGTGCCCCTGAGCTGCTTTGTTCAACTCGCTTTCTTTTGAACTGGCCGCAACACCGCCGGATGGCTTCAGGCCCTAATCTGGTTCCGGTACGGCACGCTGAGCCTTTGGTTATTTCCTCTTCCTGGTGGGAAATGAGAGTTAAATTTGCCCGTCCAGACACCTCCAGCTAGTCTCTCATTGGTTCTCGCTATTCCTGTTCATCTTCCGCAGAAATTGCAAACTGGGCCAAACAGGAGGTTAAAGGCGCTGACTCTCCAAGTGGGGAGAGTGTTAGTAAAGCGTCTGGAATGTTGCATCCGAGTACCAGGGGAGGAAAACTGAGACATATTTGAACACGTCTGCCGTTCACATGGTTGATCATACTTGGGTTCCACATGCATGTTTTAGCTGAAGGAAGAATACCTAAAACCTGGGTAGTTGAAACCCGTGGAATGGGTACCATGCAATATGACTTCAAAGGGTCTTCATTTGCTCACCAAACCTCTCCAATCCTATCACTGCTGCGTTTATGCCCCTGTACACATGCTTGATTCTCTTTCGGAGACATAGCAATCCATAGGTTTTCCGATACTTACTAGTCAGGTACATTCTTAGGCGTTTAATATGCGGTGTTGAGTCCATTTCGTTGAGCAAGGAGTAGCTCTTGTCTATTCCATATTTGACTTAAGGAACTTTATCTGTGCTCATTTCAATCTCTGGTTTTATGCAGCACCCCAACTCACCTTTACCCTTAAGCAAGCATAAGTTGGTTTTCTAAATTTGAGACCCTGTTCTGTTTTGGAATGCAGTTCCTGTGTAGCCAAGTTTACATTCCGTGTATTACTGATATCTTATGATGTTTCTTTTTCTGTGTGACTTATTTCAGTTAGAATCATCGTACCTGAATCCACTCATTATGCTGCTACGGGCCTGATGACATAGATTTCATTGCTGAGTGAACTGCATTGTACGTAAGTACCACAATTTCTTTATCCATTTTTCACTTTCTGTGATATTGAACTTGTATGGTAAACGAGGTTCTTGTAAATGGAGGCGTCCCAAACTTTGGGGTGGCTGTGTCTTTTTGATTTTAATTTCCCTAAGCTATAGGACCATAAGTGGAAGTGCCCTAGGCTCTGTTGCTTTGTTTTTTAGATGTTTCAGGAAACACCATACACTTCTCCCGAGTGGTTGTTGGCAATTTACATCCCGCCCATCAGCATAACAAGGCTCCCAGTTCTCCATGGCCTGTCCTGCCTTTCTGGATTTTACACTTTTTTCAGATGGCCCTTTTGACCGGGGGGAATTGAGACTTCATTGTAGTGCAGATTTCCTTTGCAAGCTTGCTTGGTTGGCCAAAAAGGGCGTATGCGTTTTTTCCTGAATATATTCAGGAAAAAACGCATACGCCCTTTTTGGCCAAGTGCATCATTGTGGACGTTCTGCCTCTTTTCCTATGCTTTCAATGCAATTCCAGTCTACCTCCTGAAATCGGTTTCCTGCAATTCTGCCCCGCTTTCAAGTCCTCTTGGCAGCCTTACTTCAGTATATTTTTGGACGATAGCTGTCATTTATAACTGCAGGTTTGTTAATTACAGTGCCTCTGAGCTCCTTTCTTCAACTCGGTTTCTTTTGAGCTGGCCGCAATACCGCAGGATGGCTTCAGGCCCTAATCTGGTTCCGTTACGGAACGCTGAGCCTTTGGTTATTTCCTCTTCCTGTTGCGAAATGACAGTTAAATTTGCCCGTCCAGACACCTCCAGCTAGCCTCTCATTGGTTCTCGCTATTCCTGTTCATCTTCCGCAGAAATTGCAAACTGGGCCAAACAGGAGGTTAAAGGCGCTGACTCTCCAAGTGGGGAGAGTGTTAGTAAAGTGTCTGGAATGTTGCACCCGAGTACCAGGGGAGGAAAACTGAGACATATTTGAACACGTCTCCCGTTCACATGGTTGATCATACTTGGGTTCCACATGCATGTATTAGCTGAAGGAAGAATACCTTAAACCTGGAGAGTTAAGACCCGTGTAATGGGTACCATGCAATATGACTTCAAAGGGTCTTCATTTGCTCACCGAACCTCTCCAATCCTATCACTGCTGCGTTTATGCCCCTGTACACATGCTTGATTCTCTTTCGGGGACATAGCAATCCATAGGTTTTAAGATACTTACTAGTCAGGTACATTCTTAGGCGTTTAATATGTGGTGTTGAGTCCATTTCGTTGAGCAAGGAGTAGCTCTTGTCTATTCCATATTTGACTTAAGGAACTTTATCTGTGCTCATTTCAATCTCTGGTTTTATGCAGCACCCCAACTCACCTTTCCCCTTAAGCAAGCATAAGTTGGTTTTCTAAATTTGAGACCCTATTCTGTTCTGTAATTCAGTTCTTGTGTAGCCAAGTTTACATTCCGTGTATTACTGATATCTTATGATGTTTCTTTTTCTGTGTGACTTTCTTCAGTTAGAATCATCATACCTGAATCCACTCATTGTGCTGCTAAGGGCCTGATGATACAGATTTCATTGCTGAGTGATATTGCTTTGTAAGTACATACCACAACTTCTTTATCCATTTTTCACTTTCTGCGATGTTGAACTTGTACTGTAAACGAGGTTCTTGTAAACAGAGGCGTCCCAAACTTTGGGGTGGCTGTGTCTTTTTGATTTTAATTTCCCTAAGCTATAGGACCATAAGTGGCAGTGCCCTAGGCTCTGTTGCTTTGTTTTTTAGATGTTTCAGGAAACACCATACACTTCTCCCGAGTGTCTGTTGGCAATTTACATCCCGCCCATCAGCATAACAAGGCTCCCAGTTCTCCATGGCCTGTCCTGCCTTTCTGGATTTTACACTTTTTTCAGATGGCCCTTTTGACCGGGGGGAAGTGAGACTTCATTGTAGTGCAGATTTCCTTTGCAAGCTTGCTTGGTTGGCCAAAAAGGGCGTATGCGTTTTTTCCTGAATATATTCAGGAAAAAACGCATACGCCCTTTTTGGCCAAGTGCATCATTGTGGACGTTCTGCCTCTTTTCCTATGCTTTCAATGCAATTCCAGTCTACCTCCTGAAATCGGTTTCCTGCAATTCTGCCCCGCTTTCAAGTACTCTTGGCAGCCTTACTTCAGTCTATTTTTGGACGATAGCTGTCATTTATAACTCTGCAGGTTTGTGAATTACAGTGCCCCTGAGCTCCTTTCTTCAACTCGCTTTCTTTTGAGCTGGCCGCAACACCGCAGGATGGCTTCAGGCCCTAGTCTGGTTCCGGCCCGGCATGCTGAGCCTTTGGTTAATTCCTCTTCCTGGTGGGAAATGAGAGTTAAATTTGCTCGTCCAGACACCTCTAGCTAGCCTCTCATTGGTTCTCGCTATTCCTGTTCATCTTCCGCAGAAATTGCAAACTGGGCCAAACAGGAGGTTAAAGGGACTGACTCTCCAAGTGGGGAGAGTGTTAGTAAAGCGTCTGGAATTTTGCACCCGAGTACCAGGGGAGGAAAACTGAGACATATTTGAACACGTCTCCCGATCACATGGTTGATCATACTCTAGGTTCCACATGCATGTTTTAGCTGAAGGAAGAATACCTTAAACCTGGGTAGTTGAAACCCGTGTAATGGGTACCATGCAATATGACTTCAAAGGGTCTTCATTTGCTCACCGAACCTCTCCAATCCTATCACTGCTGCGTTTATGCCCCTGTACACATGCTTGATTCTCTTTCGGAGACATAGCAATCCATAGGTTTTAAGATACTTACTAGTCAGGTACATTCTTAGGCGTTTAATATGGGGTGTTGAGTCCATTTCGTTGAGCAAGGAGTAGCTCTTGTCTATTCCATATTTGGCTTAAGGAACTTTATCTGTGCTCATTTCAATCTCTGGTTTTATGCAGCACCCCAACTCACCTTTACCCTTAAGCAAGAATAAGTTGGTTTTCTAAATTTGAGACCCTGTTCTGTTCTGTAATTCAGTTCCTGTGTAGCCAAGTTTACATTCCGTGTATTACTGATATCTTATGATGTTTCTTTTTCTGTGTGACTTATTTCAGTTAGAATCATCATACATGAATCCACTCATTGTGCTGCTAAGGGCCTGATGACACAGATTTCATTGCTGAGTGATATTGCTTTGTAAGTAAATACCACAACTTCTTTATCCATTTTTCACTTTCTGCGATGTTGAACTTGTACTGTAAACGAGGTTCTTGTAAACAGAGCCGTTCCAAACTTTGGGGTGGCTGTGTCTTTTTGATTTTAATTTCCCTAAGCTATAGGACCATAAGTGGAAGTGCCCTAGGTTCTGTTGCTTTGTTTTTTAGATGTTTCAGGAAACACCATACACTTCTCCCGAGTGGTTGTTGGCAATTTACATCCCGCTCATCAGCATAACAAGGCTCCCAGTTCTCCATGGCCTGTCCTGCCTTTCTGGATTTTACACTTTTTTCAGATGGCCCTTTTGACCGGGGGGAAGTGAGACTTCATTGTAGTGCACATTTCCTTTGCAAGCTTGCTTGGTTGACCAAAAAGGGCGTATGCGTTTTTTCCTGAATATATTCAGGAAAAAACGCATACGCCCTTTTTGGCCAAGTGCATCATTGTGGACGTTCTGCCTCTTTTCCTATGCTTTCAATGCAATTCCAGTCTACCTCCTGAAATCGGTTTCCTGCAATTCTGCCCCGCTTTCAAGTCCTCTTGGCAGCCTTACTTCAGTCTATTTTTGGACGATAGCTGTCATTTATAACTGCAGGTTTGTGAATTACAGTGCCCCTGAGCTCCTTTCTTCAACTCGGTTTCTTTTGAGCTGGCCGCAATACCGCAGGATGGCTTCAGGCCCTAATCTGGTTCCGGTATGGAACGCTGAGCCTTTGGTTATTTCCTCTTCCTGTTGCGAAATGAGAGTTAAATTTGCCCGTCCAGACACCTCCAGCTAGCCTCTCATTGGTTCTCGCTATTCCTGTTCATCTTCCGCAGAAATTGCAAACTGTGCCAAACAGGAGGTTAAAGGCGCTGACTCTCCAAGTGGGGAGAGTGTTAGTAAAGCGTCTGGAATGTTGCACCCGAGTACCAGGGGAGGAAAACTGAGACATATTTGAACACGTCTCCCGATCACATGGTTGATCATACTCTGGGTTCCACATGCATGTTTTAGCTGAAGGAAGAATACCTAAAACCTGGGTAGTTGAAACCCGTGGAATGGGTACCATGCAATATGAATTCAAAGGGTCTTCATTTGCTCACCGAACCTCTCCAATCCTATCACTGCTGCGTTTATGCCCCTGTACACATGCTTGATTCTCTTTCGGAGACATAGCAATCCATAGGTTTTAAGATACTTACTAGTCAGGTACATTCTTAGGCGTTTAATATGCGGTGTTGAGTCCATTTCGTTGAGCAAGGAGTAGCTCTTGTCTATTCCATATTTGGCTTAAGGAACTTTATCTGTGCTCATTTCAATCTCTGGTTTTATGCAACACCCCAACTCACCTTTCCCCTTAAGCAAGAATAAGTTGGTTTTCTAAATTTGAGAACCTGTTCTGTTCTGTAATTCAGTTCCTGTGTAGCCAAGTTTACATTCCGTGTATTACTGATATCTTCTGATGTTTCTTTTTCTGTGTGACTTATTTCAGTTAGAATCATCATACCTGAATCCACTCATTGTGCTGCTAAGGGCCTGATGACACAGATTTCATTGCTGAGTGATATTGCTTTGTAAGTAAATACCACAACTTCTTTATCCATTTTTCACTTTCTGCGATGTTGAACTTGTACTGTAAACGAGGTTCTTGTAAACAGAGCCGTTCCAAACTTTGGGGTGGCTGTGTCTTTTTGATTTTAATTTCCCTAAGCTATAGGACCATAAGTGGAAGTGCCCTAGGTTCTGTTGCTTTGTTTTTTAGATGTTTCAGGAAACACCATACACTTCTCCCGAGTGGTTGTTGGCAATTTACATCCCGCCCATCAGCATAACAAGGCTCCCAGTTCTCCATGGCCTGTCCTGCCTTTCTTGATTTTACACTTTTTTCAGATGGCCCTTTTGACCGGGGGGAAGTGAGACTTCATTGTAGTGCAGATTTCCTTTGCAAGCTTGCTTGGTTGGCCAAAAAGGGCGTATGCGTTTTTTCCTGAATATATTCAGGAAAAAACGCATACGCCCTTTTTGGCCAAGTGCATCATTGTGGACGTTCTGCCTCTTTTCCTATGCTTTCAATGCAATTCCAGTCTACCTCCTGAAATCAGTTTCCTGCAATTCTGCCCCGCTTTCAAGTCCTCTTGGCAGCCTTACTTCAGTCTATTTTTGGACGATAGCTGTCATTTATAACTCTGCAGGTTTGTGAATTACAGTGCCCCTGAGCTCCTTTCTTCAACTCGCTTTCTTGTGACCTGGCCGCAACACCGCAGGATGGCTTCAGGCCCTAATCTGGTTCCGGTACGGCACGCTGAGCCTTTGGTTATTTCCTCTTCCTGGTGGGAAATGAGAGTTAAATTTGCCCGTCCAGACACCTCCAGCTAGTCTCTCATTGGTTCTCGCTATTCCTGTTCATCTTCCGCAGAAATTGCAAACTGGGCCAAACAGGAGGTTAAAGGCGCTGACTCTCCAAGTGGGGAGAGTGTTAGTAAAGCGTCTGGAATGTTGCACCCGAGTACCAGGGGAGGAAAACTGAGACATATTTGAACCCGTCTCCCGTTCACATGGTTGATCATACTTGGGTTCCACATGCATGTTTTAGCTGAAGGAAGAATACCTTAAACCTGGAGAGTTGAGACCCGTGTAATGGGTACCATGCAATATGACTTCAAAGGGTCTTCATTTGCTCACCGAATCTCTCCAATCCTATCACTGCTGCGTTTATGCCCCTGTACACATGCTTGATTCTCTTTTGGAGACATAGCAATCCATAGGTTTTACGATACTTACTAGTCAGGTACATTCTTAGGTGTTTAATATGCGGTGTTGAGTCCATTTCGTTGAGCAAGGAGTAGCTCTTGTCTATTCCATATTTGACTTAAGGAACTTTATCTGTGCTCATTTCAATCTCTCGTTTTATGCAGCACCCCAACTCACCTTTACACTTAAGCAAGCCTAAGTTGGTTTTCTAAATTTGAGACCCTGTTCTGTTCTGTAATTCAGTTCCTGTGTAGCCAAGTTTACATTCCGTGTATTACTGATATCTTATGATGTTTCTTTTTCTGTGTGACTTACTTCAGTTAGAATCATCATACCTGAATCCACTCATTGTGCTGCTAAGGGCCTGATGACACAGATTTCATTGCTGAGTGATATTGCTTTGTAAGTAAATACCACAACTTCTTTATCCATTTTTCACTTTCTGCGATGTTGAACTTGTACTGTAAACGAGGTTCTTGTAAACAGAGCCGTTCCAAACTTTGGGGTGGCTGTGTCTTTTTGATTTTAATTTCCCTAAGCTATAGGACCATAAGTGGAAGTGCCCTAGGTTCTGTTGCTTTGTTTTTTAGATGTTTCAGGAAACACCATACACTTCTCCCGAGTGGTTGTTGGCAATTTACATCCCGCCCATCAGCATAACAAGGCTCCCAGTTCTCCATGGCCTGTCCTGCCTTTCTGGATTTTACACTTTTTTCAGATGGCCCTTTTGACCGGGGGGAAGTGAGACTTCATTGTAGTGCAGATTTCCTTTGCAAGCTTGCTTGGTTGGCCAAAAAGGGCGTATGCGTTTTTTCCTGAATATATTCAGGAAAAAACGCATACGCCCTTTTTGGCCAAGTGCATCATGGTGGACGTTCTGCCTCTTTTCCTATGCTTTCAATGCAATTCCAGTCTACCTCCTGAAATCGGTTTCCTGCAATTCTGCCCCGCTTTCAAGTCCTCTTGGCAGCCTTACTTCAGTCTATTTTTGGACGATAGCTGTCATTTATAACTCTGCAGGTTTGTGAATTACAGTGCCCCTGAGCTCCTTTCTTCAACTCGCTTTCTTGTGACCTGGCCGCAACACCGCAGGATGGCTTCAGGCCCTAATCTGGTTCCGGCCCGGCATGCTGAGCCTTTGGTTAATTCCTCATCCTGGTGGGAAATGAGAGTTAAATTTGCCCGTCCAGACACCTCCAGCTAGCCTCTCATTGGTTCTCGCTATTCCTGTTCATCTTCCGCAGAAATTGCAAACTGGGCCAAACAGGAGGTTAAAGGGGCTGACTCTCCAAGTGGGGAGAGTGTTAGTAAAGCGTCTGGAATGTTGCACCCGAGTACCAAGGGAGGAAAACTGAGACATATTTGAACACGTCTCCCGATCACATGGTTGATCATACTCTAGGTTCCACATGCATGTTTTAGCTGAAGGAAGAATACCTTAAACCTGGGTAGTTGAAACCCGTGGAATGGATACCATGCAATATGATTTCAAAGGGTCTTCATTTGCTCACCGAACCTCTCCAATCCTATCACTGCTGCGTTTATGCCCCTGTACACATGCTTGATTCTCTTTCGGAGACATAGCAATCCATAGGTTTTAAGATACTTACTAGTCAGGTACATTCTTAGGCGTTTAATATGGGGTGTTGAGTCCATTTCGTTGAGCAAGGAGTAGCTCTTGTCTATTCCATATTTGGCTTAAGGAACTTTATCTGTGCTCATTTCAATCTCTGGTTTTATGCAACACCCCAACTCACCTTTCCCCTTAAGCAAGAATAAGTTGGTTTTCTAAATTTGAGACCCTGTTCTGTTCTGTAATTCAGTTCCTGTGTAGCCAAGTTTACATTCCGTGTATTACTGATATCTTATGATGTTTCTTTTTCTGTGTGACTTATTTCAGTTAGAATCATCATACCTGAATCCACTCATTGTGCTGCTAAGGGCCTGATGACACAGATTTCATTGCTGAGTGATATTGCTTTGTAAGTAAATACCACAACTTCTTTATCCATTTTTCACTTTCTGCGATGTTGAACTTGTACTGTAAACGAGGTTCTTGTAAACAGAGCCGTTCCAAACTTTGGGGTGGCTGTGTCTTTTTGATTTTAATTTCCCTAAGCTATAGGACCATAAGTGGAAGTGCCCTAGGCTCTGTTGCTTTGTTTTTTAGATGTTTCAGGAAACACCATACACTTCTCCGGAGTGGTTGTTGGCAATTTACATCCTGCCCATCAGCATAACAAGGCTCCCAGTTCTCCATGGCCTGTCCTGCCTTTCTGGATTTTACACTTTTTTCAGATGGCCCTTTTGACCGGGGGGAAGTGAGACTTCATTGTAGTGCAGATTTCCTTTGCAAGCTTGCTTGGTTGGCCAAAAAGTGCGTATGCGTTTTTTCCTGATATATTCAGGAAAAAACGCATACGCCCTTTTTGGCCAAGTGCATCATTGTGGACGTTCTGCCTCTTTTCCTATGCTTTCAATGCAATTCCAGTCTACCTCCTGAAATCGGTTTCCTGCAATTCTGCCCCGCTTTCAAGTCCTCTTGGCAGCCTTACTTCAGTATATTTTTGGACGATTGCTGTCATTTATAACTCTGCAGGTTTGTGAATTACAGTGCCCCTGAGCTCCTTTCTTCAACTCGCTTTCTTGTGACCTGGCCGCAACACCGCAGGATGGCTTCAGGCCCTAATCTGGTTCTGGCAACGGCACGCTGAGCCTTTGGTTAATTCCTCTTCCTGGTGGGAAATGAGAGTTAAATTTGCCCGTCCAGACACCTCCAGCTAGCCTCTCATTGGTTCTCGCTATTCCTGTTCATCTTCCGCAGAAATTGCAAACTGGGCCAAACAGGAGGTTAAAGGCGCTGACTCTCCAAGTGGGGAGAGTGTTAGTAAAGCGTCTGGAATGTTGCACCCGAGTACCAGGGTACGAAAACTGAGACATATTTGAACACGTCTCCCGTTCACATGGTTGATCATACTTGGGTTCCACATGCATGTTTTAGCTGAAGGAAGAATACCTTAAACCTGGAGAGTTAAGACCCGTGTAATGGGTACCATGCAATATGACTTCAAAGGGTCTTCATTTGCTCACCGAACCTCTCCAATCCTATCACTGCTGCGTTTATGCCCCTGTACACATGCTTGATTCTCTTTCGGAGACATAGCAATCCATAGGTTTTAAGATACTTACTAGTCAGGTACATTCTTAGGCGTTTAATATGGGGTGTTGAGTCCATTTCGTTGAGCAAGGAGTAGCTCTTGTCTATTCCATATTTGGCTTAAGGAACTTTATCTGTGCTCATTTCAATCTCTGGTTTTATGCAGCACCCCAACTCACCTTTACCCTTAAGCAAGAATAAGTTGGTTTTCTAAATTTGAGACCCTGTTCTGTTCTGTAATTCAGTTCCTGTGTAGCCAAGTTTACATTCCGTGTATTACTGATATCTTATGATGTTTCTTTTTCTGTGTGACTTATTTCAGTTAGAATCATCATACATGAATCCACTCATTGTGCTGCTAAGGGCCTGATGACACAGATTTCATTGCTGAGTGATATTGCTTTGTAAGTAAATACCACAACTTCTTTATCCATTTTTCACTTTCTGCGATGTTGAACTTGTACTGTAAACGAGGTTCTTGTAAACAGAGCCGTTCCAAACTTTGGGGTGGCTGTGTCTTTTTGATTTTAATTTCCCTAAGCTATAGGACCATAAGTGGAAGTGCCATAGGTTCTGTTGCTTTGTTTTTTAGATGTTTCAGGAAACACCATACACTTCTCCCGAGTGGTTGTTGGCAATTTACATCCCGCTCATCAGCATAACAAGGCTCCCAGTTCTCCATGGCCTGTCCTGCCTTTCTGGATTTTACACTTTTTTCAGATGGCCCTTTTGACCGGGGGGAAGTGAGACTTCATTGTAGTGCACATTTCCTTTGCAAGCTTGCTTGGTTGACCAAAAAGGGCGTATGCGTTTTTTCCTGAATATATTCAGGAAAAAACGCATACGCCCTTTTTGGCCAAGTGCATCATTGTGGACGTTCTGCCTCTTTTCCTATGCTTTCAATGCAATTCCAGTCTACCTCCTGAAATCGGTTTCCTGCAATTCTGCCCCGCTTTCAAGTCCTCTTGGCAGCCTTACTTCAGTCTATTTTTGGACGATAGCTGTCATTTATAACTGCAGGTTTGTGAATTACAGTGCCCCTGAGCTCCTTTCTTCAACTCGGTTTCTTTTGAGCTGGCCGCAATACCGCAGGATGGCTTCAGGCCCTAATCTGGTTCCGGTATGGAACGCTGAGCCTTTGGTTATTTCCTCTTCCTGTTGCGAAATGAGAGTTAAATTTGCCCGTCCAGACACCTCCAGCTAGCCTCTCATTGGTTCTCGCTATTCCTGTTCATCTTCCACAGAAATTGCAAACTGGGCCAAACAGGAGGTTAAAGGCGCTGACTCTCCAAGTGGGGAGAGTGTTAGTAAAGCGTCTGGAATGTTGCACCCGAGTACCAGGGGAGGAAAACTGAGACATATTTGAACACGTCTCCCGATCACATGGTTGATCATACTCTGGGTTCCACATGCATGTTTTAGCTGAAGGAAGAATACCTAAAACCTGGGTAGTTGAACCCCGTGGAATGGGTACCATGCAATATGAATTCAAAGGGTCTTCATTTGCTCACCGAACCTCTCCAATCCTATCACTGCTGCGTTTATGCCCCTGTACACATGCTTGATTCTCTTTCGGAGACATAGCAATCCATAGGTTTTAAGATACTTACTAGTCAGGTACATTCTTAGGCGTTTAATATGCGGTGTTGAGTCCATTTCGTTGAGCAAGGAGTAGCTCTTGTCTATTCCATATTTGGCTTAAGGAACTTTATCTGTGCTCATTTCAATCTCTGGTTTTATGCAGCACCCCAACTCACCTTTACCCTTAAGCAAGAATAAGTTGGTTTTCTAAATTTGAGACCCTGTTCTGTTCTGTAATTCAGTTCCTGTGTAGCCAAGTTTCCATTCCGTGTATTACTGATATCTTATGATGTTTCTTTTTCTGTGTGACTTATTTCAGTTAGAATCATCATACCTGAATCCACTCATTGTGCTGCTAAGGGCCTGATGACACAGATTTCATTGCTGAGTGATATTGCTTTGTAAGTAAATACCACAACTTCTTTATCCATTTTTCACTTTCTGCGATGTTGAACTTGTACTGTAAACGAGGTTCTTGTAAACAGAGCCGTTCCAAACTTTGGGGTGGCTGTGTCTTTTTGATTTTAATTTCCCTAAGCTATAGGACCATAAGTGGAAGTGCCCTAGGTTCTGTTGCTTTGTTTTTTAGATGTTTCAGGAAACACCATACACTTCTCCCGAGTGGTTGTTCGCAATTTACATCCCACCCATCAGCATAACAAGGCTCCCAGTTCTCCATGGCCTGTCCTGCCTTTCTGGATTTTACACTTTTTTCAGATGGCCCTTTTGACCGGGGGGAAGTGAGACTTCATTGTAGTGCAGATTTCCTTTGCAAGCTTCCTTGGTTGGCCAAAAAGGGCGTATGCGTTTTTTCCTGAATATATTCAGGAAAAAACGCATACGCCCTTTTTGGCCAAGTGCATCATTGTGGACGTTCTGCCTCTTTTCCTATGCTTTCAATGCAATTCCAGTCTACCTCCTGAAATCGGTTTCCTGCAATTCTGCCCCGCTTTCAAGTCCTCTTGGCAGCCTTACTTCAGTCTATTTTTGGACGATAGCTGTCATTTATAACTCTGCAGGTTTGTGAATTACAGTGCCCCTGAGCTCCTTTCTTCAACTCGCTTTCTTGTGACCTGGCCGCAACACCGCAGGATGGCTTCAGGCCCTAATCTGGTTCCGGTACGGCACGCTGAGCCTTTGGTTATTTCCTCTTCCTGGTGGGAAATGAGAGTTAAATTTGCCCGTCCAGACACCTCCAGCTAGTCTCTCATTGGTTCTCGCTATTCCTGTTCATCTTCCGCAGAAATTGAAAACTGGGCCAAACAGGAGGTTAAAGGCGCTGACTCTCCAAGTGGGGAGAGTGTTAGTAAAGCGTCTGGAATGTTGCACCCGAGTACCAGGGGAGGAAAACTGAGACATATTTGAACACGTCTCCCGTTCACATGGTTGATCATACTTGGGTTCCACATGCATGTTTTAGCTGAAGGAAGAATACCTTAAACCTGGAGAGTTGAGACCCGTGTAATGGGTACCATGCAATATGACTTCAAAGGGTCTTCATTTGCTCACCGAACCTCTCCAATCCTATCACTGCTGCGTTTATGCCCCTGTACACATGCTTGATTCTCTTTTGGAGACATAGCAATCCATAGGTTTTACGATACTTACTAGTCAGGTACATTCTTAGGTTTTTAATATGCGGTGTTGAGTCCATTTCGTTGAGCAAGGAGTAGCTCTTGTCTATTCCATATTTGACTTAAGGAACTTTATCTGTGCTCATTTCAATCTCTCGTTTTATGCAGCACCCCAACTCACCTTTACACTTAAGCAAGCCTAAGTTGGTTTTCTAAATTTGAGACCCTGTTCTGTTCTGTAATTCAGTTCCTGTGTAGCCAAGTTTACATTCCGTGTATTACTGATATCTTATGATGTTTCTTTTTCTGTGTGACTTACTTCAGTTAGAATCATCATACCTGAATCCACTCATTGTGCTGCTAAGGGCCTGATGACACAGATTTCATTGCTGAGTGATATTGCTTTGTAAGTAAATACCACAACTTCTTTATCCATTTTTCACTTTCTGCGATGTTGAACTTGTACTGTAAACGAGGTTCTTGTAAACAGAGCCGTTCCAAACTTTGGGGTGGCTGTGTCTTTTTGATTTTAATTTCCCTAAGCTATAGGACCATAAGTGGAAGTGCCCTAGGTTCTGTTGCTTTGTTTTTTAGATGTTTCAGGAAACACCATACACTTCTCCCGAGTGGTTGTTGGCAATTTACATCCCGCCCATCAGCATAACAAGGCTCCCAGTTCTCCATGGCCTGTCCTGCCTTTCTGGATTTTACACTTTTTTCAGATGGCCCTTTTGACCGGGGGGAAGTGAGACTTCATTGTAGTGCAGATTTCCTTTGCAAGCTTGCTTGGTTGGCCAAAAAGGGCGTATGCGTTTTTTCCTGAATATATTCAGGAAAAAACGCATACGCCCTTTTTGGCCAAGTGCATCATTGTGGACGTTCTGCCTCTTTTCCTATGCTTTCAATGCAATTCCAGTCTACCTCCTGAAATCGGTTTCCTGCAATTCTGCCCCGCTTTCAAGTCCTCTTGGCAGCCTTACTTCAGTCTATTTTTGGACGATAGCTGTCATTTATAACTCTGCAGGTTTGTGAATTACAGTGCCCCTGAGCTCCTTTCTTCAACTCGCTTTCTTGTGACCTGGCCGCAACACCGCAGGATGGCTTCAGGCCCTAATCTGGTTCCGGTACGGCACGCTGAGCCTTTGGTTATTTCCTCTTCCTGGTGGGAAATGAGAGTTAAATTTGCCCGTCCAGACACCTCCAGCTAGTCTCTCATTGGTTCTCGCTATTCCTGTTCATCTTCCGCAGAAATTGCAAACTGGGCCAAACAGGAGGTTAAAGGCGCTGACTCTCCAAGTGGGGAGAGTGTTAGTAAAGCGTCTGGAATGTTGCACCCGAGTACCAGGGGAGGAAAACTGAGACATATTTGAACACGTCTCCCGTTCACATGGTTGATCATACTTGGGTTCCACATGCATGTTTTAGCTGAAGGAAGAATACCTTAAACCTGGAGAGTTGAGACCCGTGTAATGGGTACCATGCAATATGACTTCAAAGGGTCTTCATTTGCTCACCGAACCTCTACAATCCTATCACTGCTGCGTTTATGCCCCTGTACACATGCTTGATTCTCTTTTGGAGACATAGCAATCCATAGGTTTTACGATACTTACTAGTCAGGTACATTCTTAGGTGTTTAATATGCGGTGTTGAGTCCATTTCGTTGAGCAAGGAGTAGCTCTTGTCTATTCCATATTTGACTTAAGGAACTTTATCTGTGCTCATTTCAATCTCTCGTTTTATGCAGCACCCCAACTCACCTTTACACTTAAGCAAGCCTAAGTTGGTTTTCTAAATTTGAGACCCTGTTCTGTTCTGTAATTCAGTTCCTGTGTAGCCAAGTTTACATTCCGTGTATTACTGATATCTTATGATGTTTCTTTTTCTGTGTGACTTACTTCAGTTAGAATCATCATACCTGAATCCACTCATTGTGCTGCTAAGGGCCTGATGACACAGATTTCATTGCTGAGTGATATTGCTTTGTAAGTAAATACCACAACTTCTTTATCCATTTTTCACTTTCTGCGATGTTGAACTTGTACTGTAAACGAGGTTCTTGTAAACAGAGCCGTTCCAAACTTTGGGGTGGCTGTGTCTTTTTGATTTTAATTTCCCTAAGCTATAGGACCATAAGTGGAAGTGCCCTAGGTTCTGTTGCTTTGTTTTTTAGATGTTTCAGGAAACACCATACACTTCTCCCGAGTGGTTGTTGGCAATTTACATCCCGCCCATCAGCATAACAAGGCTCCCAGTTCTCCATGGCCTGTCCTGCCTTTCTGGATTTTACACTTTTTTCAGATGGCCCTTTTGACCGGGGGGAAGTGAGACTTCATTGTAGTGCAGATTTCCTTTGCAAGCTTGCTTGGTTGGCCAAAAAGGGCGTATGCGTTTTTTCCTGAATATATTCAGGAAAAAACGCATACGCCCTTTTTGGCCAAGTGCATCATGGTGGACGTTCTGCCTCTTTTCCTATGCTTTCAATGCAATTCCAGTCTACCTCCTGAAATCGGTTTCCTGCAATTCTGCCCCGCTTTCAAGTCCTCTTGGCAGCCTTACTTCAGTCTATTTTTGGACGATAGCTGTCATTTATAACTCTGCAGGTTTGTGAATTACAGTGCCCCTGAGCTCCTTTCTTCAACTCGCTTTCTTGTGACCTGGCCGCAACACCGCAGGATGGCTTCAGGCCCTAATCTGGTTCCGGCCCGGCATGCTGAGCCTTTGGTTAATTCCTCATCCTGGTGGGAAATGAGAGTTAAATTTGCCCGTCCAGACACCTCCAGCTAGTCTCTCATTGGTTCTCGCTATTCCTGTTCATCTTCCGCAGAAATTGCAAACTGGGCCAAACAGGAGGTTAAAGGGGCTGACTCTCCAAGTGGGGAGAGTGTTAGTAAAGCGTCTGGAATGTTGCACCCGAGTACCAAGGGAGGAAAACTGAGACATATTTGAACACGTCTCCCGATCACATGGTTGATCATACTCTAGGTTCCACATGCATGTTTTAGCTGAAGGAAGAATACCTTAAACCTGGGTAGTTGAAACCCGTGGAATGGGTACCATGCAATATGACTTCAAAGGGTCTTCATTTGCTCACCGAACCTCTCCAATCCTATCACTGCTGCGTTTATGCCCCTGTACACATGCTTGATTCTCTTTCGGAGACATAGCAATCCATAGGTTTTAAGATACTTACTAGTCAGGTACATTCTTAGGCGTTTAATATGGGGTGTTGAGTCCATTTCGTTGAGCAAGGAGTAGCTCTTGTCTATTCCATATTTGGCTTAAGGAACTTTATCTGTGCTCATTTCAATCTCTGGTTTTATGCAGCACCCCAACTCACCTTTCCCCTTAAGCAAGAATAAGTTGGTTTTCTAAATTTGAGACCCTGTTCTGTTCTGTAATTCAGTTCCTGTGTAGCCAAGTTTACATTCCGTGTATTACTGATATCTTATGATGTTTCTTTTTCTGTGTGACTTATTTCAGTTAGAATCATCATACCTGAATCCACTCATTGTGCTGCTAAGGGCCTGATGACACAGATTTCATTGCTGAGTGATATTGCTTTGTAAGTAAATACCACAACTTCTTTATCCATTTTTCACTTTCTGCGATGTTGAACTTGTACTGTAAACGAGGTTCTTGTAAACAGAGCCGTTCCAAACTTTGGGGTGGCTGTGTCTTTTTGATTTTAATTTCCCTAAGCTATAGGACCATAAGTGGAAGTGCCCTAGGCTCTGTTGCTTTGTTTTTTAGATGTTTCAGGAAACACCATACACTTCTCCGGAGTGGTTGTTGGCAATTTACATCCTGCCCATCAGCATAACAAGGCTCCCAGTTCTCCATGGCCTGTCCTGCCTTTCTGGATTTTACACTTTTTTCAGATGGCCCTTTTGACCGGGGGGAAGTGAGACTTCATTGTAGTGCAGATTTCCTTTGCAAGCTTGCTTGGTTGGCCAAAAAGTGCGTATGCGTTTTTTCCTGATATATTCAGGAAAAAACGCATACGCCCTTTTTGGCCAAGTGCATCATTGTGGACGTTCTGCCTCTTTTCCTATGCTTTCAATGCAATTCCAGTCTACCTCCTGAAATCGGTTTCCTGCAATTCTGCCCCGCTTTCAAGTCCTCTTGGCAGCCTTACTTCAGTATATTTTTGGACGATTGCTGTCATTTATAACTCTGCAGGTTTGTGAATTACAGTGCCCCTGAGCTCCTTTCTTCAACTCGCTTTCTTGTGACCTGGCCGCAACACCGCAGGATGGCTTCAGGCCCTAATCTGGTTCTGGCAACGGCACGCTGAGCCTTTGGTTAATTCCTCTTCCTGGTGGGAAATGAGAGTTAAATTTGCCCGTCCAGACACCTCCAGCTAGCCTCTCATTGGTTCTCGCTATTCCTGTTCATCTTCCGCAGAAATTGCAAACTGGGCCAAACAGGAGGTTAAAGGCGCTGACTCTCCAAGTGGGGAGAGTGTTAGTAAAGCGTCTGGAATGTTGCACCCGAGTACCAGGGTACGAAAACTGAGACATATTTGAACACGTCTCCCGTTCACATGGTTGATCATACTTGGGTTCCACATGCATGTTTTAGCTGAAGGAAGAATACCTTAAACCTGGAGAGTTGAGACCCGTGTAATGGGTACCATGCAATATGACTTCAAAGGGTCTTCATTTGCTCACCGAACCTCTCCAATCCTATCACTGCTGCGTTTATGCCCCTGTACACATGCTTGATTCTCTTTCGGAGACATAGCAATCCATAGGTTTTAAGATACTTACTAGTCAGGTACATTCTTAGGCGTTTAATATGGGGTGTTGAGTCCATTTCGTTGAGCAAGGAGTAGCTCTTGTCTATTCCATATTTGGCTTAAGGAACTTTATCTGTGCTCATTTCAATCTCTGGTTTTATGCAGCACCCCAACTCACCTTTACCCTTAAGCAAGCATAAGTTGGTTTTCTAAATTTGAGACCCTGTTCTGTTCTGTAATTCAGTTCCTGTGTAGCCAAGTTTACATTCCGTGTATTACTGATATCTTATGATGTTTCTTTTTCTGTGTGACTTATTTCA
Organism: Stenella coeruleoalba; assembly: GCF_951394435.1. Lineage (NCBI taxonomy): Eukaryota > Metazoa > Chordata > Mammalia > Artiodactyla > Delphinidae > Stenella > Stenella coeruleoalba. Next base: position 68,954 of record NW_027646356.1, on the reverse strand, counting down.
GTTAGAATCATCATACATGAATCCACTCATTGTGCTGCTAAGGGCCTGATGACACAGATTTCATTGCTGAGTGATATTGCTTTGTAAGTAAATACCACAACTTCTTTATCCATTTTTCACTTTCTGCGATGTTGAACTTGTACTGTAAACGAGGTTCTTGTAAACAGAGCCGTTCCAAACTTTGGGGTGGCTGTGTCTTTTTGATTTTAATTTCCCTAAGCTATAGGACCATAAGTGGAAGTGCCATAGGTTCTGTTGCTTTGTTTTTTAGATGTTTCAGGAAACACCATACACTTCTCCGGAGTGGTTGTTGGCAATTTACATCCTGCCCATCAGCATAACAAGGCTCCCAGTTCTCCATGGCCTGTCCTGCCTTTCTGGATTTTACACTTTTTTCAGATGGCCCTTTTGACCGGGGGGAAGTGAGACTTCATTGTAGTGCACATTTCCTTTGCAAGCTTGCTTGGTTGACCAAAAAGGGCGTATGCGTTTTTTCCTGAATATATTCAGGAAAAAACGCATACGCCCTTTTTGGCCAAGTGCATCATTGTGGACGTTCTGCCTCTTTTCCTATGCTTTCAATGCAATTCCAGTCTACCTCCTGAAATCGGTTTCCTGCAATTCTGCCCCGCTTTCAAGTCCTCTTGGCAGCCTTACTTCAGTCTATTTTTGGACGATAGCTGTCATTTATAACTGCAGGTTTGTGAATTACAGTGCCCCTGAGCTCCTTTCTTCAACTCGGTTTCTTTTGAGCTGGCCGCAATACCGCAGGATGGCTTCAGGCCCTAATCTGGTTCCGGTATGGAACGCTGAGCCTTTGGTTATTTCCTCTTCCTGTTGCGAAATGAGAGTTAAATTTGCCCGTCCAGACACCTCCAGCTAGCCTCTCATTGGTTCTCGCTATTCCTGTTCATCTTCCACAGAAATTGCAAACTGGGCCAAACAGGAGGTTAAAGGCGCTGACTCTCCAAGTGGGGAGAGTGTTAGTAAAGCGTCTGGAATGTTGCACCCGAGTACCAGGGGAGGAAAACTGAGACATATTTGAACACGTCTCCCGATCACATGGTTGATCATACTCTGGGTTCCACATGCATGTTTTAGCTGAAGGAAGAATACCTAAAACCTGGGTAGTTGAAACCCGTGGAATGGGTACCATGCAATATGAATTCAAAGGGTCTTCATTTGCTCACCGAACCTCTCCAATCCTATCACTGCTGCGTTTATGCCCCTGTACACATGCTTGATTCTCTTTCGGAGACATAGCAATCCATAGGTTTTAAGATACTTACTAGTCAGGTACATTCTTAGGCGTTTAATATGCGGTGTTGAGTCCATTTCGTTGAGCAAGGAGTAGCTCTTGTCTATTCCATATTTGGCTTAAGGAACTTTATCTGTGCTCATTTCAATCTCTGGTTTTATGCAGCACCCCAACTCACCTTTACCCTTAAGCAAGCATAAGTTGGTTTTCTAAATTTGAGACCCTGTTCTGTTCTGTAATTCAGTTCCTGTGTAGCCAAGTTTACATTCCGTGTATTACTGATATCTTATGATGTTTCTTTTTCTGTGTGACTTATTTCAGTTAGAATCATCATACCTGAATCCACTCATTGTGCTGCTAAGGGCCTGATGACACAGATTTCATTGCTGAGTGATATTGCTTTGGAAGTAAATACCACAACTTCTTTATCCATTTTTCACTTTCTGCGATGTTGAACTTGTACTGTAAACGAGGTTCTTGTAAACAGAGCCGTTCCAAACTTTGGGGTGGCTGTGTCTTTTTGATTTTAATTTCCCTAAGCTATAGGACCATAAGTGGAAGTGCCCTAGGTTCTGTTGCTTTGTTTTTTAGATGTTTCAGGAAACACCATACACTTCTCCCAAGTGGTTGTTCGCAATTTACATCCCACCCATCAGCATAACAAGGCTCCCAGTTCTCCATGGCCTGTCCTGCCTTTCTGGATTTTACACTTTTTTCAGATGGCCCTTTTGACCGGGGGGAAGTGAGACTTCATTGTAGTGCAGATTTCCTTTGCAAGCTTCCTTGGTTGGCCAAAAAGGGCGTATGCGTTTTTTCCTGAATATATTCAGGAAAAAACGCATACGCCCTTTTTGGCCAAGTGCATCATTGTGGACGTTCTGCCTCTTTTCCTATGCTTTCAATGCAATTCCAGTCTACCTCCTGAAATCGGTTTCCTGCAATTCTGCCCCGCTTTCAAGTCCTCTTGGCAGCCTTACTTCAGTCTATTTTTGGACGATAGCTGTCATTTATAACTCTGCAGGTTTGTGAATTACAGTGCCCCTGAGCTCCTTTCTTCAACTCGCTTTCTTGTGACCTGGCCGCAACACCGCAGGATGGCTTCAGGCCCTAATCTGGTTCCGGTACGGCACGCTGAGCCTTTGGTTATTTCCTCTTCCTGGTGGGAAATGAGAGTTAAATTTGCCCGTCCAGACACCTCCAGCTAGTCTCTCATTGGTTCTCGCTATTCCTGTTCATCTTCCGCAGAAATTGAAAACTGGGCCAAACAGGAGGTTAAAGGCGCTGACTCTCCAAGTGGGGAGAGTGTTAGTAAAGCGTCTGGAATGTTGCACCCGAGTACCAGGGGAGGAAAACTGAGACATATTTGAACACGTCTCCCGTTCACATGGTTGATCATACTTGGGTTCCACATGCATGTTTTAGCTGAAGGAAGAATACCTTAAACCTGGAGAGTTGAGACCCGTGTAATGGGTACCATGCAATATGACTTCAAAGGGTCTTCATTTGCTCACCGAACCTCTCCAATCCTATCACTGCTGCGTTTATGCCCCTGTACACATGCTTGATTCTCTTTTGGAGACATAGCAATCCATAGGTTTTACGATACTTACTAGTCAGGTACATTCTTAGGTTTTTAATATGCGGAGTTGAGTCCATTTCGTTGAGCAAGGAGTAGCTCTTGTCTATTCCATATTTGACTTAAGGAACTTTATCTGTGCTCATTTCAATCTCTCGTTTTATGCAGCACCCCAACTCACCTTTACACTTAAGCAAGCCTAAGTTGGTTTTCTAAATTTGAGACCCTGTTCTGTTCTGTAATTCAGTTCCTGTGTAGCCAAGTTTACATTCCGTGTATTACTGATATCTTATGATGTTTCTTTTTCTGTGTGACTTACTTCAGTTAGAATCATCATACCTGAATCCACTCATTGTGCTGCTAAGGGCCTGATGACACAGATTTCATTGCTGAGTGATATTGCTTTGTAAGTAAATACCACAACTTCTTTATCCATTTTTCACTTTCTGCGATGTTGAACTTGTACTGTAAACGAGGTTCTTGTAAACAGAGCCGTTCCAAACTTTGGGGTGGCTGTGTCTTTTTGATTTTAATTTCCCTAAGCTATAGGACCATAAGTGGAAGTGCCCTAGGTTCTGTTGCTTTGTTTTTTAGATGTTTCAGGAAACACCATACACTTCTCCCGAGTGGTTGTTGGCAATTTACATCCCGCCCATCAGCATAACAAGGCTCCCAGTTCTCCATGGCCTGTCCTGCCTTTCTGGATTTTACACTTTTTTCAGATGGCCCTTTTGACCGGGGGGAAGTGAGACTTCATTGTAGTGCAGATTTCCTTTGCAAGCTTGCTTGGTTGGCCAAAAAGGGCGTATGCGTTTTTTCCTGAATATATTCAGGAAAAAACGCATACGCCCTTTTTGGCCAAGTGCATCATTGTGGACGTTCTGCCTCTTTTCCTATGCTTTCAATGCAATTCCAGTCTACCTCCTGAAATCGGTTTCCTGCAATTCTGCCCCGCTTTCAAGTCCTCTTGGCAGCCTTACTTCAGTCTATTTTTGGACGATAGCTGTCATTTATAACTCTGCAGGTTTGTGAATTACAGTGCCCCTGAGCTCCTTTCTTCAACTCGCTTTCTTGTGACCTGGCCGCAACACCGCAGGATGGCTTCAGGCCCTAATCTGGTTCCGGCCCGGCATGCTGAGCCTTTGGTTAATTGCTCTTCCTGGTGGGAAATGAGAGTTAAATTTGCCCGTCCAGACACCTCCAGCTAGCCTCTCATTGGTTCTCGCTATTCCTGTTCATCTTCCGCAGAAATTGCAAACTGGGCCAAACAGGAGGTTAAAGGGGCTGACTCTCCAAGTGAGGAGAGTGTTAGTAAAGCGTCTGGAATGTTGCACCCGAGTACCAAGGGAGGAAAACTGAGACATATTTGAACACGTCTCCCGATCACATGGTTGATCATACTCTAGGTTCCACATGCATGTTTTAGCTGAAGGAAGAATACCTTAAACCTGGGTAGTTGAAACCCGTGGAATGGATACCATGCAATATGATTTCAAAGGGTCTTCATTTGCTCACCGAACCTCTCCAATCCTATCACTGCTGCGTTTATGCCCCTGTACACATGCTTGATTCTCTTTCGGAGACATAGCAATCCATAGGTTTTAAGATACTTACTAGTCAGGTACATTCTTAGGCGTTTAATATGGGGTGTTGAGTCCATTTCGTTGAGCAAGGAGTAGCTCTTGTCTATTCCATATTTGGCTTAAGGAACTTTATCTGTGCTCATTTCAATCTCTGGTTTTATGCAACACCCCAACTCACCTTTCCCCTTAAGCAAGAATAAGTTGGTTTTCTAAATTTGAGACCCTGTTCTGTTCTGTAATTCAGTTCCTGTGTAGCCAAGTTTACATTCCGTGTATTACTGATATCTTATGATGTTTCTTTTTCTGTGTGACTTATTTCAGTTAGAATCATCATACCTGAATCCACTCATTGTGCTGCTAAGGGCCTGATGACACAGATTTCATTGCTGAGTGATATTGCTTTGTAAGTAAATACCACAACTTCTTTATCCATTTTTCACTTTCTGCGATGTTGAACTTGTACTGTAAACGAGGTTCTTGTAAACAGAGCCGTTCCAAACTTTGGGGTGGCTGTGTCTTTTTGATTTTAATTTCCCTAAGCTATAGGACCATAAGTGGAAGTGCCCTAGGTTCTGTTGCTTTGTTTTTTAGATGTTTCAGGAAACACCATACACTTCTCCCAAGTGGTTGTTCGCAATTTACATCCCACCCATCAGCATAACAAGGCTCCCAGTTCTCCATGGCCTGTCCTGCCTTTCTGGATTTTACACTTTTTTCAGATGGCCCTTTTGACCGGGGGGAAGTGAGACTTCATTGTAGTGCAGATTTCCTTTGCAAGCTTCCTTGGTTGGCCAAAAAGGGCGTATGCGTTTTTTCCTGAATATATTCAGGAAAAAACGCATACGCCCTTTTTGGCCAAGTGCATCATTGTGGACGTTCTGCCTCTTTTCCTATGCTTTCAATGCAATTCCAGTCTACCTCCTGAAATCGGTTTCCTGCAATTCTGCCCCGCTTTCAAGTCCTCTTGGCAGCCTTACTTCAGTCTATTTTTGGACGATAGCTGTCATTTATAACTCTGCAGGTTTGTGAATTACAGTGCCCCTGAGCTCCTTTCTTCAACTCGCTTTCTTGTGACCTGGCCGCAACACCGTAGGATGGCTTCAGGCCCTAATCTGGTTCCGGTACGGCACGCTGAGCCTTTGGTTATTTCCTCTTCCTGGTGGGAAATGAGAGTTAAATTTGCCCGTCCAGACACCTCCAGCTAGTCTCTCATTGGTTCTCGCTATTCCTGTTCATCTTCCGCAGAAATTGAAAACTGGGCCAAACAGGAGGTTAAAGGCGCTGACTCTCCAAGTGGGGAGAGTGTTAGTAAAGCGTCTGGAATGTTGCACCCGAGTACCAGGGGAGGAAAACTGAGACATATTTGAACACGTCTCCCGTTCACATGGTTGATCATACTTGGGTTCCACATGCATGTTTTAGCTGAAGGAAGAATACCTTAAACCTGGAGAGTTGAGACCCGTGTAATGGGTACCATGCAATATGACTTCAAAGGGTCTTCATTTGCTCACCGAACCTCTCCAATCCTATCACTGCTGCGTTTATGCCCCTGTACACATGCTTGATTCTCTTTTGGAGACATAGCAATCCATAGGTTTTACGATACTTACTAGTCAGGTACATTCTTAGGTTTTTAATATGCGGAGTTGAGTCCATTTCGTTGAGCAAGGAGTAGCTCTTGTCTATTCCATATTTGACTTAAGGAACTTTATCTGTGCTCATTTCAATCTCTCGTTTTATGCAGCACCCCAACTCACCTTTACACTTAAGCAAGCCTAAGTTGGTTTTCTAAATTTGAGACCCTGTTCTGTTCTGTAATTCAGTTCCTGTGTAGCCAAGTTTACATTCCGTGTATTACTGATATCTTATGATGTTTCTTTTTCTGTGTGACTTACTTCAGTTAGAATCATCATACCTGAATCCACTCATTGTGCTGCTAAGGGCCTGATGACACAGATTTCATTGCTGAGTGATATTGCTTTGTAAGTAAATACCACAACTTCTTTATCCATTTTTCACTTTCTGCGATGTTGAACTTGTACTGTAAACGAGGTTCTTGTAAACAGAGCCGTTCCAAACTTTGGGGTGGCTGTGTCTTTTTGATTTTAATTTCCCTAAGCTATAGGACCATAAGTGGAAGTGCCCTAGGTTCTGTTGCTTTGTTTTTTAGATGTTTCAGGAAACACCATACACTTCTCCCGAGTGGTTGTTGGCAATTTACATCCCGCCCATCAGCATAACAAGGCTCCCAGTTCTCCATGGCCTGTCCTGCCTTTCTGGATTTTACACTTTTTTCAGATGGCCCTTTTGACCGGGGGGAAGTGAGACTTCATTGTAGTGCAGATTTCCTTTGCAAGCTTGCTTGGTTGGCCAAAAAGGGCGTATGCGTTTTTTCCTGAATATATTCAGGAAAAAACGCATACGCCCTTTTTGGCCAAGTGCATCATTGTGGACGTTCTGCCTCTTTTCCTATGCTTTCAATGCAATTCCAGTCTACCTCCTGAAATCGGTTTCCTGCAATTCTGCCCCGCTTTCAAGTCCTCTTGGCAGCCTTACTTCAGTCTATTTTTGGACGATAGCTGTCATTTATAACTCTGCAGGTTTGTGAATTACAGTGCCCCTGAGCTCCTTTCTTCAACTCGCTTTCTTGTGACCTGGCCGCAACACCGCAGGATGGCTTCAGGCCCTAATCTGGTTCCGGCCCGGCATGCTGAGCCTTTGGTTAATTGCTCTTCCTGGTGGGAAATGAGAGTTAAATTTGCCCGTCCAGACACCTCCAGCTAGCCTCTCATTGGTTCTCGCTATTCCTGTTCATCTTCCGCAGAAATTGCAAACTGGGCCAAACAGGAGGTTAAAGGGGCTGACTCTCCAAGTGAGGAGAGTTTTAGTAAAGCGTCTGGAATGTTGCACCCGAGTACCAAGGGAGGAAAACTGAGACATATTTGAACACGTCTCCCGATCACATGGTTGATCATACTCTAGGTTCCACATGCATGTTTTAGCTGAAGGAAGAATACCTTAAACCTGGGTAGTTGAAACCCGTGGAATGGATACCATGCAATATGATTTCAAAGGGTCTTCATTTGCTCACCGAACCTCTCCAATCCTATCACTGCTGCGTTTATGCCCCTGTACACATGCTTGATTCTCTTTCGGAGACATAGCAATCCATAGGTTTTAAGATACTTACTAGTCAGGTACATTCTTAGGCGTTTAATATGGGGTGTTGAGTCCATTTCGTTGAGCAAGGAGTAGCTCTTGTCTATTCCATATTTGGCTTAAGGAACTTTATCTGTGCTCATTTCAATCTCTGGTTTTATGCAACACCCCAACTCACCTTTCCCCTTAAGCAAGAATAAGTTGGTTTTCTAAATTTGAGACCCTGTTCTGTTCTGTAATTCAGTTCCTGTGTAGCCAAGTTTACATTCCGTGTATTACTGATACCTTATGATGTTTCTTTTTCTGTGTGACTTATTTCAGTTAGAATCATCATACTTGAATCCACTCATTGTGCTGCTAAGGGCCTGATGACACAGATTTCATTGCTGAGTGATATTGCTTTGTAAGTAAATACCACAACTTCTTTATCCATTTTTCACTTTCTGCGATGTTGAACTTGTACTGTAAACGAGGTTCTTGTAAACAGAGCCGTTCCAAACTTTGGGGTGGCTGTGTGTTTTTGATTTTAATTTCCCTAAGCTATAGGACCATAAGTGGAAGTGCCCTAGGTTCTGTTGCTTTGTTTTTTAGATGTTTCAGGAAACACCATACACTTCTCCGGAGTGGTTGTTGGCAATTTACATCCTGCCCATCAGCATAACAAGGCTCCCAGTTCTCCATGGCCTGTCCTGCCTTTCTGGATTTTACACTTTTTTCAGATGGCCCTTTTGACCGGGGGGAAGTGAGACTTCATTGTAGTGCAGATTTCCTTTGCAAGCTTGCTTGGTTGGCCAAAAAGTGCGTATGCGTTTTTTCCTGATATATTCAGGAAAAAACGCATACGCCCTTTTTGGCCAAGTGCATCATTGTGGACGTTCTGCCTCTTTTCCTATGCTTTCAATGCAATTCCAGTCTACCTCCTGAAATCGGTTTCCTGCAATTCTGCCCCGCTTTCAAGTCCTCTTGGCATCCTTACTTCAGTATATTTTTGGACGATAGCTGTCATTTATAACTCTGCAGGTTTGTGAATTACAGTGCCCCTGAGCTCCTTTCTTCAACTCGCTTTCTTGTGACCTGGCCACAACACCGCAGGATGGCTTCAGGCCCTAATCTGGTTCCGGCCCGGCATGCTGAGCCTTTGGTTAATTGCTCTTCCTGGTGGGAAATGAGAGTTAAATTTGCCCGTCCAGACACCTCCAGCTAGCCTCTCATTGGTTCTCGCTATTCCTGTTCATCTTCCGCAGAAATTGCAAACTGGGCCAAACAGGAGGTTAAAGGGACTGACGCTCCAAGTGGGGAGAGTGTTACTAAAGCGTCTGGAATGTTGCACCCGAGTACCAGGGGAGGAAAACTGAGACATATTTGAACACGTCTCCTGATCACATGGTTGATCATACTGTAGGTTCCACATGCATGTTTTAGCTGAAAGAAGAATACCTTAAACCTGGGTAGTTGAAACCCGTGGAATGGGTACCATGCAATATGACTTCAAAGGGTCTTCATTTGCTCACCGAACCTCTCCATTACTATCACTGCTGCGTTTATGCCCCTGTACACATGCTTGATTCTCTTTCGGAGACATAGCAATCCATAGGTTTTAAGATACTTACTAGTCAGGTACATTCTTAGGCGTTTAATATGGGGTGTTGAGTCCATTTCGTTGAGCAAGGAGTAGCTCTTGTCTATTCCATATTTGGCTTAAGGAACTTTATCTGTGCTCATTTCAATCTCTGGTTTTATGCAGCACCCCAACTCACCTTTCCCCTTAAGCAAGAATAAGTTGGTTTTCTAAATTTGAGACCCTGTTCTGTTCTGTAATTCAGTTCCTGTGTAGCCAAGTTTACATTCCGTGTATTACTGATATCTTATGATGTTTCTTTTTCTGTGTGACTTATTTCAGTTAGAATCATCATACCTGAATCCACTCATTGTGCTGCTAAGGGCCTGATGACACAGATTTCATTGCTGAGTGATATTGCTTTGTAAGTAAATACCACAACTTCTTTATCCATTTTTCACTTTCTGCGATGTTGAACTTGTACTGTAAACGAGGTTCTTGTAAACAGAGCCGTTCCAAACTTTGGGGTGGCTGTGTCTTTTTGATTTTAATTTCCCTAAGCTATAGGACCATAAGTGGAAGTGCCCTAGGCTCTGTTGCTTTGTTTTTTAGATGTTTCAGGAAACACCATACACTTCTCCCGAGTGGTTGTTGGCAATTTACATCCCGCCCATCAGCATAACAAGGCTCCCAGTTCTCCATGGCCTGTCCTGCCTTTCTGGATTTTACACTTTTTTCAGATGGCCCTTTTGACCGGGGGGAAGTGAGACTTCATTGTAGTGCAGATTTCCTTTGCAAGCTTGCTTGGTTGGCCAAAAAGGGCGTATGCGTTTTTTCCTGAATATATTCAGGAAAAAACGCATACGCCCTTTTTGGCCAAGTGCATCATTGTGGACGTTCTGCCTCTTTTCCTATGCTTTCAATGCAATTCCAGTCTACCTCCTGAAATCGGTTTCCTGCAATTCTGCCCCGCTTTCAAGTCCTCTTGGCAGCCTTACTTCAGTATATTTTTGGACGATAGCTGTCATTTATAACTGCAGGTTTGTGAATTACAGTGCCTCTGAGCTCCTTTCTTCAACTCGGTTTCTTTTGAGCTGGCCGCAATACCGCAGGATGGCTTCAGGCCCTAATCTGGTTCCGGTACGGAACGCTGAGCCTTTGGTTATTTCCTCTTCCTGTTGCGAAATGAGAGTTAAATTTGCCCGTCCAGACACCTCCAGCTAGCCTCTCATTGGTTCTCGCTATTCCTGTTTATCTTCCGCAGAAATTGCAAACTGGGCCAAACAGGAGGTTAAAGGGACTGACTCTCCAAGTGGGGAGAGTGTTAGTAAAGTGTCTGGAATGTTGCACCCGAGTACCAGGGGAGGAAAACTGAGACATATTTGAACACGTCTGCCGTTCACATGGTTGATCATACTTGGGTTCCACATGCATGTATTAGCTGAAGGAAGAATACCTTAAACCTTGAGAGTTAAGACCCGTGTAATGGGTACCATGCAATATGACTTCAAAGGGTCTTCATTTGCTCACCGAACCTCTCCAATCCTATCACTGCTGCGTTTATGCCCCTGTACACATGCTTGATTCTCTTTTGGAGACATAGCAATCCATAGATTTTAAGATACTTACTAGTCAGGTACATTCTTAGGCGTTTAATATGCGGTGTTGAGTCCATTTCGTTGAGCAAGGAGTAGCTCTTGTCTATTCCATATTTGACTTAAGGAACTTTATCTGTGCTCATTTCAATCTCTGGTTTTATGCAGCACCCCAACTCACCTTTCCCCTTAAGCAAGCATAAGTTGGTTTTCTAAATTTGAGACCCTATTCTGTTCTGTAATTCAGTTCTTGTGTAGCCAAGTTTACATTCCGTGTATTACTGATATCTTATGATGTTTCTTTTTCTGTGTGACTTACTTCAGTTAGAATCATCATACCTGAATCCACTCATTGTGCTGCTAAGTGCCTGATGATACAGATTTCATTGCTGAGTGATATTGCTTTGTAAGTACATACCACAACTTCTTTATCCATTTTTCACTTTCTGCGATGTTGAACTTGTACTGTAAACGAGGTTCTTGTAAACAGAGCCGTTCCAAACTTTGGCCTGGCTGTGTCTTTTTGATTTTAATTTCCCTAAGCTATAGGACCATAAGTGGAAGTGCCCTAGGTTCTGTTGCTTTGTTTTTTAGATGTTTCAGGAAACACCATACACTTCTCCCGAGTGGTTGTTGGCAATTTACATCCCGCCCATCAGCATAACAAGGCTCCCAGTTCTCCATGGCCTGTCCTGCCTTTCTGGATTTTACACTTTTTTCAGATGGCCCTTTTGACCGGGGGGAAGTGAGACTTCATTGTAGTGCAGATTTCCTTTGCAAGCTTGCTTGGTTGGCCAAAAAGGGCGTATGCGTTTTTTCCTGAATATATTCAGGAAAAAACGCATACGCCCTTTTTGGCCAAGTGCATCATTGTGGACGTTCTGCCTCTTTTCCTATGCTTTCAATGCAATTCCAGTCTACCTCCTGAAATCGGTTTCCTGCAATTCTGCCCCGCTTTCAAGTCCTCTTGGCAGCCTTACTTCAGTCTATTTTTGGACGATAGCTGTCATTTATAATTCTGAAGGTTTGTGAATTACAGTGCCCCTGAGCTCCTTTCTTCAACTTGCTTTCTTGTGAGCTGGCCGCAACACCGCAGGATGGCTTCAGGCCCTAATCTGGTTCCGGTATGGCACGCTGAGCCTTTGGTTATTTCCACTTCCTGGTGGGAAATGAGAGTTAAATTTGCCCGTCCAGACACCTCCAGCTGGCCTCTCATTGGTTCTCGCTATTCCTGTTCATCTTCCGCAGAAATTGCAAACTGGGCCAAACAGGAGGTTAAAGGCGCTGACTCTCCAAGTGGGGAGAGTGTTAGTAAAGCGTCTGGAATGTTGCACTCGAGTACCAGGGGAGGAAAACTGAGACATATTTGAACACGTCTCCCGTTCACATGGTTGATCCTACTTGGGTTCCACATGCATATTTTAGCTGAAGGAAGAATACCTTAAACCTGGAGAGTTGAGACCCGTGTAATGGGTACCATGCAATATGACTTCAAAGGGTCTTCATTTGCTCACCGAACCTCTCCAATCCTATCACTGCTGCGTTTATGCCCCTGTACACATGCTTGATTCTCTTTTGGAGACATAGCAATCCATAGGTTTTACGATACTTACTAGTCAGGTACATTCTTAGGCGTTTAATATGCGGTGTTGAGTCCATTTCGTTGAGCAAGGAGTAGCTCTTGTCTATTCCATATTTGACTTAAGGAACTATATCTGTGCTCATTTCAATCTCTGTTTTTATGCAGCACCCCAACTCACCTTTACCCTTAAGCAAGCATAAGTTGGTTTTCTAAATTTGAGACCCTGTTCTGTTCTGTAATTCAGTTCCTGTGTAGCCAAGTTTACATTCCGTGTATTACTGATATCTTATGATGTTTCTTTTTCTGTGTGACTTATTTCAGTTAGAATCATCATACCTGAACCCACTCATTGTGCTGCTAAGGGCCTGATGACATAGATTTCATTGCTCAGTGATATTGCTTTGTAAGTAAACACCACAACTTCTTTATCCATTTTTCACTTTCTGTGATATTGAACTTGTACTGTAAACGAGGTTCTTGTAAACAGAGCCGTTCCAAACTTTGGGGTGGCTGTGTCTTTTTGATTTTAATTTCCCTAAGCTATAGGACCATAAGTGGAAGTGCCCTAGGCTCTGTTGCTTTGTTTTTTAGATGTTTCAGGAAACACCATACACTTCTCCCGAGTGGTTGTTGTCAATTTACATCCCGCCCATCAGCATAACAAGGCTCCCAGTTCTCCATGGCCTGTCCTGCCTTTCTGGATTTTACACTTTTTTCAGATGGCCCTTTTGACCGGGGGGAAGTGAGACTTCATTGTAGTGCAGATTTCCTTTGCAAGCTTGCTTGGTTGGCCAAAAAGGGCGTATGCGTTTTTTCCTGAATATATTCAGGAAAAAACGCATACGCCCTTTTTGGCCAAGTGCATCATTGTGGACGTTCTGCCTCTTTTCCTATGCTTTCAATGCAATTCCAGTCTACCTCCTGAAATCGGTTTCCTGCAATTCTGCCCCGCTTTCAAGTCCTCTTGGCAGCCTTACTTCAGTCTATTTTTGGACGATAGCTGTCATTTATAATTCTGAAGGTTTGTGAATTACAGTGCCCCTGAGCTCCTTTCTTCAACTCGCTTTCTTGTGAGCTGGCCGCAACACCGCAGGATGGCTTCAGGCCCTAATCTGGTTCCGGTATGGCACGCTGAGCCTTTGGTTATTTCCTCTTCCTGGTGGGAAATGAGAGTTAAATTTGCCCGTCCAGACACCTCCAGCTAGCCTCTCATTGGTTCTCGCTATTCCTGTTCATCTTCCGCAGAAATTGCAAACTGGGCCAAACAGGAGGTTAAAGGCGCTGACTCTCCAAGTGGGGAGAGTGTTAGTAAAGCGTCTGGAATGTTGCACTCGAGTACCAGGGGAGGAAAACTGAGACATATTTGAACACGTCTCCCGTTCACATGGTTGATCATACTTGGGTTCCACATGCATGTTTTAGCTGAAGGAAGAATACCTTAAACCTGGAGAGTTGAGACCCGTGTAATGGGTACCATGCAATATGACTTCAAAGGGTCTTCATTTGCTCACCGAACCTCTCCAATCCTATCACTGCTGCGTTTATGCCCCTGTACACACGCTTGATTCTCTTTTGGAGACATAGCAATCCATAGGTTTTACGATACTTACTAGTCAGGTACATTCTTAGGCGTTTAATATGCGGTGTTGAGTCCATTTCGTTGAGCAAGGAGTAGCTCTTGTCTATTCCATATTTGACTTAAGGAACTATATCTGTGCTCATTTCAATCTCTGTTTTTATGCAGCACCCCAACTCACCTTTACCCTTAAGCAAGCATAAGTTGGTTTTCTAAATTTGAGACCCTGTTCTGTTCTGTAATTCAGTTCCTGTGTAGCCAAGTTTACATTCCGTGTATTACTGATATCTTATGATGTTTCTTTTTCTGTGTGACTTATTTCAGTTAGATTCATCATACCTGAACCCACTCATTGTGCTGCTAAGGGCCTGATGACATAGATTTCATTGCTGAGTGATATTGCTTTGTAAGTAAATACCACAACTTCTTTATCCATTTTTCACTTTCTGTGATATTGAACTTGTACTGTAAACGAGGTTCTTGTAAACAGAGCCGTTCCAAACTTTGGGGTGGCTGTGTCTTTTTGATTTTAATTTCCCTAAGCTATAGGACCATAAGTGGAAGTGCCCTAGGCTCTGTTGCTTTGTTTTTTAGATGTTTCAGGAAACACCATACACTTCTCCCGAGTGGTTGTTGTCAATTTACATCCCGCCCATCAGCATAACAAGGCTCCCAGTTCTCCATGGCCTGTCCTGCCTTTCTGGATTTTACACTTTTTTCAGATGGCCCTTTTGACCGGGGGGAAGTGAGACTTCATTGTAGTGCAGATTTCCTTTGCAAGCTTGCTTGGTTGGCCAAAAAGGGCGTATGCGTTTTTTCCTGAATATATTCAGGAAAAAACGCATACGCCCTTTTTGGCCAAGTGCATCATTGTGGACGTTCTGCCTCTTTTCCTATGCTTTCAATGCAATTCCAGTCTACCTCCTGAAATCGGTTTCCTGCAATTCTGCCCCGCTTTCAAGTCCTCTTGGCAGCCTTACTTCAGTCTATTTTTGGACGATAGCTGTCATTTATAATTCTGAAGGTTTGTGAATTACAGTGCCCCTGAGCTCCTTTCTTCAACTCGCTTTCTTGTGAGCTGGCCGCAACACCGCAGGATGGCTTCAGGCCCTAATCTGGTTCCGGTATGGCACGCTGAGCCTTTGGTTATTTCCTCTTCCTGGTGGGAAATGAGAGTTAAATTTGCCCGTCCAGACACCTCCAGCTAGCCTCTCATTGGTTCTCGCTATTCCTGTTCATCTTCCGCAGAAATTGCAAACTGGGCCAAACAGGAGGTTAAAGGCGCTGACTCTCCAAGTGGGGAGAGTGTTAGTAAAGCGTCTGGAATGTTGCACTCGAGTACCAGGGGAGGAAAACTGAGACATATTTGAACACGTCTCCCGTTCACATGGTTGATCATACTTGGGTTCCACATGCATGTTTTAGCTGAAGGAAGAATACCTTAAACCTGGAGAGTTGAGACCCGTGTAATGGGTACCATGCAATATGACTTCAAAGGGTCTTCATTTGCTCACCGAACCTCTCCAATCCTATCACTGCTGCGTTTATGCCCCTGTACACACGCTTGATTCTCTTTTGGAGACATAGCAATCCATAGGTTTTACGATACTTACTAGTCAGGTACATTCTTAGGCGTTTAATATGCGGTGTTGAGTCCATTTCGTTGAGCAAGGAGTAGCTCTTGTCTATTCCATATTTGACTTAAGGAACTATATCTGTGCTCATTTCAATCTCTGTTTTTATGCAGCACCCCAACTCACCTTTACCCTTAAGCAAGCATAAGTTGGTTTTCTAAATTTGAGACCCTGTTCTGTTCTGTAATTCAGTTCCTGTGTAGCCAAGTTTACATTCCGTGTATTACTGATATCTTATGATGTTTCTTTTTCTGTGTGACTTATTTCAGTTAGATTCATCATACCTGAACCCACTCATTGTGCTGCTAAGGGCCTGATGACATAGATTTCATTGCTGAGTGATATTGCTTTGTAAGTAAATACCACAACTTCTTTATCCATTTTTCACTTTCTGTGATATTGAACTTGTACTGTAAACGAGGTTCTTGTAAACAGAGCCGTTCCAAACTTTGGGGTGGCTGTGTCTTTTTGATTTTAATTTCCCTAAGCTATAGGACCATAAGTGGAAGTGCCCTAGGCTCTGTTGCTTTGTTTTTTAGATGTTTCAGGAAACACCATACACTTCTCCCGAGTGGTTGTTGGCAATTTACATCCCGCCCATCAGCATAACAAGGCTCCCAGTTCTCCATGGCCTGTCCTGCCTTTCTGGATTTTACACTTTTTTCAGATGGCCCTTTTGACCGGGGGTAAGTGAGACTTCATTGTAGTGCAGATTTCCTTTGCAAGCTTGCTTGGTTGGCCAAAAAGGACGTATGCGTTTTTTCCTGAATATATTCAGGAAAAAACGCATACGCCCTTTTTGGCCAAGTGCATCATTGTGGACGTTCTGCCTCTTTTCCTATGCTTTCAATGCAATTCCAGTCTACCTCCTGAAATCAGTTTCCTGCAATTCTGCCCCGCTTTCAAGTCCTCTTGGCAGCCTTACTTCAGTCTATTTTTGGACGATAGCTGTCATTTATAACTCTGCAGGTTTGTGAATTACAGTGCCCCTGAGCTCCTTTCTTCAACTCGCTTTCTTGTGACCTGGCCGCAACACCGCAGGATGGATTCAGGCCCTAATCTGGTTCCGGCCCGGCATGCTGAGCCTTTGTTTAATTCCTCTTCCTTGTGGGAAATGAGAGTTAAGTTTGCCCGTCCAGACACCTCCAGCTAGTCTCTCATTGGTTCTCGCTATTCCTGTTCATCTTCCGCAGAAATTGCAAACTGGGCCAAACAGGAGGTTAAAGGGACTGACTCTCCAAGTCGGGAGAGTGTTAGTAAAGCGTCTGGAATGTTGCACCTGAGTACCAGGGGAGGAAAACTGAGACATATTTGAACACGTCTACCGTTCACATGGTTGATCATACTCTGGGTTCCACATGCATGTTTTAGCTGAAGGAAGAATACCTTAAACCTGGAGATTGAGACCCGTGGAATGGGTACCATGCAATATGACTTCAAAGAGTCTTCATTTGCTCACCGAACCTCTCCAATCCTATCACTGCTGCGTTTATGCCCCTGTACACATGCTTGATTCTCTTTCGGAGACATAGCAATCCATAGGTTGTAAGTTACTTACTAGTCAGGTACATTCTTAGGCGTTTAATATGCGATGTTGAGTCCATTTCGTTGAGCAAGGAGTAGCTCTTGTCTATTCCATATTTGACTTAAGGAACTTTATCTGTACTCATTTCAATCTCTGGTTTTATGCAGCACCCCAACTCACCTTTACCCTTAAGCAAGCATAAGTTGGTTTTCTAAATTTGAGACCCTGTTCTGTTCTGTAATTCAGTTCCTGTGTAGCCAAGTTTACATTCCGTGTATTACTGATATCTTATGATGTTTCTTTTTCTGTGTGACTTACTTCAGTTAGAATCATCATACCTGAATCCACTCATTGTGCTGCTAAGGGCCTGATGACACAGATTTCATTGCTGAGTGATATTGCTTTGTAAGTAAATACCACAACTTCTTTATCCATTTTTCACTTTCTGCGATGTTGAACTTGTACTGTAAACGAGGTTCTTGTAAACAGAGCCGTTCCAAACTTTGGGGTGGCTGTGTCTTTTTGATTTTAATTTCCCTAAGCTATAGGACCATAAGTGGAAGTGCCCTAGGTTCTGTTGCTTTGTTTTTTAGATGTTTCAGGAAACACCATACACTTTTCCCGAGTGGTTGTTGGCAATTTACATCCCGCCCATCAGCAGAACAAGGCTCCCAGTTCTCCATGGCCTGTCCTGCCTTTCTGGATTTTACACTTTTTTCAGATGGCCCTTTTGACCGGGGGGAAGTGAGACTTCATTGTAGTGCAGATTTCTTTGCAAGCTTGCTTGGTTGGCCAAAAAGGGCGTATGCGTTTTTTCCTGAATATATTCAGGAAAAAACGCATACGCCCTTTTTGGCCAAGTGCATCATTGTGGACGTTCTGCCTCTTTTCCTATGCTTTCAATGCAATTCCAGTCTACCTCCTGAAATCGGTTTCCTGCAATTCTGCCCCGCTTTCAAGTCCTCTTGGCAGCCTTACTTCAGTCTATTTTTGGACGATAGCTGTCATTTATAACTCTGCAGGTTTGTGAATTACAGTGCCCCTGAGCTCCTTTCTTCAACTCGCTTTCTTGTGACCTGGCCGCAACACCGCAGGATGGCTTCAGGCCCTAATCTGGTTCCGGCCCGGCACGCTGAGCCTTTGGTTAATTCCTCTTCCTGGTGGGAAATGAGAGTTAAATTTGCCCGTTCAGACACCTCCAGCTAGTCTCTCATTGGTTCTCGCTATTCCAGTTCATCTTCCGCAGAAATTGCAAACTGGGCCAAACAGGAGGTTAAAGGGACTGACTCTCCAAGTCGGGAGAGTGTTAGTAAAGCGTCTGGAATGTTGCACCCGAGTACCAGGGGAGGAAAACTGAGACATATTTGAACACTTCTACCGTTCACATGGTTGATCATACTCTGGGTTCCACATGCATGTTTTAGCTGAAGGAAGAATACCTTAAACCTGGAGAGTTGAGACCCGTGGAATGGGTACCATGCAATATGACTTCAAAGAGTCTTCATTTGCTCACCGAACCTCTCCAATCCTATCACTGCTGCGTTTATGCCCCTGTACACATGCTTGATTCTCTTTCAGAGACATAGCAATCCATAGGTTTTAAGATACTTACTAGTCAGGTACATTCTTAGGCGTTTAATGTGCGATGTTGAGTCCATTTCGTTGAGCAAGGAGTAGCTCTTGTCTATTCCATATTTGACTTAAGGAACTTTATCTGTACTCATTTCAATCTCTGGTTTTATGCAGCACCCCAACTCACCTTTACCCTTAAGCAAGCATAAGTTGGTTTTCTAAATTTGAGACCCTGTTCTGTTCTGTAATTCAGTTCCTGTGTAGCCAAGTTTACATTCCGTGTATTACTGATATCTTATGATGTTTCTTTTTCTGTGTGACTTACTTCAGTTAGAATCATCATACCTGAATCCACTCATTGTGCTGCTAAGGGCCTGATGACACAGATTTCATTGCTGAGTGATATTGCTTTGTAAGTAAATACCACAACTTCTTTATCCATTTTTCACTTTCTGCGATGTTGAACTTGTACTGTAAACGAGGTTCTTGTAAACAGAGCCGTTCCAAACTTTGGGGTGGCTGTGTCTTTTTGATTTTAATTTCCCTAAGCTATAGGACCATAAGTGGAAGTGCCCTAGGTTCTGTTGCTTTGTTTTTTAGATGTTTCAGGAAACACCATACACTTCTCCCGAGTGGTTGTTGGCAATTTACATCCCGCCCATCAGCATAACAAGGCTCCCAGTTCTCCATGGCCTGTCCTGCCTTTCTGGATTTTACACTTTTTTCAGATGGCCCTTTTGACCGGGGGGAAGTGAGACTTCATTGTAGTGCAGATTTCCTTTGCAAGCTTGCTTGGTTGGCCAAAAAGGGCGTATGCGTTTTTTCCTGAATATATTCAGGAAAAAACGCATACGCCCTTTTTGGCCAAAGCATCATTGTGGACGTTCTGCCTCTTTTCCTATGCTTTCAATGCAATTCCAGTCTACCTCCTGAAATCGGTTTCCTGCAATTCTGCCCCGCTTTCAAGTCCTCTTGGCAGCCTTACTTCAGTCTATTTTTGGACGATAGCTGTCATTTATAACTCTGCAGGTTTGTGAATTACAGTGCCCCTGAGCTCCTTTCTTCAACTCGCTTTCTTGTGACCTGGCCGCAACACCGCAGGATGGCTTCAGGCCCTAATCTGGTTCCGGCCAGGCACGCTGAGCCTTTGGTTAATTCCTCTTCCTGGTGGGAAATGAGAGTTAAATTTGCCCGTCCAGACACCTCCAGCTAGCCTCTCATTGGTTCTCACTATTCCTGTTCATCTTCCGCAGAAATTGCAAACTGGGCCAAACAGCAGGTTAAAGGCGCTGACTCTCCAAGTGAGGAGAGTGTTAGTAAAGCGTCTGGAATGTTGCACCCGAGTACCAGGGGAGGAAAACTGAGACATATTTGAACACGTCTCCCGTTCACATGGTTGATCATACTTAGGTTCCACATGCATGTTTTAGCTGAAGGAAGAATACCTTAAACCTGGAGAGTTGAGACCCGTGTAATGGGTACCATGCAATATGACTTCAAAGGGTCTTCATTTGCTCACCGAACCTCTCCAATCCTATCACTGCTGCGTTTATGCCCCTGTACACATGCTTGATTCTCTTTTGGAGACATAGCAATCCATAGGTTTTACGATACTTACTAGTCAGGTACATTCTTAGGCTTTTAATATGCGGTGTTGAGTCCATTTCGTTGAGCAAGGAGTAGCTCTTGTCTATTCCATATTTGACTTAAGGAACTTTATCTGTGCTCATTTCAATCTCTGGTTTTATGCAGCACCCCAACTCACCTTTACCCTTAAGCAAGCATAAGTTGGTTTTCTCAATTTGAGACCCTGTTCTGTTCTGTAATTCAGTTCCTGTGTAGCCAAGTTTCCATTCCGTGTATTACTGATATCTTATGATGTTTCTTTTTCTGTGTGACTTATTTCAGTTAGAATCATTATACCTGAATCCACTCATTGTGCTGCTAAGGGCCTGATGACATAGATTTCATTGCTGATTGATATTGCTTTGTAAGTGAATACCACAACTTCTTTATCCATTTTTCACTTTCTGCGATGTTGAACTTGTACTGTAAACGAGGTTCTTGTAAACAGAGCCGTTCCATACTTTGGGGTGGCTGTGTCTTTTTGATTTTAATTTCCCTAAGCTATAGGACCATAAGTGGAATTGCCCTAGGCTCTGTTGCTTTGTTTTTTAGATGTTTCAGGAAACACCATACACTTCTCCCAAGTGTCTGTTGGCAATTTACATCCCGCCCATCAGCATAACAAGGCTCCCAGTTCTCAATGGCCTGTTGCCTTTCTGGATTTTACACTTTATTCAGATGGCCCTTTTGACCGGGGGGAAGTGAGACTTCATTGTAGTGCACATTTCCTTTGCAAGCTTGCTTGGTTGGCCAAAAAGGGCGTATGCGTTTTTTCCTGAATATATTCAGGAAAAAACGCATACGCCCTTTTTGGCCAAGTGCATCATTGTGGACGTTCTGCCTCTTTTCCTATGCTTTCAATGCAATTCCAGTCTACCTCCTGAAATCGGTTTCCTGCAATTCTGCCCCGCTTTCAAGTCCTCTTGGCAGCCTTACTTCAGTCTATTTTTGGACGATAGCTGTCATTTATAACTCTGCAGGTTTGTGAATTACAGTGCCCCTGAGCTCCTTTCTTCAACTCGCTTTCTTGTGACCTGGCCGCAACACCGCAGGATGGCTTCAGGCCCTAATCTGGTTCCGGCCCGGCACGCTGAGCCTTTGGTTAATTCCTCTTCCTGGTGGGAAATGAGAGTAAAATTTGCCCGTCCAGACACCTCCAGCTAGCCTCTCATTGGTTCTCGCTATTCCTGTTCATCTTCCGCAGAAATTGCAAACTGGTCCAAACAGGAGGTTAAAGGGACTGACTCTCCAAGTGGGGAGAGTGTTAGTAAAGCGTCTGGAATGTTGCACCCGAGTACCAGGGGAAGAAAACTGAGACATATTTGAACACGTCTCCCGATCACATGGTTGATCATACTCTAGGTTCCACATGCATGTTTTAGCTGAAGGAAGAATACCTTAAACCTGGGTAGTTGAAACCCGTGGAATGGGTACCATGCAATATGACTTCAAAGGGTCTTCATTTGCTCACCGAACCTCTCCAATCCTATCACTGCTGCGTTTATGCCCCTGTACACATGCTTGATTCTCTTTCGGAGACATAGCAATCCATAGGTTTTAAGATACTTACTAGTCAGGTACATTCTTAGGCGTTTAATATGGGGTGTTGAGTCCATTTCGTTGAGCAAGGAGTAGCTCTTGTCTATTCCATATTTGGCTTAAGGAACTTTATCTGTGCTCATTTAAATCTCTGGTTTTATGCAGCACCCCAACTCACCTTTACCCTTAAGCAAGAATAAGTTGGTTTTCTAAATTTGAGACCCTGTTCTGTTCTGTAATTCAGTTCCTGTGTAGCCAAGTTTACATTCCGTGTATTACTGATATCTTATGATGTTTCTTTTTCTGTGTGACTTATTTCAGTTAGAATCATCATACCTGAATCCACTCATTGTGCTGCTAAGGGCCTGATGACACAGATTTCATTGCTGAGTGATATTGCTTTGTAAGTAAATACCACAACTTCTTTATCCATTTTTCACTTTCTGCGATGTTGAACTTGTACTGTAAACGAGGTTCTTGTAAACAGAGGCGTCCCAAACTTTGGGGTGGCTGTGTCTTTTTGATTTTAATTTCCCTAAGCTATAGGACCATAAGTGGAAGTGCCCTAGGTTCTGTTGCTTTGTTTTTTAGATGTTTCAGGAAACACCATACACTTCTCCTGAGTGGTTGTTGGCAATTTACATCCCGCCCATCAGCATAACAAGGCTCCCAGTTCTCCATGGCCTGTCCTGCCTTTCTGGATTTTACACTTTTTTCAGATGGCCCTTTTGACCAGGGGGAAGTGAGACTTCATTGTAGTGCAGATTTCCTTTGCAAGCTTGCTTGGTTGGCCAAAAAGTGCGTATGCGTTTTTTCCTGAATATATTCAGGAAAAAACGCATACGCCCTTTTTGGCCAAGTGCATCATTGTAGACGTTCTGCCTCTTTTCCTATGCTTTCAATGCAATTCCAGTCTACCTCCTGAAATCGGTTTCCTGCAATTCTGCCCCGCTTTCAAGTCCTCTTGGCAGCCTTACTTCAGTCTATTTTTGGACGATAGCTGTCATTTATAACTCTGCAGGTTTGTGAATTACAGTGCCATTGAGCTCCTTTCTTCAACTCGCTTTCTTGTGACCCGGCCGCAACCCCGCAGGATGGCTTCAGGCCCTAATCTGGTTCCGGCCCGGCATGCTGAGCCTTTGGTTAATTCCTCTTCCTGGTGGGAAATGAGAGTTAAATTTGCCCGTTCAGACACCTCCAGCTCGTCTCTCATTGGTTCTCGCTATTCCTGTTCATCTTCCGCAGAAATTGCAAACTGGGCCAAACAGGAGGTTAAAGGGACTGACTCTCCAAGTCGGGAGAGTGTTAATAAAGCATCTGGAATGTTGCACCCGAGTACCAGGGGAGGAAAACTGAGACATATTTGAACACGTCTACCGTTCACATGGTTGATCATACTCTGGGTTCCACATGCATGTTTTAGCTGAAGGAAGAATACCTTAAACCTGGAGAGTTGAGACCCGTGGAATGGGTACCATGCAATATGACTTCAAAGGGTCTTCATTTGCTCACCGAACCTCTCCAATCCTATCACTGCTGCGTTTATGCCCCTGTACACACGCTTGATTCTCTTTTGGAGACATAGCAATCCATAGGTTTTAAGATACTTACTAGTCAGGTACATTCTTAGGCGTTTAATATGGGGTGTTGAGTCCATTTCGTTGAGCAAGGAGTAGCTCTTGTCTATTCCATATTTGGCTTAAGGAACTTTATCTGTGCTCATTTCAATCTCTGGTTTTATGCAGCACCCCAACTCACCTTTCCCCTTAAGCAAGCATAAGTTGGTTTTCTAAATTTGAGACCCTGTTCTGTTTTGGAATGCAGTTCCTGTGTAACCAAGTTTACATTCCGTGTATTAGTGATATCTTATGATGTTTCTTTTTCTGTGTGACTTATTTCAGTTGGAATCATCGTACCTGAATCCACTCATTATGCTGCTACGGGCCTGATGACATAGATTTCATTGCTGAGTGATACTGCATTGTACGTAAGTACCACAAGTTCTTTGTCCATTTTTCACTTTCTGTGATATTGAACTTGTACGGTAAACGAGGTTCTTGTAAACAGAGCCATTCCAAACTTTGGGGTGGCTGTGTCTTTTTGATTTTAATTTCCCTAAGCTATAGGACCATAAGTGGAAGTGCCCTAGGCTCTGTTGCTTTGTTTTTTAGATGTTTCAGGAAACACCATACACTTCTCCCGAATGGTTGTTAGCAATTTACATCCCGCCCATCAGCATAACAAGGCTCCCAGTTCTCCATGGCCTGTCCTGCCTTTCTGGATTTTACACTTTTTTCAGATGGCCCTTTTGACCGGGGGGAAGTGAGACTTCATTGTAGTGCAGATTTCCTTTGCAAGCTTGCTTGGTTGGCCAAAAAGGGCGTATGCGTTTTTTCCTGAATATATTCAGGAAAAAACGCATACGCCCTTTTTGGCCAAGTGCATCATTGTGGACGTTCTGCCTCTTTTCCTATGCTTTCAATGCAATTCCAGTCTACCTCCTGAAATCGGTTTCCTGCAATTCTGCCCCGCTTTCAAGTCCTCTTGGCAGCCTTACTTCAGTCTATTTTTGGACGATAGCTGTCATTTATAACTCTGCAGGTTTGTGAATTACAGTGCCCCTGAGCTCCTTTCTTCAACTCGCTTTCTTTTGAGCTGGCCGCAACAGCGCAGGATGGCTTCAGGCCCTAATCTGGTTCCGGCACGGCACGCTGAGCCTTTGGTTATTTCCTCTTCCTGGTGGGAAATGAGAGTTAAATTTGCCCGTCCAGACACCTCCAGCTAGTCTCTCATTGGTTCTCGCTATTCCTGTTCATCTTCCGCAGAAATTGCAAACTGGGCCAAACAGGAGGTTAAAGGCGCTGACTCTCCAAGTTGGGAGAGTGTTAGTAAAGCGTCTGGAATGTTGCACCCGAGTACCAGGGGAGGAAAACTGAGACATATTTGAACACGTCTCCCGTTCACATGGTTGATCATACTTGGGTTCCACATGCATGTTTTAGCTGAAGGAAGAATACCTTAAACCTGGAGAGTTAAGACCCGTGTAATGGGTACCATGCAATATGACTTCAAAGGGTCTTCATTTGCTCACCGAACCTCTCCAATCCTATCACTGCTGCGTTTATGTCCCTGTACACATGCTTGATTCTCTTTTGGAGACATAGCAATCCATAGGTTTTAATTACTTACTAGTCAGGTACATTCTTAGGCGTTTAATATGCGGTGTTGAGTCCATTTCGTTGAGCAAGGAGTAGCTCTTGTCTATTCCATATTTGACTTAAGGAACTTTATCTGTGCTCATTTCAATCTCTGGTTTTATGCAGCACCCCAACTCACCTTTACCCTTAAGCAAGCATAAGTTGGTTTTCTAAATTTGAGACCCTGTTCTGTTCTGTAATTCAGTTCCTGTGTAGCCAAGTTTACATTCCGTGTATTACTGATATCTTATGATGTTTCTTTTTCTGTGTGACTTATTTCAGTTAGAATCATCATACCTGAATCCACTCATTGTGCTGCTAAGGGCCTATGACACAGATTTCATTGCTGAGTGATATTTCTTTGTAAGTAAATACCACAACTTCTTTATCCATTTTTCACTTTCCGCGATGTTGAACTTGTACTGTAAACGAGGTTCTTGTAAACAGAGCCGTTCCAAACTTTGGGGTGGCTGTGTCTTTTTGATTTTAATTTCCCTAAGCTATAGGACCATAAGTGGAAGTGCCCTAGGTTCTGTTGCTTTGTTTTTTAGATGTTTCAGGAAACACCATACACTTCTCCCGAGTGGTTGTTGGCAATTTACATCCCGCCCATCAGCATAACAAGGCTCCCAGTTCTCCATGGCCTGTCCTGCCTTTCTGGATTTTACACTTTTTTCAGATGGCCCTTTTGACCGGGGGGAAGTGAGACTTCATTGTAGTGCAGATTTCCTTTGCAAGCTTGCTTGATTGGCCAAAAAGGGCGTATGCGTTTTTTCCTGAATATATTCAGGAAAAAACGCATACGCCCTTTTTGGCCAAGTGCATCATTGTGGACGTTCTGCCTCTTTTCCTATGCTTTCAATGCAATTCCAGTCTACCTCCTGAAATCGGTTTCCTGCAATTCTGCCCCGCTTTCAAGTCCTCTTGGCAGCCTTACTTCAGTCTATTTTTGGACGATAGCTGTCATTTATAACTCTGCAGGTTTGTGAATTACAGTGCCCCTGAGCTCCTTTCTTCAACTCGCTTTCTTTTGAGCTGGCCGCAACACCGCAGGATGGCTTCAGGCCCTAATCTGGTTCCGGTACGGCACGCTGAGCCTTTGGTTATTTCCTCTTCCTGGTGGGAAATGAGAGTTAAATTTGCCCGTCCAGACACCTCCAGCTAGCCTCTCATTGGTTCTCGCTATTCCTGTTCATCTTCCGCAGAAATTGCAAACTGGGCCAAACAGGAGGTTAAAGGCGCTGACTCTCCAAGTGGGGAGAGTGTTACTAAAGCGTCTGGAATGTTGCACCCGAGTACCAGGGGAGGAAAACTGAGACATATATGAACACGTCTCCCGATCACATGGTTGATCATACTCTAGGTTCCACATGCATGTTTTAGCTGAAGGAAGAATACCTTAAACCTGGGTAGTTGAAACCCGTGTAATGGGTACCATGCAATATGACTTCAAAGGGTCTTCATTTGCTCACCGAACCTCTCCAATCCTATCACTGCTGCGTTTATGCCCCTGTACACATGCTTGATTCTCTTTCGGAGACATAGCAATCCATAGGTTTTAAGATACTTACTAGTCAGGTACATTCTTAGGCGTTTAATATGGGGTGTTGAGTCCATTTCGTTGAGCAAGGAGTAGCTCTTGTCTATTCCATATTTGGCTTAAGGAACTTTATCTGTGCTCATTTCAATCTCTGGTTTTATGCAGCACCCCAACTCACCTTTACCCTTAAGCAAGAATAAGTTGTTTTTCTAAATTTGAGACACTGTTCTGTTCTGTAATTCAGTTCCTGTGTAGCCAAGTTTACATTCCGTGTATTACTGATATCTTATGATGTTTCTTTTTCTGTGTGACTTATTTCAGTTAAAATCATCATAACTGAATCCACTCATTGTGCTGCTAAGGGCCTGATGACACAGATTTCATTGCTGAGTGATATTGCTTTGTAAGTAAATACCACAACTTCTTTATCCATTTTTCACTTTCTGCGATGTTGAACTTGTACTGTAAACGAGGTTCTTGTAAACAGAGCCGTTCCAAACTTTGGGTTGGCTGTGTCTTTTTGATTTTAATTTCCCTAAGCTATAGGACCATAAGTGGAAGTGCCCTAGGTTCTGTTGCTTTGTTTTTTAGATGTTTCAGGAAACACCATACACTTCTCCCGAGTGGTTGTTGGCAATTTACATCCCGCCCATCAGCATAACAAGGCTCCCAGTTCTCCATGGCCTGTCCTGCCTTTCTGGATTTTACACTTTTTTCAGATGGCCCTTTTGACCGGGGGGAAGTGAGACTTCATTGTAGTGCAGATTTCCTTTGCAAGCCTGCTTGGTTGGCCAAAAAGTGCGTATGCATTTTTTCCTGAATATATTCAGGAAAAAACGCATACGCCCTTTTTGGCCAAGTGCATCATTGTGGACGTTCTGCCTCTTTTCCTATGCTTTCAATGCAATTCCAGTCTACCTCCTGAAATCGGTTTCCTGCAATTCTGCCCCGCTTTCAAGTCCTCTTGGCAGCCTTACTTCAGTCTATTTTTGGACGATAGCTGTCATTTATAACTCTGCAGGTTTGTGAATTACAGTGCCCCTGAGCTCCTTTCTTCAACTTGCTTTCTTGTGACCTGGCCGCAACACCGCAGGATGGCTTCAGGCCCTACTCTGTTTCTGGCCCGGCACGCTGAGCCTTTGGTTATTTCCTCTTCCTGGTGGGAAATGAGAGTTAAATTTGCCCGTCCAGACACCTGCAGCTAGCCTCTCATTGGTTCTCGCTATTAATGTTCATCTTCCGCAGAAATTGCAAACTGGGCCAAACAGGAGGTTAAAGGCGCTGACTCTCCAAGTGAGGAGAGTGTTAGTAAAGCGTCTGGAATGTTGCACCCGAGTACCAGGGGAGGAAAACTGAGACATATTTGAACACGTCTCCCGTTCACATGGTTGATCATACTTGGGTTCCACATGCATGTTTTAGCTGAAGGAAGAATACCTTAAACCTGGAGAGTTGAGACCCGTGTAATGGGTACCATGCAATATGACTTCAAAGGGTCTTCATTTGCTCACCGAACCTCTCCAATCCTATCACTGCTGCGTTTATGCCCCTGTACACATGCTTGATTCTCTTTTGGAGACATAGCAATCCATAGGTTTTATGATACTTACTAGTCAGGTACATTCTTAGGCGTTTAATATGCGGTGTTGAGTCCATTTCGTTGAGCAAGGAGTAGCTCTTGTCTATTCCATATTTGACTTAAGGAACTTTATCTGTGCTCATTTCAATCTCTGTTTTTATGCAGCACCCCAACTCACCTTTACCCTTAAGCAAGCATAAGTTGGTTTTCTAAATTTGAGACCCTGTTCTGTTCTGTAATTCAGTTCCTGTGTAGCCAAGTTTACATTCCGTGTATTACTGATATCTTATGATGTTTCTTTTTCTGTGTGACTTATTTCAGTTAGAATCATCATACCTGAATCCACTCATTGTGATGCTAAGGGCCTGATGACATAGATTTCATTGCTGAGTGATATTGCTTTGTAAGTAAATACCACAACTTCTTTATCCATTTTTCACTTTCTGCGATGTTGAACTTGTACTGTAAACGAGGTTCTTGTAAACAGAGGCGTCCCAAACTTTGGGGTGGCTGTGTCTTTTTGATTTTAATTTCCCTAAGCTATAGGACCATAAGTGGCAGTGCCCTAGGCTCTTTTGCTTTGTTTTTTAGATGTTTCAGGAAACACCATACACTTCTCCCGAGTGGCTGTTGGCAATTTACATCCCGCCCATCAGCATAACAAGGCTCCCAGTTCTCCATGGCCTGTCCTGCCTTTCTGGATTTTACACTTTTTTCAGATGGCCCTTTTGACCGGGGGGAAGTGAGACTTCATTGTAGTGCAGATTTCCTTTGCAAGCTTGCTTGGTTGGCCAAAAAGGGCGTATGCGTTTTTTCCTGAATATATTCAGGAAAAAACGCATACGCCCTTTTTGACCAAGTGCATCATTGTGGACGTTCTGCCTCTTTTCCTATGCTTTCAATGCAATTCCAGTCTACCTCCTGAAATCGGTTTCCTGCAATTCTGCCCCGCTTTCAAGTCCTCTTGGCAGCCTTACTTCAGTCTATTTTTGGACGATAGCTGTCATTTATAACTCTGCAGGTTTGTGAATTACAGTGCCCCTGAGCTCCTTTCTTCAACATGCTTTCTTGTGACCTGGCCGCAACACCGCAGGATGGCTTCAGGACCTAATCTGTTTCTGGCCCGGCACGCTGAGCCTTTGGTTAACTCCTCTTCCTGGTGGGAAATGAGAGTTAAATTTGCCCGTCCAGACACCTCCAGCTAGCCTCTCATTGGTTCTCGCTATTCCTGTTCATCTTCCGCAGAAATTGCAAACTGGGCCAAACAGGAGGTTAAAGGCGCTGACTCTCCAAGTGGGGAGAGTGTTAGTAAAGCATCTGGAATGTTTCACCCGAGTACCAGGGGAGGAAAACTGAGACATATTTGAACACGTCTCCCGATCACATGGTTGATCATACTCTAGGTTCCACATGCATGTTTTAGCTGAAGGAAGAATACCTTAAACCTGGGTAGTTGAAACCCGTGGAATGGGTACCATGCAATATGACTTCAAAGGGTCTTCATTTGCTCACCGAACCTCTCCAATCCTATCACTGCTGCTTTTATGCCCCTGTACACATGCTTGATTCTCTTTCGGAGACATAGCAATCCATAGGTTTTAAGATACTTACTAGTCAGGTACATTCTTAGGCGTTTAATATGGGGTGTTGAGTCCATTTCGTTGAGCAAGGAGTAGCTCTTGTCTATTCCATATTTGGCTTAAGGAACTTTATCTGTGCTCATTTCAATCTCTGATTTTATGCAGCACCCCAACTCACCTTTTCCCTTAAGCAAGAATAAGTTGGTTTTCTAAATTTGAGACCCTGTTCTGTTCTGTAATTCAGTTCCTGTGTAGCCAACTTTACATTCCGTGTATTACTGATATCTTATGATGTTTCTTTTTCTGTGTGACTTATTTTAGTTAGAATCATCATAACTGAATCCACTCATTGTGCTGCTAAGGGCCTGATGACACAGATATCATTGCTGAGTGATATTGCTTTGTAAGTAAATACCACAACTTCTTTATCCATTTTTCACTTTCTGCGATGTTGAACTTGTACTGTAAACAAGGTTCTTGTAAACAGAGCCGTTCCAAACTTTGGGTTGGCTGTGTGTTTTTGATTTTAATTTCCCTAAGCTATAGGACCATAAGTGGAAGTGCCCTAGGTTCTGTTGCTTTGTTTTTTAGATGTTTCAGGAAACACCATACACTTCTCCCGAGTGGTTGTTGGCAATTTACATCCCGCCGATCAGCATAACAAGGCTCCCAGTTCTCCATGGCCTGTCCTGCCTTTCTGGATTTTACACTTTTTTCAGATGGCCCTTTTGACCGGGGGGAAGTGAGACTTCATTGTAGTGCAGATTTCCTTTGCAAGCTTGCTTGGTTGGCCAAAAAGGGCGTATGCGTTTTTTCCTGAATATATTCAGGAAAAAACGCATACGCCCTTTTTGGCCAAGTGCATCATTGTGGACGTTCTGCCTCTTTTCCTATGCTTTCAATGCAATTCCAGTCTACATTCTGAAATCGGTTTCTTGCAATTCTGCCCCGCTTTCAAGTCCTCTTGGCAGCCTTACTTCAGTCTATTTTTGGACGATAGCTGTCATTTATAACTCTGCAGGTTTGTGAATTACAGTGCCCCTGAGCTCCTTTCTTCAACTCGCTTTCTTTTGAGCTGGCCGCAACACCGCAGGATGGCTTCAGGCCCTAATCTGGTTCCGGTACGGCACGCTGAGCCTTTGGTTATTTCCTCTTCCTGGTGGGAAATGAGAGTTAAATTTGCCCGTCCAGACACCTCCAGCTAGCCTCTCATTGGTTCTTGCTATTCCTGTTCATCTTCCGCAGAAATTGCAAACTGGGCCAAACAGGAGGTTAAAGGCGCTGACTCTCCAAGTGGGGAGAGTGTTAGTAAAGCGTCTGGAATGTTGCACCCGAGTACCAGGGGAGGAAAACTGAGACATATTTGAACACGTCTCCCGTTCACATGGTTGATCATACTTGGGTTCCACATGCATGTTTTAGCTGAAGGAAGAATACCTTAAACCTGGAGAGTTGAGACCCGTGTAATGGGTTCCATGCAATATGACTTCAAAGGGTCTTCATTTGCTCACCGAACCTCTCCAATCCTATCACTGCTGCGTTTATGCCCCTGTACACATGATTGATTCTCTTTCGGGGACATAGCAATCCATAGGTTTTAAGATACTTACTAGTCAGGTACATTCTTAGGCGTTTAATATGCGGTGTTGAGTCCATTTCGTTGAGCAAGGAGTAGCTCTTGTCTATTCCATATTTGACTTAAGGAACTTTATCTGTGCTCATTTCAATCTCTGGTTTTATGCAGCACCCCAACTCACCTTTACCCTTAAGCAAGCATAAGTTGGTTTTCTAAATTTGAGACCCTGTTCTGTTCTGTAATTCAGTTCCTGTGTAGCCAAGTTTACATTCCGTGTATTACTGATATCTTATGATGTTTCTTTTTCTGTGTGACTTACTTCAGTTAGAATCATCATACCTGAATCCACTCATTGTGCTGCTAAGGGCCTGATGACACAGATTTCATTGCTGAGTGATATTGCTTTGTAAGTAAATACCACAACTTCTTTATCCATTTTTCACTTTCTGCGATGTTGAACTTGTACTGTAAACGAGGTTCTTGTAAACAGAGCCGTTCCAAACTTTGGGGTGGCTGTGTCTTTTTGATTTTAATTTCCCTAAGCTATAGGACCATAAGTGGAAGTGCCCTAGGTTCTGTTGCTTTGTTTTTTAGATGTTTCAGGAAACACCATACACTTCTCCCGAGTGGTTGTTGGCAATTTACATCCCGCCCATCAGCATAACAAGGCTCCCAGTTCTCCATGGCCTGTCCTGCCTTTCTGGATTTTACACTTTTTTCAGATGGCCCTTTTGACCGGGGGGAAGTGAGACTTCATTGTAGTGCAGATTTCCTTTGCAAGCTTGCTTGGTTGGCCAAAAACGGCGTATGCGTTTTTTCCTGAATATATTCAGGAAAAAACGCATACGCACTTTTTGGCCAAGTGCATCATTGTGGACGTTCTGCCTCTTTTCCTATGCTTTCAATGCAATTCCAGTCTACCTCCTGAAATCGGTTTCCTGCAATTCTGCCCCGCTTTCAAGTCCTCTTGGCAGCCTTACTTCAGTCTATTTTTGGACGATAGCTGTCATTTATAACTCTGCAGGTTTGTGAATTACAGTGCCCCTGAGCTCCTTTCTTCAACTCGCTTTCTTGTGACCTGGCCGCAACACCGCAGGATGGCTTCAGGCCCTAATCTGGTTCCGGCACGGCACGCTGAGCCTTTGGTTATTTCCTCTTCCTGGTGGGAAATGAGAGTTAAATTTGCCCGTCCAGACACCTCCAGCTAGTCTCTCATTGGTACTCGCTATTCCTGTTCATCTTCCGCAGAAATTGCAAACTGGGCCAAACAGGAGGTTAAAGGGACTGACTCTCCAAGTGGGGAGAGTGTTAGTAAAGTGTCTGGAATGTTGCACCCGAGTACCAGGGTACGAAAACTGAGACATATTTGAACACGTCTCCCGATCACATGGTTGATCATACTCTAGGTTCCACATGCATGTTTTAGCTGAAGGAAGAATACCTTAAACCTGGGTAGTTGAAACCCGTGGAATGGGTACCATGCAATATGACTTCAAAGGGTCTTCATTTGCTCACCGAACCTCTCCAATCCTATCACTGCTTCATTTATGCCCCTGTACACATGCTTGATTCTCTTTCGGAGACATAGCAATCCATAGGTTTTAAGATACTTACTAGTCAGGTACATTCTTAGGCGTTTAATATGCGGTGTTGAGTCCATTTCGTTGAGCAAGGAGTAGCTCTTGTCTATTCCATATTTGGCTTAAGGAACTTTATCTGTGCTCATTTCAATCTCTGGTTTTATGCAGCACCCCAACTCACCTTTCCCCTTAAGCAAGCATAAGTTGGTTTTCTAAATTTGAGACCCTGTTCTGTTCTGTAATTCAGTTCCTGTGTAGCCAAGTTTCCATTCCGTGTATTACTGATATCTTATGATGTTTCTTTTTCTGTGTGACTTATTTCAGTTAGAATCATCATACCTGAATCCACTCATTGTGCTGCTAAGGGCCTGATGACACAGATTTCATTGCTGAGTGATATTGCTTTGTAAGTAAATACCACAACTTTTTTATCCATTTTTCACTTTCTGCGACGTTGAACTTGTACTGTAAACGAGGTTCTTGTAAACAGAGGCGTCCCAAACTTTGGGGTGGCTGTGTCTTTTTGATTTTAATTTCCCTAAGCTATAGGACCATAAGTGGCAGTGCCCTAGGCTCTGTTGCTTTGTTTTTTAGATGTTTCAGGAAACAGCATACACTTCTCCTGAGTGTCTGTTGGTAATTTACATCACGCCCATCAGCATAACAAGGCTCCCAGTTCTCCATGGCCTGTCCTGCCTTTCTGGATTTTACACTTTTTTCAGATGGCCCTTTTGACCGGGGGGAAGTGAGACTTCATTGTAGTGCAGATTTCCTTTGCAAGCTTGCTTGGTTGGCCAAAAAGGGCATATGCGTTTTTTCCTGAATATATTCAGGAAAAAATGCATACACACTTTTTGGCCAAGTGCATCATTGTGGACGTTCTGCCTCTTTTCCTATGCTTTCAATGCAATTCCAGTCTACCTCCTGAAATCGGTTTCCTGCAATTCTGCCCCGCTTTCAAGTCCTCTTGGCAGCCTTACTTCAGTCTATTTTTGGACGATAGCTGTCATTTATAACTCTGCAGGTTTGTGAATTACAGTGCCCCTGAGCTCCTTTCTTCAACTCACTTTCTTGTGACCTGGCCGCAACACCGCAGGATGGCTTCAGGCCCTAATCTGGTTCCGGCACGGCATGCTGAGCCTTTGGTTATTTCCTCTTCCTGTTGCGAAATGAGAGTTAAATTTGCCCGTCCAGACACCTCCAGCTAGTCTCTCATTGGTTCTCACTATTCCTGTTCATCTTCCAAGAAATTGCAAACTGGGCCAAACAGGAGGTTAAAGGCGCTGACTCTCCAAGTGGGGAGAGTGTTAGTAAAGCGTCTGGAATGTTGCACCCGAGTACCAGGGGAGGAAAACTGAGACATATTTGAACACGTCTCCCGTTCACATGGTTGATCATACTTGGGTTCCACATGCATCTTTTAGCTGAAGGAAGAATACCTTAAACCTGGGTATTTGAAACCCGTGGAATGGGTACCATGCAATATGACTTCAAAGAGTCTTCATTTGCTCACCGAACCTCTCCAATCCTATCACTGCTGCGTTTATGCCCCTGTACACATGCTTGATTCTCTTTCGGAGACATAGCAATCCATAGGTTTTAAGATACTTACTAGTCAGGTACATTCTTAGGCGTTTAATATGCGGTGTTGAGTCCATTTCGTTGAGCAAGGAGTAGCTCTTGTCTATTCCATATTTGGCTTAAGGAACTTTATCTGTGCTCATTTCAATCTCTGGTTTTATGCAGCACCCCAACTCACCTTTCCCCTTAAGCAAGCATAAGTTGGTTTTCTAAATTTGAGACCCTGTTCTGTTCTGTAATTCAGATCCTGTGTAGCCAAGTTTACATTCCGTGTATTACTGATATCTTATGATGTTTCTTTTTCTGTGTGACTTATTTCAGTTAGAATCATCATACCTGAATCCACTCATTGTGCTGCTAAGGGCCTGATGACACAGATTTCATTGCTGAGTGATATTGCTTTGTAAGTAAATACCACAACTTTTTTATCCATTTTTCACTTTCTGCGATGTTGAACTTGTACTGTAAACGAGGTTCTTGTAAACAGAGCCGTTCGAAACTTTGGGGTGGCTGTGTCTTTTTGATTTTAAATTCCCTAAGCTATAGGACCATAAGTTGAGGTGCCCTAGGCTCTGTTGCTTTGTTTTTTAGATGTTTCAGGAAACACCATACACTACTCCCGAGTGTTTGTTGGCAATTTACAGCCCGCCCTTCAGCATAACAAGGCTCCCAGTTCTCCATGGCCTGTCCTGCCTTTCTGGATTTTACACTTTTTTCAGATGGCCCTTTTGACCGGGGGGAAGTGAGACTTCATTGTAGTGCAGATTTCCTTTGCAAGCTTGCTTGGTTGGCCAAAAAGGGCGTATGCGTTTTTTCCTGAATATATTCAGGAAAAAACGTATACGCCCTTTTTGGCCAAGTGCATCATTGTGGACGTTCTGCCTCTTTTCCTATGCTTTCAATGCAATTCCAGTCTACCTCCTGAAATCGGTTTCCTGCAATTCTGCCCCGCTTTCAAGTCCTCTTGGCAGCCTTACTTCAGTCTATTTTTGGACGATAGCTGTCATTTATAACTCTGCAGGTTTGTGAATTACAGTGCTCCTGAGCTCCTTTCTTTAACTCGCTTTCTTGTGACCTGGCCGCAACACCGCAGGATGTCTTCAGGCCCTAATCTGGTTCTGGCACGGCACGCTGAGCCTTTTGGTAATTCCTCTTCCTGGTGGGAAATGAGAGTTAAATTTGCCCATCCAGACACCTCCAGCTAGTCTCTCATTGGTTCTCGCTATTCCTGTTCATCTTCCACAGAAATTGCAAACTGGGCCAAACAGGAGGTTAAAGGGACTGACTCTCCAAGTGGGGAGAGTGTTAGTAAAGTGTCTGGAATGTTACACCCGAGTACCAGGGTACGAAAACTGAGACATATTTGAACACGTCTCCCGATCACATGGTTGATCATACTCTAGGTTCCACATGCATGTTTTAGCTGAAGGAAGAATACCTTAAACCTGGGTAGTTGAAACCCGTGGAATGGGTACCATGCAATATGACTTCAAAGGGTCTTCATTTGCTCACAGAACCTCTCCAATCCTATCACTGCTGCATTTATGCCCCTGTACACATGCTTGATTCTCTTTCGGAGACATAGCAATCCATAGGTTTTAAGATACTTACTAGTCAGGTACATTCTTAGGCGTTTAATATGCGGTGTTGAGTCCATTTCGTTGAGCAAGGAGTAGCTCTTGTCTATTCCATATTTGGCTTAAGGAACTTTATCTGTGCTCATTTCAATCTCTGGTTTTATGCAGCACCCCAACTCACCTTTCCCCTTAAGCAAGCATAAGTTGGTTTTCTAAATTTGAGACCCTGTTCTGTTCTGTAATTCAGATCCTGTGTAGCCAAGTTTACATTCCGTGTATTACTGATATCTTATGATGTTTCTTTTTCTGTGTGACTTATTTCAGTTAGAATCATCATACCTGAATCCACTCATTGTGCTGCTAAGGGCCTGATGACACAGATTTCATTGCTGAGTGATATTGCTTTGTAAGTAAATAGCACAACTTTTTTATCCATTTTTCACTTTCTGCGATGTTGAACTTTTACTGTAAACGAGGTTCTTGTAAACAGAGGCGTCCCAAACTTTGGGGTGGCTGTGTCTTTTTGATTTTAATTTCCCTAAGCTATAGGACCATAAGTGGCAGTGCCCTAGGCTCTGTTGCTTTGTTTTTTAGATGTTTCAGGAAACAGCATACACTTCTCCTGAGTGTCTGTTGGTAATTTACATCCCGCCCATCAGCATAACAAGGCTCCCAGTTCTCCATGGCCTGTCCTGCCTTTCTGGATTTTACACTTTTTTCAGATGGCCCTTTTGACCGGGGGGAAGTGAGACTTCATTGTAGTGCAGATTTCCTTTGCAAGCTTGCTTGGTTGGCCAAAAAGGGCGTATGCGTTTTTTCCTGAATATATTCAGGAAAAAATGCATACGCCCTTTTTGGCCAAGTGCATCATTGTGGACGTTCTGCCTCTTTTCCTATGCTTTCAATGCAATTCCAGTCTACCTCCTGAAATCGGTTTCCTGCAATTCTGCCCCGCTTTCAAGTCCTCTTGGCAGCCTTACTTCAGTCTATTTTTGGACGATAGCTGTCATTTATAACTCTGCAGGTTTGTGAATTACAGTGCCCCTGAGCTCCTTTCTTCAACTCGCTTTCTTGTGACCTGGCCGCAACACCGCAGGATGGCTTCAGGCCCTAATCTGGTTCCGGCACGGCATGCTGAGCCTTTGGTTATTTCCTCTTCCTGGTGGGAAATGAGAGTTAAATTTGCCCGTCCAGACACCTCCAGCTAGTCTCTCATTGGTTCTCACTATTCCTGTTCATCTTCCAAGAAATTGCAAACTGGGCCAAACAGGAGGTTAAAGGCGCTGACTCTCCAAGTGGGGAGAGTGTTAGTAAAGCGTCTGGAATGTTGCACCCGAGTACCAGGGGAGGAAAACTGAGACATATTTGAACACGTCTCCCGTTCACATGGTTGATCATACTTGGGTTCCACATGCATCTTTTAGCTGAAGGAAGAATACCTTAAACCTGGGTATTTGAAACCCGTGGAATGGGTACCATGCAATATGACTTCAAAGGGTCTTCATTTGCTCACCGAACCTCTCCAATCCTATCACTGCTGCGTTTATGCCCCTGTACACATGCTTGATTCTCTTTCGGAGACATAGCAATCCATAGGTTTTAAGATACTTACTAGTCAGGTACATTCTTAGGCGTTTAATGTGCGGTGTTGAGTCCATTTCGTTGAGCAAGGAGTAGCTCTTGTCTATTCCATATTTGGCTTAAGGAACTTTATCTGTGCTCATTTCAATCTCTGGTTTTATGCAGCACCCCAACTCACCTTTCCCCTTAAGCAAGCATAAGTTGGTTTTCTAAATTTGAGACCCTGTTCTGTTCTGTAATTCAGTTCCTGTGTAGCCAAGTTTCCATTCCGTGTATTACTGATATCTTATGATGTTTCTTTTTCTGTGTGACTTATTTCAGTTAGAATCATCATACCTGAATCCACTCATTGTGCTGCTAAGGGCCTGATGACACAGATTTCATTGCTGCGTTATATTGCTTTGTAAGTAAATACCACAAATTCTTTATCCATTTTTCACTTTCTGCGATGTTGAACTTGTACTGTAAACGAGGTTCTTGTAAACAGAGCCATTCCAAACTTTGGGGTGGCTGTGTCTTTTTGATTTTAATTTCCCTAAGCTATAGGACCATAAGTGGAAGTGCCCTAGGTTCTGTTGCTTTGTTTTTTAGATGTTTCAGGAAACACCATACACTTCTCCCGAGTGGTTGTTGGCAATTTACATCCCGCCCATCAGCATAACAAGGCTCCCAGTTCTCCATGGCCTGTCCTGCCTTTCTGGATTTTACACTTTTTTCAGATGGCCCTTTTGACCGGGGGGAAGTGAGACTTCATTGTAGTGCAGATTTCCTTTGCAAGCTTGCTTGGTTGGCCAAAAAGGGCGTATTCGTTTTTTCCTGAATATATTCAGGAAAAAACGCATACGCCCTTTTTGGCCAAGTGCATCATTGTGGACGTTCTGCCTCTTTTCCTATGCTTTCAATGCAATTCCAGTCTACCTCCTGAAATCGGTTTCCTACAATTCTGCTCCGCATTCAGGTCCTCTTGGCAGCCTTACTTCAGTCTATTTTGGGACGATAGCTGTCATTTATAACTCTGCAGGTTTGTGAATTACAGTGCCCCTGAGCTCCTTTCTTCAACTCGCTTTCTTGTGACCTGGCCGCAACACCGCAGGATGGCTTCAGGCCCTAATCTGGTTCCGGTACGGCACGCTGAGCCTTTGGTTATTTCCTCTTCCTGGTGGGAAATGAGAGTTAAATTTGCCCGTCCAGACACCTCCAGCTAGCCTCTCATTGGTTCTCGCTATTCCTGTTCATCTTCCGCAGAAGTTGCAAACTGGGCAAAACAGGAGGTTAAAGGCGCTGACTCTCCAAGCGGGGAGAGTGTTAGTAAAGCGTCTGGAATGTTGCACCCGAGTACCAGGGGAGGAAAACTGAGACATATTTGAACACGTCTCCCGTTCACATGGTTGATCATACTCTGGGTTCCACATGAATGTTTTAGCTGAAGGAAGAATACCTAAAACCTGGGTAGTTGAAACCCGTGGAATGGGTACCATGCAATATGACTTCAAAGGGTCTTCATTTGCTCACCGAACCTCTCCAATCCTATCACTGCGGCGTTTATGCCCCTGTACACATGCTTTATTCTCTTTTGGAGGCATAGCAATCCATAGGTTTTAAGATACTTACTAGTCAGGTACATTCTTAGGCATTTAATATGGGGTTTTGAGTCCATTACGTTGAGCAAGGAGTAGCTCTTGTCTATTCCATATTTGGCTTAAGGAACTTTATCTGTGCTCATTTCAATCTCTGGTTTTATGCAGCACCCCAACTCACCTTTCCCCTTAAGCAAGCATAAGTTGGTTTTCTAAATTTGAGACCCTGTTCTGTTCTGTAATTCAGTTCCTGTGTAGCCAAGTTTACATTCCGTGTATTAGTGATACCTTATGATGTTTCTTTTTCTGTGTGACTTATTTCAGTTAGAATCATCGTACCTGAATCCACTCATTATGCTGCTACGGGCCTGATGACATAGATTTCATTGCTGAGTGATACTGCATTGTACGTAAGTACCACAAGTTCTTTATCCATTTTTCACTTTCTGCGATGTTGAACTTGTACTGTAAACGAGGTTCTTGTAAACAGAGCCGTTCGAAACTTTGGGGTGGCTGTGTCTTTTTGATTTTAAATTCCCTAAGCTATAGGACCATAAGTGGAAGTGCCCTAGGCTCTGTTGCTTTGTTTTTTAGATGTTTCAGGAAACACCATACACTTCTCCCGAGTGGTTGTTGGCAATTTACATCCCGCCCTTCAGCATAACAAGGCTCCCAGTTCTCCATGGCCTGTCCTGCCTTTCTGGATTTTACACTTTTTTCAGATGGCCCTTTTGACCGGGGGGAAGTGAGACTTCATTGTAGTGCAGATTTCCTTTGCAAGCTTGCTTGGTTGGCCAAAAAGGGCGTATGCGTTTTTTCCTGAATATATTCAGGAAAAAACGCATACGCCCTTTTTGGCCAAGTGCATCATTGTGGACGTTCTGCCTCTTTTCCTATGCTTTCAATGCAATCCCAGTCTACCTCCTGAAATCGGTTTCCTGCAATTCTGCCCCGCTTTCAAGTCCTCTTGGCAGCCTTACTTCAGTCTATTTTTGGACGATAGCTGTCATTTATAACTCTGCAGGTTTGTGAATTACACTGCCCCTGAGCTCCTTTCTTCAACTCGCTTTCTTTTGAGCTGGCCGCCACACCGCAGGATGGCTTCAGGCCCTAATCTGGTTCCGGCACGGCACGCTGAGCCTTTGGTTATTTCCTCTTCCTGGTGGGAAATGAGAGTTAAATTTGCCCGTCCAGACACCTCCAGCTAGCCTCTCATTGGTTCTCGCTATTCCTGTTCATCTTCCGCAGAAATTGCAAACTGGGCCAAACAGGAGGTTAAAGGCGCTGACTTTCCAAGTGGGGAGAGTGTTAGTAAAGCGTCTGGAATGTTGCACCCTAGTACCAGGGGAGGAAAACTGAGACATATTTGAACACGTCTCCCATTCACATGGTTGATCATACTCTGGGTTCCACATGCATGTTTTAGCTGAAGGAAGAATACCTAAAACCTGGGTAGTTGAAACCCGTGGAATGGGTACCATGCAATATTACTTCAAAGGGTCTTCATTTGCTCACTGAACCTCTCCAATCCTATCACTGCTGCGTTTATGCCCCTGTACACATGCTTGATTGTCTTTCGGAGACATAGCAATCCATAGGTTTTAAGATACTTACTAGTCAGGTACATTCTTAGGCGTTTAATATGGGGTGTTGAGTCCATTTCGTTGAGCAAGGAGTAGCTCTTGTCTATTCCATATTTGGCTTAAGGAACTTTATCTGTGCTCATTTCAATCTCTGGTTTTATGCAGCACCCCAACTCACCTTTCCCCTTAAGCAAGCATAAGTTGGTTTTCTAAATTTAAGACCCTGTTCTGTTCTGTAATTCAGTTCCTGTGTAGCCAAGTTTACATTCCGTGTATTACAGATATCTTATGATGTTTCTTTTTCTGTGTGACTTATTTCAGTTAGAATCATCATACCTGAATCCACTCATTGTGCTGCTAAGGGCCTGATGACACAGATTTCATTGCTGAGTGATATTGCTTTGTAAGTAAATACCACAACTTCTTTATCCATTTTTCAATTTCTGCGATGTTGAACTTGTACTGTAAACGAGGTTCTTGTAAACAGAGGCGTCCCAAACTTTGGGGTGGCTGTGTCTTTTTGATTTTAATTTCCCTAAGCTATAGGACCATAAGTGGCAGTGCCCTAGGCTCTGTTGCTTTGTTTTTTAGATGTTTCAGGAAACACCATACACTTCTCCTGAGTGTCTGTTGGTAATTTACATCCCGCCCATCAGCATAACAAGGCTCCCAGTTCTCCATGGCCTGTCCTGCCTTTCTGGATTTTACACTTTTTTCAGATGGCCCTTTTGACCGGGGGGAAGTGAGACTTCATTGTAGTGCAGATTTCCTTTGCAAGCTTGCTTGGTTGGCCTAAAAGAGCGTATGCGTTTTTTCCTGAATATATTCAGGAAAAAACGCATACGCCCTTTTTGGCCAAGTGCATCATTGTGGACGTTCTGCCTCTTTTCCTATGCTTTCAATGCAATTCCAGTCTACCTCCTGAAATCGGTTTCCTGCAATTCTGCCCCGCTTTCAAGTCCTCTTGGCAGCCTTACTTCAGTATATTT
Source organism: Stenella coeruleoalba (assembly GCF_951394435.1). NCBI lineage: Eukaryota > Metazoa > Chordata > Mammalia > Artiodactyla > Delphinidae > Stenella > Stenella coeruleoalba. The sequence continues at coordinate 27,231 of NW_027646356.1, read as the reverse complement.
TTGGACGAGAGCTCTCATTTATAACTCTGCAGGTTTCTGAATTACAGTGCGCCTGAGCTCCTTTCTTTAACTCGCTTTCTTGTGACCTGGCCGCAACACCGCAGGATGTCTTCAGGTTCTGGCATGGCACGCTGGTTCTGGTTCTGGCATGGCACGCTGAGCCTTTGGTTATTTCCTCTTCCTGGTGGGAAATGAGAGTTAAATTTGCCCATCCAGACACCTCCAGCTAGTCTCTCATTGGTTCTCGCTATTCCTGTTCATCTTCCACAGAAATTGCAAACTGGGCCAAACAGGAGGTTAAAGGGACTGACTCTCCAAGTGGGGAGAATGTTAGTAAAGCATCTGGAATGTTGCACCCGAGTACCAGGGTACGAAAACTGAGACATATTTGAACACGTCTCCCTATCACATGGTTTATCATACTCTGGGTTCCACATGCATGTTTTAGCTGAAGGAAGAATACCTTAAACCTGGATAGTTGAAACCCGTGGAATGGTTACCATGCAATATGACTTCAAAGGGTCTTCATTTGCTCACCGAACCTCTCCAATCCTATCACTGCTGCGTTTATACCCCTGTACACATGCTTGATTCTCTTTCGGAGACATAGCAATCCATAGGTTTTAAGATACTTACTAGTTAGGTACATTCTTAGGCGTTTAATATGCGGTGTTGAGTCCATTTCATTGAGCAAAGAGTAGCTCTTGTCTATTCCATATTTGGCTTAAGGAACTTTATCTGTGCTCATTTCAATCTCTGGTTTTATGCAGCACCCCAACTCACCTTTCCCCTTAAGCAAGCATAAGTTGGTTTTCTAAATTTGAGACCCTGTTCTGTTCTGTAATTTAGTTCCTGTGTAGCCAAGTTTACATTCCGTGTATTACTGATATCTTATGATGTTTCTTTTTCTGTGTGACTTATTTCAGTTAGAATCATCATACCTGAATCCACTCATTGTGCTGCTAAGGGCCTGATGACACAGATTTCATTGCTGAGTGATATTGCTTTGTAAGTAAATACCACAACTTCTTTATCCATTTTTCACTTTCTGCGATGTTGAACTTGTACTGTAAACGAGGTTCTTGTAAACAGAGCCGTTCCAAACTTTGGGGTGGCTGTGTCTTTTTGATTTTAATTTCCCTAAGCTATAGGACCATAAGTGGAAGTGCCCTAGGTTCTGTTGCTTTGTTTTTTAGATGTTTCAGGAAACACCATACACTTCTCCCGAGTGGTTGTTGGCAATTTACATCCCGCCCATCAGCATAACAAGGCTCCCAGTTCTCCATGGCCTGTCCTGCCTTTCTGGATTTTACCCTTTTTTCAGATGGCCCTTTTGACCGGGGGGAAGTGAGACTTCATTGTAGTGCAGATTTCCTTTGCAAGCTTGCTTGGTTGGCCAAAAAGGGCGTATGCGTTTTTTCCTGAATATATTCAGGAAAAAACGCATACGCCCTTTTTGGCCAAGTGCATCATTGTGGACGTTCTGCCTCTTTTCCTATGCTTTCAATGCAATTCCAGTCTACCTCCTGAAATCGGTTTCCTGCAATTCTGCCCCGCTTTCAAGTCCTCTTGGCAGCCTTACTTCAGTCTATTTTTGGACGATAGCTGTCATTTATAACTCTGCAGGTTTGTGAATTACAGTGCCCCTGAGCTCCTTTCTTCAACTCGCTTTCTTGTGACCTGGCCGCAACACCGCAGGATGGCTTCAGGCCCTAATCTGGTTCCGGCACGGCATGCTGAGCCTTTCGTTATTTCCTCTTCCTGGTGGGAAATGAGAGTTAAATTTGCCCGTCCAGACACCTCCAGCTAGTCTCTCATTGGTTCTCACTATTCCTGTTCATCTTCCAAGAAATTGCAAACTGGGCCAAACAGGAGGTTAAAGGCGCTGACTCTCCAAGTGGGGAGAGTGTTAGTAAAGCGTCTGGAATGTTGCACCCGAGTACCAGGGGAGGAAAACTGAGACATATTTGAACACGTCTCCCGTTCACATGGTTGATCATACTTGGGTTCCACATGCATCTTTTAGCTGAAGGAAGAATACCTTAAACCTGGGTATTTGAAACCCGTGGAATGGGTACCATGCAATATGACTTCAAAGGGTCTTCATTTGCTCACCGAACCTCTCCAATCCTATCACTGCTGCGTTTATGCCCCTGTACACATGCTTGATTCTCTTTCGGAGACATAGCAATCCATAGGTTTTAAGATACTTACTAGTCAGGTACATTCTTAGGCGTTTAATATGCGGTGTTGAGTCCATTTCGTTGAGCAAGGAGTAGCTCTTGTCTATTCCATATTTGGCTTAAGGAACTTTATCTGTGCTCATTTCAATCTCTGGTTTTATGCAACACCCCAACTCACCTTTCCCCTTAAGCAAGCATAAGTTGGTTTCCTAAACTTGAGACCCTGTTCTGTTCTGTAATTCAGTTCCTGTGTAGCCAAGTTTACATTCCGTGTATTACTGATATCTTATGATGTTTCTTTTTCTGTGTGACTTATTTCAGTTAGAATCATCATACCTGAATCCACTCATTGTGCTGCTAAGGGCCTGATGACACAGATTTCATTGCTGAGTGATATTGCTTTGTAAGTAAATACCACAACTTTTTTATCCATTTTTCACTTTCTGCGATGTTGAACTTGTACTGTAAACGAGGTTCTTGTAAACAGAGCCGTTCGAAACTTTGGGGTGGCTGTATCTTTTTGATTTTAAATTCCCTAAGCTATAGGACCATAAGTGGAAGTGCCCTAGGCTCTGTTGCTTTGTTTTTTAGATGTTCCAGGAAACACCATACACTTCTCCCGAGTGTTTGTTGGCAATTTACATCCCGCCCTTCAGCATAACAAGGCTCCCAGTTCTCAATGGCCTGTCCTGCCTTTCTGGATTTTACACTTTTTTCAGATGGCCCTTTTGACCGGGGGGAAGTGAGACTTCATTGTAGTGCAGATTTCCTTTGCAAGCTTGCTTGGTTGGCCAAAAAGGGCGTATGCGTTTTTTCCTGAATATATTCAGGAAAAAACGCATACGCCCTTTTTGGCCAAGTGCATCATTGTGGACGTTCTGCCTCTTTTCCTATGCTTTCAATACAATTCCAGTCTACCTCCTGAAATCGGTTTCCTGCAATTCTGCCCCGCTTTCAAGTCCTCTTGGCAGCCTTACTTCAGTATATTTTTGGACGATAGCTGTCATTTATAACTCTGCAGGTTTGTGAATTACAGTGCCCCTGAGCTCCTTTCTTCAACTCGCTTTCTTTTGAGCTGGCCGCAACACTGCTGGATGGCTTCAGGCCCTAATCTGGTTCCGGCATGGCACACTGAGCCTTTGGTTATTTCCTCTTCCTGGTGGGAAATGAGAGTTAAATTTGCCCGTCCAGACACCTCCAGCTAGCCTTTCATTGGTTCTCGCTATTCCTGTTCATCTTCCGCAGAAATTGCAAACTGGGCCAAACAGGAGGTTAAAGGCGCTGACTCTCCAAGTGGGGAGAGTGTTAGTAAAGCGTCTGGAATGTTGCACCTGAGTACCAGGGGAGGAAAACTGAGACATATTTGAACACGTCTCCCGTTCACATGGTTGATCATACTCTGGGTTCCACATGCATGTTTTAGCTGAAAGAAGAATACCTTAAACCTGGAGAGTTGAGACCCGTGAAATGGGTACCATGCAATATGACTTCAAAGGGTCTTCATTTGCTCACCGAACCTCTCCAATCCTATCACTGCTGCGTTTATACCCTTGTACACACGCTTGATTCTCTTTTGGAGACATAGCAATCCATAGGTTTTAAGATACTTACTAGTCAGGTACATTCTTAGGCGTTTAATATGGGGTGTTGAGTCCATTTCGTTGAGCAAGGAGTAGCTCTTGTCTATTCCATATTTGGCTTAAGGAACTTTATCTGTACTCATTTCAATCTCTGGTTTTATGCAGCACCCCAACTCACCTTTCCCCTTAAGCAAGCATAAGTTGGTTTTCTAAATTTGAGACCCTCTTCTGTTTTGGAATGCAGTTCCTGTGTAGCCAAGTTTACATTCCGTGTATTAGTGATATCTTATGATGTTTCTTTTTCTGTGTGACTTATTTCAGTTAGAATCATCGTACCTGAATCCACTCATTATGCTGCTACGGGCCTGATGACATAGATTTCATTGCTGAGTGATACTGCATTGTACGTAAGTACCACAAGTTCTTTATCCATTTTTCACTTTCTGTGATATTGAACTTGTACGGTAAACGAGGTTCTTGTAAACGGAGGCGTCCCAAACTTTGGGGTGGCTGTGTCTTTTTGATTTTAATTTCCCTAAGCTATAGGACCATAAGTGGAAGTGCCCTAGGCTCTGTTGCTTTGTTTTTTAGATGTTTCAGGAAACACCATACACTTCTCCTGAGTGTCTGTTGGCAATTTACATCCCGCCCATCAGCATAACAAGGCTCCCAGTTCTCAATGGCCTGATGCCTTTCTGGATTTTACACTTTTTTCAGATGGCCCTTTTGACCGGGGGGAAGTGAGACTTCATTGTAGTGCAGATTTCCTTTGCAAGCCTGCTTGGTTGGCCAAAAAGGGCGTATGCGTTTTTTCCTGAATATATTCAGGAAAAAACGCATACGCCCTTTTTGGCCAAGTGCATCATTGTGGACGTTCTGCCTCTTTTCCTATGCTTTCAATGCAATTCCAGTCTACCTCCTGAAATCGGTTTCTTGCAATTCTGCCCCGCTTTCAAGTCCTCTTGGCAGCCTTACTTCAGTCTATTTTTGGACGATAGCTCTCATTTATAACTCTGCAGGTTTGTGAATTACAGTGCCCCTGAGCTCCTTTCTTCAACTCGCTTTCTTGTGACCTGGCCGCAACACCGCAGGATGGCTTCAGGCCCTAATCTGGTTCCTGCCCGGCATGCTGAGCCTTTGGTTAATTCCTCTTCCTGGTGGGAAATGAGAGTTAAATTTGCCCGTCCAGACACCTCCAGCTAGCCTCTCATTGGTTCTCGCTATTCCTGTTCATCTTCCACAGAAATTGCAAACTGGGCCAAACAGGAGGTTAAAGGGACTGACTCTCCAAGTTGGGAGAGTGTTAGTAAAGCGTCTGGAATGTTGCACCCGAGTACCAGGGGAGGAAAACTGAGACATATTTGAATACGTCTCCCGTTCACATGGTTGATCATACTCTGGGTTCCACATGCATGTTTTAGCTGAAGGAAGAATACCTTAAACCTGGAGAGTTGAGACCCGTGGAATGGGTACCGTGCAATATGACTTCAAAGGGTCTTCATTTGCTCACCGAACCTCTCCAATCCTATCACTGCTGCATTTATGCCCCTGTACACACGCTTGATTCTCTTTTGGAGACATAGCAATCCATAGGTTTTAAGATACTTACTAGTCAGGTACATTCTTAGGCGTTTAATATGGGGTGTTGAGTCCATTTCATTGAGCAAGGAGTAGCTCTTGTCTATTCCATATTTGGCTTAAGGAACTTTATCTGTGCTCATTTCAATCTCTGGTTTTATGCAGCACCCCAACTCACCTTTCCCCTTAAGCAAGCATAAGTTGGTTTTCTAAATTTGAGACCCTGTTCTGTTCTGTAATTCAGTTCCTGTGTAGCCAAGTTTACATTCCGTGTATTACTGATATCTTATGATGTTTCTTTTTCTGTGTGACTTATTTCAGTTAGAATCATCATACCTGAATCCACTCATTGTGCTGCTAAGGGCCTGATGACACAGATTTCATTGCTGAGTGATATTGCTTTGTAAGTAAATACCACAACTTCTTTATCCATTTTTCACTTTCTGCGATGTTGAACTTGTACTGTAAACGAGGTTCTTGTAAACAGAGCCGATCCAAACTTTGGGGTGGCTGTGTCTTTTTGATTTTAATTTCCCTAAGCTATAGGACCATAAGTGGAAGTGCCCTAGGTTCTGTTGCTTTGTTTTTTAGATGTTTCAGGAAACACCATACACTTCTCCCGAGTGGTTGTTGGCAATTTACATCCCGCCCATCAGCATAACAAGGCTCCCAGTTCTCCATGGCCTGTCCTGCCTTTCTGGATTTTACCCTTTTTTCAGATGGCCCTTTTGACCGGGGGGAAGTGAGACTTCATTGTAGTGCAGATTTCCTTTGCAAGCTTGCTTGGTTGGCCAAAAAGGGCGTATGCGTTTTTTCCTGAATATATTCAGGAAAAAACGCATACGCCCTTTTTGGCCAAGTGCATCATTGTGGACGTTCTGCCTCTTTTCCTATGCTTTCAATGCAATTCCAGTCTACCTCCTGAAATCGGTTTCCTGCAATTCTGCCCCGCTTTCAAGTCCTCTTGGCAGCCTTACTTCAGTCTATTTTTGGACGATAGCTCTCATTTATAACTCTGCAGGTTTGTGAATTACAGTGCCCCTGAGCTCCTTTCTTCAACTCGCTTTCTTGTGACCTGGCCGCAACACCGCAGGATGGCTTCAGGCCCTAATCTGGTTCCGGCACGGCATGCTGAGCCTTTCGTTATTTCCTCTTCCTGGTGGGAAATGAGAGTTAAATTTGCCCGTCCAGACACCTCCAGCTAGTCTCTCATTGGTTCTCACTATTCCTGTTCATCTTCCAAGAAATTGCAAACTGGGCCAAACAGGAGGTTAAAGGCGCTGACTCTCCAAGTGGGGAGAGTGTTAGTAAAGCGTCTGGAATGTTGCACCCGAGTACCAGGGGAGGAAAACTGAGACATATTTGAACACGTCTCCCGTTCACATGGTTGATCATACTTGGGTTCCACATGCATCTTTTAGCTGAAGGAAGAATACCTTAAACCTGGGTATTTGAAACCCGTGGAATGGGTACCATGCAATATGACTTCAAAGGGTCTTCATTTGCTCACCGAACCTCTCCAATCCTATCACTGCTGCGTTTATGCCCCTGTACACATGCTTGATTCTCTTTCGGAGACATAGCAATCCATAGGTTTTAAGATACTTACTAGTCAGGTACATTCTTAGGCGTTTAATATGCGGTGTTGAGTCCATTTCGTTGAGCAAGGAGTAGCTCTTGTCTATTCCATATTTGGCTTAAGGAACTTTATCTGTGCTCATTTCAATCTCTGGTTTTATGCAACACCCCAACTCACCTTTCCCCTTAAGCAAGCATAAGTTGGTTTCCTAAACTTGAGACCCTGTTCTGTTCTGTAATTCAGTTCCTGTGTAGCGAAGTTTACATTCCGTGTATTACTGATATCTTATGATGTTTCTTTTTCTGTGTGACTTATTTCAGTTAGAATCATCATACCTGAATCCACTCATTGTGCTGCTAAGGGCCTGATGACACAGATTTCATTGCTGAGTGATATTGCTTTGTAAGTAAATACCACAACTTTTTTATCCATTTTTCACTTTCTGCGATGTTGAACTTGTACTGTAAACGAGGTTCTTGTAAACAGAGCCGTTCGAAACTTTGGGGTGGCTGTGTCTTTTTGATTTTAAATTCCCTAAGCTATAGGACCATAAGTGGAAGTGCCCTAGGCTCTGTTGCTTTGTTTTTTAGATGTTCCAGGAAACACCATACACTTCTCCCGAGTGTTTGTTGGCAATTTACATCCCGCCCTTCAGCATAACAAGGCTCCCAGTTCTCAATGGCCTGTCCTGCCTTTCTGGATTTTACACTTTTTTCAGATGGCCCTTTTGACCGGGGGGAAGTGAGACTTCATTGTAGTGCAGATTTCCTTTGCAAGCTTGCTTGGTTGGCCAAAAAGGGTGTATGCGTTTTTTCCTGAATATATTCAGGAAAAAACGCATACGCCCTTTTTGGCCAAGTGCATCATTGTGGACGTTCTGCCTCTTTTCCTATGCTTTCAATACAATTCCAGTCTACCTCCTGAAATCGGTTTCCTGCAATTCTGCCCCGCTTTCAAGTCCTCTTGGCAGCCTTACTTCATTATATTTTTGGACGATAGCTGTCATTTATAACTCTGCAGGTTTGTGAATTACAGTGCCCCTGAGCTCCTTTCTTCAACTCGCTTTCTTTTGAGCTGGCCGCAACACTGCTGGATGGCTTCAGGCCCTAATCTGGTTCCGGCACGGCACACTGAGCCTTTGGTTATTTCCTCTTCCTGGTGGGAAATGAGAGTTAAATTTGCCCGTCCAGACACCTCCAGCTAGCCTCTCATTGGTTCTCGCTATTCCTGTTCATCTTCCGCAGAAATTGCAAACTGGGCCAAACAGGAGGTTAAAGGCGCTGACTCTCCAAGTGGGGAGAGTGTTAGTAAAGCGTCTGGAATGTTGCACCTGAGTACCAGGGGAGGAAAACTGAGACATATTTGAACACGTCTCCCGTTCACATGGTTGATCATACTCTGGGTTCCACATGCATGTTTTAGCTGAAGGAAGAATACCTTAAACCTGGAGAGTTGAGACCCGTGAAATGGGTACCATGCAATATGACTTCAAAGGGTCTTCATTTGCTCACCGAACCTCTCCAATCCTATCACTGCTGCGTTTATACCCTTGTACACACGCTTGATTCTCTTTTGGAGACATAGCAATCCATAGGTTTTAAGATACTTACTAGTCAGGTACATTCTTAGGCGTTTAATATGGGGTGTTGAGTCCATTTCGTTGAGCAAGGAGTAGCTCTTGTCTATTCCATATTTGGCTTAAGGAACTTTATCTGTACTCATTTCAATCTCTGGTTTTATGCAGCACCCCAACTCACCTTTCCCCTTAAGCAAGCATAAGTTGGTTTTCTAAATTTGAGACCCTGTTCTGTTTTGGAATGCAGTTCCTGTGTAGCCAAGTTTACATTCCGTGTATTAGTGATATCTTATGATGTTTCTTTTTCTGTGTGACTTATTTCAGTTAGAATCATCGTACCTGAATCCACTCATTATGCTGCTACGGGCCTGATGACATAGATTTCATTGCTGAGTGATACTGCATTGTACGTAAGTACCACAAGTTCTTTATCCATTTTTCACTTTCTGTGATATTGAACTTGTACGGTAAACGAGGTTCTTGTAAACGGAGGCGTCCCAAACTTTGGGGTGGCTGTGTCTTTTTGATTTTAATTTCCCTAAGCTATAGGACCATAAGTGGAAGTGCCCTAGGCTCTGTTGCTTTGTTTTTTAGATGTTTCAGGAAACACCATACACTTCTCCTGAGTGTCTGTTGGCAATTTACATCCCGCCCATCAGCATAACAAGGCTCCCAGTTCTCAATGGCCTGATGCCTTTCTGGATTTTACACTTTTTTCAGATGGCCCTTTTGACCGGGGGGAAGTGAGACTTCATTGTAGTGCAGATTTCCTTTGCAAGCTTGCTTGGTTGGCCAAAAAGGGCGTATGCGTTTTTTCCTGAATATATTCAGGAAAAAACGCATACGCCCTTTTTGGCCAAGTGCATCATTGTGGACGTTCTGCCTCTTTTCCTATGCTTTCAATGCAATTCCAGTCTACCTCCTGAAATCGGTTTCTTGCAATTCTGCCCCGCTTTCAAGTCCTCTTGGCAGCCTTACTTCAGTCTATTTTTGGACGATAGCTGTCATTTATAACTCTGCAAGTTTGTGAATTACAGTGCCCCTGAGCTCCTTTCTTCAACTCGCTTTCTTGTGACCTGGCCGCAACACCGCAGGATGGCTTCAGGCCCTAATCTGGTTCCTGCCCGGCATGCTGAGCCTTTGGTTAATTCCTCTTCCTGGTGGGAAATGAGAGTTAAATTTGCCCGTCCAGACACCTCCAGCTAGCCTCTCATTGGTTCTCGCTATTCCTGTTCATCTTCCACAGAAATTGCAAACTGGGCCAAACAGGAGGTTAAAGGGACTGACTCTCCAAGTCGGGAGAGTGTTAGTAAAGCGTCTGGAATGTTGCACCCGAGTACCAGGGGAGGAAAACTGAGACATATTTGAATACGTCTCCCGTTCACATGGTTGATCATACTCTGGGTTCCACATGCATGTTTTAGCTGAAGGAAGAATACCTTAAACCTGGAGAGTTGAGACCCGTGGAATGGGTACCGTGCAATATGACTTCAAAGGGTCTTCATTTGCTCACCGAACCTCTCCAATCCTATCACTGCTGCATTTATGCCCCTGTACACACGCTTGATTCTCTTTTGGAGACATAGCAATCCATAGGTTTTAAGATACTTACTAGTCAGGTACATTCTTAGGCGTTTAATATGGGGTGTTGAGTCCATTTCATTGAGCAAGGAGTAGCTCTTGTCTATTCCATATTTGGCTTAAGGAACTTTATCTGTGCTCATTTCAATCTCTGGTTTTATGCAGCACCCCAACTAACCTTTCCCCTTAAGCAAGCATAAGTTGGTTTTCTAAATTTGAGACCCTGTTCTGTTCTGTAATTCAGTTCCTGTGTAGCCAAGTTTACATTCCGTGTATTACTGATATCTTATGATGTTTCTTTTTCTGTGTGACTTATTTCAGTTAGAATCATCATACCTGAATCCACTCATTGTGCTGCTAAGGGCCTGATGACACAGATTTCATTGCTGAGTGATATTGCTTTGTAAGTAAATACCACAACTTCTTTATCCATTTTTCACTTTCTGCGATGTTGAACTTGTACTGTAAACGAGGTTCTTGTAAACAGAGCCGATCCAAACTTTGGGGTGGCTGTGTCTTTTTGATTTTAATTTCCCTAAGCTATAGGACCATAAGTGGAAGTGCCCTAGGTTCTGTTGCTTTGTTTTTTAGATGTTTCAGGAAACACCATACACTTCTCCCGAGTGGTTGTTGGCAATTTACATCCCGCCCATCAGCATAACAAGGCTCCCAGTTCTCCATGGCCTGTCCTGCCTTTCTGGATTTTACCCTTTTTTCAGATGGCCCTTTTGACCGGGGGGAAGTGAGACTTCATTGTAGTGCAGATTTCCTTTGCAAGCTTGCTTGGTTGGCCAAAAAGGGCGTATGCGTTTTTTCCTGAATATATTCAGGAAAAAACGCATACGCCCTTTTTGGCTAAGTGCATCATTGTGGACGTTCTGCCTCTTTTCCTATGCTTTCAATGCAATTCCAGTCTACCTCCTGAAATCGGTTTTCTGCAATTCTGCCCCGCTTTCAAGTCCTCTTGGCAGCCTTACTTCAGTCTATTTTTGGACGATAGCTGTCATTTATAACTCTGCAGGTTTGTGAATTACAGTGCCCCTGAGCTCCTTTCTTCAACTCGCTTTCTTTTGAGCTGGCCGCAACACCGCAGGATGGCTTCAGGCCCTAATCTGGTTCCGGTACGGCACGCTGAGCCTTTGGTTATTTCCTCTTCCTGGTGGGAAATGAGAGTTAAATTTGCCCGTCCAGACACCTCCAGCTAGTCTCTCATTGGTTCTCGCTATTCCTGTTCATCTTCCGCAGAAATTGCAAACTGGGCCAAACCGGGGATTAAAGGGACTGACTCTCCAAGTCGGGAGAGTGTTAGTAAAGCGTCTGGAATGTTGCACCCGAGTACCAGGGTACGAAAACTGAGACATATTTGAACACGTCTCCCAATCACATGGTTGATCATACTCTAGGTTCCACATGCATGTTTTAGCTGAAGGAAGAATACCTTAAACCTGGGTATTTGAAACCCGTGTAATGGGTACCATGCAATATGACTTCAAAGGGTCTTCATTTGCTCACCGAACCTCTCCAATCCTATCACTGCTGCGTTTATGCACCTGTACACATGCTTGATTCTCTTTCGGAGACATAGCAATCTATAGGTTTTATGATACTTACTAGTCAGGTACATTCTTAGGCGTTTAATATGCGGTGTTGAGTCCATTTCGTTGAGCAAGGAGTAGCTCTTGTCTATTCCATATTTGGCTTAAGGAACTTTATCTGTGCTCATTTCAATCTCTGGTTTTATGCAGCACCCCAACTCACCTTTCCCCTTAAGCAAGCATAAGTTGGTTTTCTAAATTTGAGACCCTGTTCTGTTTTGGAATGCAGTTCCTATGTAGCCAAGTTTACATTCCGTGTATTAGTGATAACTTATGATGTTTCTTTTTCTGTGTGACTTATTTCAGTTAGAATCATCGTACCTGAATCCACTCATTATGCTGCTACGGGCCTGATGACATAGATTTCATTGCTGAGTGATACTGCATTGTACGTAAGTACCACAAGTTCTTTATCCATTTTTCACTTTCTGTGATATTGAACTTGTACTGTAAACGAGGTTCTTGTAAACAGAGGCGTCCCAAACTTTGGGGTGGCTGTGTCTTTTTGATTTTAATTTCCCGAAGCTATAGGACCATAAGTGGAAGTGCCCTAGGCTCTGTTGCTTTGTTTTTTAGATGTTTCAGGAAACACCATACACTTCTCCTGAGTGTCTGTTGGCAATTTACATCCCGCCCATCAGCATAACAAGGCTCCCAGTTCTCAATGCCTGTTGCCTTTCTGGATTTTACACTTTTTTCAGATGGCCCTTTTGACCGGGGGGAAGTGAGACTTCATTGTAGTGCAGATTTCCTTTGCAAGCTTGCTTGGTTGGCCAAAAAGGGCGTATGCGTTTTTTCCTGAATATATTCAGGAAAAAACGCATACGCCCTTTTTGGCCAAGTGCATCATTGTGGACGTTCTGCCTCTTTTCCTATGCTTTCAATGCAATTCCAGTCTACCTCCTGAAATGGGTTTCCTGCAATTCTGCCCCGCTTTCAAGTCCTCTTGGCAGCCTTACTTCAGTCTATTTTTGGACGATAGCTGTCATTTATAACTCTGCAGTTTTGTGAATTCCAGTGCCCCTGAGCTCCTTTCTTCAACTCGCTTTCTTGAGACCTGGCCGCAACACGGCAGGATGTCTTCAGGCCCTAATCTGGTTCTGGCACGGCACGCTGAGCCTTTGGTTAATTCCTCTTCCTGGTGGGAAATGAGAGTTAAATTTGCCCATCCACACACCTCCAGCTAGTCTTTCATTGGTTCTCGCTATTCCTGTTTATCTTCCACAGAAATTGCAAACTGGGCCAAACAGGAGGTTAAAGGGACTGACTCTCCAAGTCGGGAGAGTGTTAGTAAAGCGTCTGGAATGTTGCACCCGAGTACCAGGGTACGAAAACTGAGACATATTTGAACACGTCTCCCGATCACATGGTTGATCATACTCTGGGTTCCACATGCATGTTTTAGCTGAAGGAAGAATACCTAAAACCTGGGTAGTTGAAACCCGTGGAATGGGTACCATGCAATATGACTTCAAAGGGTCTTCATTTGCTCACTGAACATCTCCAATCCTATCACTGCTGCGTTTATGCCCCTGTACACATGCTTGATTCTCTTTCAGAGACATAGCAATCCATAGGTTTTAAGATACTTACTAGTCAGGTACATTCTTAGGCGTTTAATATGCGGTGTTGAGTCCATTTCGTTGAGCAAGGAGTAGCTCTTGTCTATTCCATATTTGGCTTAAGGAACTTTATCTGTGCTCATTTCAATCTCTGGTTTTATGCAGCACCCCAACTCACCTTTCCCCTTAAGCAAGCATAAGTTGGTTTTCTAAATTTGAGACCCTGTTCTGTTCTGTAATTCAGTTCCTGTGTAGCCAAGTTTACATTCCGTGTATTACTGATATCTTATGATGTTTCTTTTTCTGTGTGACTTATTTCAGTTAGAATCATCGTACCTGAATCCACTCATTATGCTGCTACGGGCCTGATGACATAGATTTCATTGCTGGGTGATACTGCATTGTACGTAAGTACCACAAGTTCTTTATCCATTTTTCACTTTCTGTGATATTGAACTTGTACGGTAAACGAGGTTCTTGTAAACGGAGGCGTCCCAAACTTTGGGGTGGCTGTGTCTTTTTGATTTTAATTTCCCGAAGCTATAGGACCATAAGTGGAAGTGCCCTAGGCTCTGTTGCTTTGTTTTTTAGATGTTTCAGGAAACACCATACACTTCTCCCGAGTGTTTGTTGGCAATTTACATCCCGCCCTTCAGCATAACAAGGCTCCCAGTTCTCCATGGCCTGTCCTGCCTTTCTGGATTTTACACTTTTTTCAGATGGCCCTTTTGACTGGGGGGAAGTGAGACTTCATTGTAGTGCAGATTTCCTTTGCAAGCTTGCTTGGTTGGCCAAAAAGGGCGTATGCGTTTTTTCCTGAATATATTCAGGAAAAAACGCATACGCCCTTTTTGGCCAAGTGCATCATTGTGGACGTTCTGCCTCTTTTCCTATGCTTTCAATGCAATTCCAGTCTACCTCCTGAAATCGGTTTCCTGCAATTCTGCCCCGCTTTCAAGTCCTCTTGGCAGCCTTACTTCAGTCTATTTTTGGACGATAGCTGTCATTTATAACTCTGCAGGTTTGTGAATTACAGTGCCCCTGAGCTCCTTTCTTCAACTCGCTTTCTTGTGACCTGGCTGCAACACCGCAGGATGGCTTCAGGCCCTAATCTAGTTCCGGCACGGCACGCTGAGCCTTTGGTTATTTCCTCTTCCTGGTGGGAAATGAGAATTAAATTTGCCCGTCCAGACACCTCCAGCTAGTCTCTCATTGGTTCTCGCTATTCCTGTTCATCTTCCACAGAAATTGCAAACTGGGCCAAACAGGAGGTTAAAGGCGCTGACTCTCCAAGTGGGGAGAGTGTTAGTAAAGGGTCTGGAATGTTGCACCCGAGTACCAGGGGAGGAAAACTGAGACATATTTGAACACGTCTCCCGTTCACATGGTTGATCATACTTGGGTTCCACATGCATGTTTTAGCTGAAGGAAGAATACCTTAAACCTGGAGAGTTAAGACCCGTGTAATGGGTACCATGCAATATGACTTCAAAGGGTCTTCATTTGCTCACTGAACATCTCCAATCCTATCACTGCTGCGTTTATGCCCCTGTACACATGCTTGATTCTCTTTCGGAGACATAGCAATCCATAGGTTTTAAGATACTTACTAGTCAGGTACATTCTTAGGCGTTTAATATGCGGTGTTGAGTCCATTTCGTTGAGCAAGGAGTAGCTCTTGTCTATTCCATATTTGGCTTAAGGAACTTTATCTGTGCTCATTTCAATCTCTGGTTTTATGCAGCACCCCAACTCACCTTTCCCCTTAAGCAAGCATAAGTTGGTTTTCTAAATTTGAGACCCTGTTCTGTTCTGTAATTCAGTTCCTGTGTAGCCAAGTTTACATTCCGTGTATTACTGATATCTTATGATGTTTCTTTTTCTGTGTGACTTATTTCAGTTAGAATCATCGTACCTGAATCCACTCATTATGCTGCTACGGGCCTGATGACATAGATTTCATTGCTGGGTGATACTGCATTGTACGTAAGTACCACAAGTTCTTTATCCATTTTTCACTTTCTGTGATATTGAACTTGTACGGTAAACGAGGTTCTTGTAAACGGAGGCGTCCCAAACTTTGGGGTGGCTGTGTCTTTTTGATTTTAATTTCCCGAAGCTATAGGACCATAAGTGGAAGTGCCCTAGGCTCTGTTGCTTTGTTTTTTAGATGTTTCAGGAAACACCATACACTTCTCCCGAGTGTTTGTTGGCAATTTACATCCCGCCCTTCAGGATAACAAGGCTCCCAGTTCTCCATGGCCTGTCCTGCCTTTCTGGATTTTACACTTTTTTCAGATGGCCCTTTTGACTGGGGGGAAGTGAGACTTCATTGTAGTGCAGATTTCCTTTGCAAGCTTGCTTGGTTGGCCAAAAAGGGCGTATGCGTTTTTTCCTGAATATATTCAGGAAAAAACGCATACGCCCTTTTTGGCCAAGTGCATCATTGTGGACGTTCTGCCTCTTTTCCTATGCTTTCAATGCAATTCCAGTCTACCTCCTGAAATCGGTTTCCTGCAATTCTGCCCCGCTTTCAAGTCCTCTTGGCAGCCTTACTTCAGTCTATTTTTGGACGATAGCTGTCATTTATAACTCTGCAGGTTTGTGAATTACAGTGCCCCTGAGCTCCTTTCTTCAACTCGCTTTCTTGTGACCTGGCTGCAACACCGCAGGATGGCTTCAGGCCCTAATCTAGTTCCGGCACGGCACGCTGAGCCTTTGGTTATTTCCTCTTCCTGGTGGGAAATGAGAATTAAATTTGCCCGTCCAGACACCTCCAGCTAGTCTCTCATTGGTTCTCGCTATTCCTGTTCATCTTCCGCAGAAATTGCAAACTGGGCCAAACAGGAGGTTAAAGGCGCTGACTCTCCAAGTGGGGAGAGTGTTAGTAAAGGGTCTGGAATGTTGCACCCGAGTACCAGGGGAGGAAAACTGAGACATATTTGAACACGTCTCCCGTTCACATGGTTGATCATACTTGGGTTCCACATGCATGTTTTAGCTGAAGGAAGAATACCTTAAACCTGGAGAGTTAAGACCCGTGTAATGGGTACCATGCAATATGACTTCAAAGGGTCTTCATTTGCTCACTGAACATCTCCAATCCTATCACTGCTGCGTTTATGACCCTGTACACATGCTTGATTCTCTTTCGGAGACATAGCAATCCATAGGTTTTAAGATACTTACTAGTCAGGTACATTCTTAGGCGTTTAATATGCGGTGTTGAGTCCATTTCGTTGAGCAAGGAGTAGCTCTTGTCTATTCCATATTTGGCTTAAGGAACTTTATCTGTGCTCATTTCAATCTCTGGTTTTATGCAGCACCCCAACTCACCTTTCCCCTTAAGCAAGCATAAGTTGGTTTTCTAAATTTGAGACCCTGTTCTGTTCTGTAATTCAGTTCCTGTGTAGCCAAGTTTACATTCCGTGTATTAGTGATATCTTATGATGTTTCTTTTTCTGTGTGACTTATTTCAGTTAGAATCATCGTACCTGAATCCACTCATTATGCTGCTACGGGCCTGATGACATAGATTTCATTGCTGAGTGATACCGCATTGTACGTAAGTACCACAAGTTCTTTATCCATTTTTCACTTTCTGTGATATTGAACTTGTATGGTAAACGAGGTTCTTGTAAACGGAGGCGTCCCAAACTTTGGGGTGGCTGTGTCTTTTTGATTTTAATTTCCCTAAGCTATAGGACCATAAGTGGAAGTGCCCTAGGCTCTGTTGCTTTGTTTTTTAGATGTTTCAGGAAACACCATACACTTCTCCCGAGTGGTTGTTGGCAAATTACATCCCGCCCTTCAGCATAACAAGGCTCCCAGTTCTCCATGGCCTGTCCTGCCTTTCTGGATTTTACACTTTTTTCAGATGGCCCTTTTGACTGGGGGGAAGTGAGACTTCATTGTAGTGCAGATTTCCTTTGCAAGCTTGCTTGGTTGGCCAAAAAGGGCGTATGCGTTTTTTCCTGAATATATTCAGGAAAAAACGCATACGCCCTTTTTGGCCAAGTGCATCATTGTGGACGTTCTGCCTCTTTTCCTATGCTTTCAATGCAATTCCAGTCTACCTCCTGAAATCGGTTTCCTGCAATTCTGCCCCGCTTTCAAGTCCTCTTGGCAGCCTTACTTCAGTCTATTTTTGGACGATAGCTGTCATTTATAACTCTGCAGGTTTGTGAATTACACTGCCCCTGAGCTCCTTTCTTCAACTCGCTTTCTTGTGACCTGGCTGCAACACCGCAGGATGGCTTCAGGCCCTAATCTGGTTCCGGCACGGCACGCTGAGCCTTTGGTTATTTCCTCTTCCTGGTGGGAAATGAGAGTTAAATTTGCCCGTCCAGACACCTCCAGCTAGTCTCTCATTGGTTCTCGCTATTCCTGTTCATCTTCCGCAGAAATTGCAAACTGGGCCAAACAGGAGGTTAAAGGCGCTGACTCTCCAAGTGGGGAGAGTGTTAGTAAAGCGTCTGGAATGTTGCACCCGAGTACCAGGGGAGGAAAACTGAGACATATTTGAACACGTCTCCCGTTCACATGTTTGATCATACTTGGGTTCCACATGCATGTTTTAGCTGAAGGAAGAATACCTTAAACCTGGAGAGTTAAGACCCGTGTAATGGGTATCATGCAATATGACTTCAAAGGGTCTTCATTTGCTCACCGAACCTCTCCAATCCTATCACTGCTGCGTTTATGCCCCTGTACACATGCTTGATTCTCTATCGGAGACATAGCAATCCTTAGGTTTTAAGATACTTACTAGTCAGGTACATTCTTAGGCGTTTAATATGCGGTGTTGAGTCCATTTCATTGAGCAAGGAGTAGCTCCTGTCTATTCCATATTTGGCTTAAGGAACTTTATCTGTGCTCATTTCAATCTCTGGTTTTGTGCAGCACCCCAACTCACCTTTACCCTTAAGCAAGCATAAGTTGGTTTTCTAAATTTGAGACCCTGTTCTGTTCTGTAATTCAGTTCCTGTGTAGCCAAGTTTCCATTCCGTGTATTACTGATATCTTATGATGTTTCTTTTTCTGTGTGACTTATTTCAGTTAGAATCATCATACCTGAATCCACTCATTGTGCTGCTAAGGGCCTGATGACATAGATTTCATTGCTGAGTGATATTGCTTTGTAAGTGAATACCACAATTTCTTTATCCATTTTTCACTTTCTGCGATGTTGAACTTGTACTGTAAACGAGGTTCTTGTAAACAGAGCCGTTCCAAACTTTGGGGTGGCTGTGTCTTTTTGATTTTAATTTCCCTAAGCTATAGGGCCATAAGTGGAAGTGCCCTAGGCTCTGTTGCTTTGTTTTTTAGATGTTTCAGGAAACACCATACACTTCTCCCGAGTGGTTGTTGGCAATTTACATCCCGCCCATCAGCATAACAAGGCTCCCAGTTCTCCATGGCCTGTCCTGCCTTTCTGGATTTTACACTTTTTTCAGATGGCCCTTTTGACCGGGGGGAAGTGAGACTTCATTGTAGTGCAGATTTCCTTTGCAAGCTTGCTTGGTTGGCCAAAAAGGGCGTATGCGTTTTTTCCTGAATATATTCAGGAAAAAACGCATACGCCCTTTTTGCCCAAGTGCATCATTGTGGACGTTCTGCCTCTTTTCCTATGCTTTCAATGCAATTCCAGTCTACCTCCTGAAATCGGTTTCCTGCAATTCTGCCCCGCTTTCAAGTCCTCTTGGCAGCCTTACTTCAGTCTATTTTTGGACGATAGCTGTCATTTATAACTCTGCAGGTTTGTGAATTACAGTGACCCTGAGCTCCTTTCTTCAACTCGCTTTCTTGTGACCTGGCCACAACACCGCAGGATGGCTTCAGGCCCTAATCTGGTTCCGGCACGACACGCTGAGCCTTTTGTTATTTCCTCTTCCTGGTGGGAAATGAGAGTTAATTTGCCCGTCCAGACACCTCCAGCTAGTCTCTCATTGGTTCTCGCTATTCCTGTTCATCTTCCGCAGAAATTGCAAACTGGGCCAAACAGGAGGTTAAAGGGACTGACTCTCCAAATCAGGAGAGTGTTAGTAAAGCGTCTGGAATGTTGCACCCGAGTACCAGGGTACGAAAAGTGAGACATATTTGAACACGTCTCCCGATCACATGGTTGATCATACTGTAGGTTCCATATGCATGTTTTAGCTGAAGGGAGAATACCTTAAACCTGGGTAGTTGAAACCCGTGGAATGGGTACCATGCAATATGACTTCAAAGGGTCTTCATTTGCTCACGAACCTCTCCAATCCTATCACTGCTGCGTTTATGCCCCTGTACACATGCTTGATTCTCTTTCGGAGACATAGCAATCCATAGGTTTTAAGATACTTACTAGTCAGGTACATTCTTAGGCGTTTAATATGCGGTGTTGAGTCCATTTCGTTGAGCAAGGAGTAGCTCTTGTCTATTCCATATTTGGCTTAAGGAACTTTATCTGTGCTCATTTCAATCTCTGGTTTTATGCAGCACCCCAACTCACCTTTCCCCTTAAGCAAGCATAAGTTGGTTTTCTAAATTTGAGACCCTGTTCTGTTCTGTAATTCAGTTCCTGTGTAGCCAAGTTTACATTCCGTGTATTACTGATATCTTATGATGTTTCTTTTTCTGTGTGACTTATTTCAGTTAGAATCATCATACCTGAATCCACTCATTGTGCTGCTAAGGGCCTGATGACATAGATTTCATTGCTGAGTGATATTGCTTTGTAAGTAAATACCACAACTTCTTTATCCATTTTTCACTTTCTGCGATGTTGAACTTGTACTGTAAATGAGGTTCTTGTAAACAGAGGCGTCCCAAACTTTGGGGTGGCTGTGTCTTTTTTATTTTAATTTCCCTAAGCTATAGGACCATAAGTGGCAGTGCCCTAGGCTCTGTTGCTTTGTTTTTTAGATGTTTCAGGAAACACCATACACTTCTCCCCAGTGGCTGTTGGCAATTTACATCCCGCCCATCAGCATAACAAGGCTCCCAGTTCTCCATGGCCTGTCCTGCCTTTCTGGATTTTACACTTTTTTCAGATGGCCCTTTTGACCGGGGGGAAGTGAGACTTCATTGTAGTGCAGATTTCCTTTGCAAGCTTGCTTGGTTGGCCAAAAAGGGCGTATGCGTTTTTTCCTGAATATATTCAGGAAAAAACGCATACGCCCTTTTTGGCCAAGTGCATCATTGTGGACGTTCTGCCTCTTTTCCTATGCTTTCAATGCAATTCCAGTCTACCTCCTGAAATCGGTTTCCTGCAATTCTGCCCCGCTTTCAAGTCCTCTTGGCAGCCTTACTTCAGTCTATTTTTGGACGATAGCTGTCATTTATAACTCTGCAGGTTTGTGAATTACAGTGCCCCTGACCTCCGTTCTTCAACTCGCTTTCTTGTGACCTGGCCGCAACACCGCAGGATGGCTTCAGGCCCTAATCTGGTTCTGGCACGGCACGTTGAGCCTTTGGTTAATTCCTCTTCCTGGTGGGAAATGAGAGTTAAATTTGCCCATCCAGACACCTCCAGCTAGTCTCTCATTGGTTCTCGCTATTCCTGTTCATCTTCCACAGAAATTGCAAACTGGGCCAAACAGGAGGTTAAAGGGAATGACTCTCCAAGTCGGGAGAGTGTTAGTAAAGCGTCTGGAATGTTGCACCCGAGTACCAGGGTACGAAAACTGAGACATATTTGAACACGTCTCCCGATCACATGGTTGATCATACTCTGGGTTCCACATGCATGTTTTAGCTGAAGGAAGAATACCTAAAACCTGGGTAGTTGAAACCCGTGGAATGGGTACCATGCAATATGACTTCAAAGGGTCTTCATTTGCTCACCGAACATCTCCAATCCTATCACTGCTGCGTTTATGCCCCTGTACACATGCTTGATTCTCTTTCGGAGACATAGCAATCCATAGGTTTTAAGATACTTACTAGTCAGGTACATTCTTAGGCGTTTAATATGCGGTGTTGACTCCATTTCGTTGAGCAAGGAGTAGCTCTTGTCTATTCCATATTTGGCTTAAGGAACTTTATCTGTGCTCATTTCAATCTCTGGTTTTATGCAGCACCCCAACTCACCTTTCCCCTTAAGCAAGCGTAAGTTGGTTTTCTAAATTTGAGAACCTGTTCTGTTCTGTAATTCAGTTCCTGTGTAGCCAAGTTTACATTCCGTGTATTACTGATATCTTATGATGTTTCTTTTTCTGTGTGACTTATTTCAGTTAGAATCATCGTACCTGAATCCACTCATGATGCTGCTACGGGCCTGATGACATAGATTTCATTGCTGAGTGATACTGCATTGTACGTAAGTACCACAAGTTCTTTATCCATTTTTCACTTTCTGTGATATTGAACTTGTACGGTAAACGAGGTTCTTGTAAACAGAGGCGTCCCAAACTTTGGGGTGGCTGTGTCTTTTTGATTTTAATTTCCCTAAGCTATAGGACCATAAGTGGAAGTGCCCTAGGCTCTGTTGTTTTGTTTTTTAGATGTTTCAGGAAACACCATACACTTCTCCCGAGTGTCTGTTGGCAATTTACATCCCGCCCATCAGCATAACAAGGCTCCCAGTTCTCCATGGCCTGTCCTGCCTTTCTGGATTTTACACTTTTTTCAGATGGCCCTTTTGACCGGGGGGAAGTGAGACTTCATTGTAGTGCAGATTTCCTTTGCAAGTTTGCTTGGTTGGCCAAAAAGGGCGTATGCGTTTTTTCCTGAATATATTCACGAAAAAACGCATACGCCCTTTTTGGCCAAGTGCATCATTGTGGACGTTCTGCCTCTTTTCCTATGCTTTCAATGCAATTCCAGTCTACCTCCTGAAATCGGTTTCCTGCAATTCTGCCCCGCTTTCAAGTCCTCTTGGCAGCCTTACTTCAGTCTATTTTTGGACGATAGCTGTCATTTATAACTCTGCAGGTTTGTGAGTTACAGTGACCCTGAGCTCCTTTCTTCAACTCGCTTTCTTGTGACCTGGCCGCAACACCGCAGGATGGCTTCAGGCCCTAATCTGGTTCCGGCCCGGCATGCTGAGCCTTTGGTTAATTCCTCTTCCTGGTGGGAAATGAGAGTTAAATTTGCCCGTCCAGACGCCTGCAGCTAGCCTCTCATTGGTTCTCGCTATTCCTGTTCATCTTCCGCAGAAATTGCAAACTGGGCCAAACAGGAGGTTAAAGGCGCTGACTCTCCAAGTGGGGAGAGTGTTAGTAAAGCGTCTGGAATGTTGCACCCGAGTACCAGGGGAGGAAAACTGAGACATATTTGAACACGTCTCCCGATCACATGGTTGATCATACTCTGGGTTCCACATGCATGTTTTAGCTGAAGGAAGAATACCTAAAACCTGGGTAGTTGAAACCCGTGGAATGGGTACCATGCAATATGACTTCAAAGGTCTTCATTTGCTCACCGAACCTCTCCAATCGTATCACTGCTGCGTTTATGCCCCTGTACACATGCTTGATTCTCTTTTGGAGACATAGCAATCCCTAGGTTTTAAGATACTTACTAGTCTGGTACATTCTTAGGCATTTAATATGCGGTGTTTAGTCCATTTCTTTGAGCAAGGAGTAGCTCTTGTCTATTCCATATTTGGCTTAAGGAACTTTATCTGTGCTCATTTCAATCTCTGGTTTTATGCAGCACCCCAACTCACCTTTACCCTTAAGCAAGCATAAGTTGGTTTTCTAAATTTGAGACCCTGTTCTGTTCTGTAATTCAGTTCCTGTGTAGCCAAGTTTACATTCCGTGTATTACTGATATCTTATGATGTTTCTTTTTCTGTGTGACTTATTTCAGTTAGAATCATCTTACCTGAAACCACTCATTGTGCTGCTAAGGGCCTGATGACACAGATTTCATTGCTGAGTGATATTGCTTTGTAAGTAAATACCACAACTTTTTTATCCATTTTTCACTTTCTGCGATGTTGAACTTGTACTGTAAACGAGGTTCTTGTAAACAGAGCCGTTCGAAACTTTGGGGTGGCTGTGTCTTTTTGATTTTAATTTCCCTAAGCTATAGGACCATAAGTGGAAGTGCCCTAGGCTCTGTTGCTTTGTTTTTTAGATGTTTCAGGAAATACCATACACTTCTCCCGAGTGTCTGTTGGCAATTTACATCCCGCCCATCAGCATAACAAGGCTCCCAGTTCTCCATGGCCTGTCCTGCCTTTCTGGATTTTACACTTTTTTCAGATGGCCCTTTTGACCGGGGGGAAGTGAGACTTCATTGTAGTGCAGATTTCCTTTGCAAGCTTGCTTGGTTGGCCAAAAAGGGCGTATGCGTTTTTTCCTGAATATATTCAGGAAAAAACGCATACGCCCTTTTTGGCCAAGTGCATCATTGTGGACGTTCTGCCTCTTTTCCTATGCTTTCAATGCAATTCCAGTCTACCTCCTGAAATGGGTTTCCTGCAATTCTGCCCCGCTTTCAAGTCCTCTTGGCAGCCTTACTTCAGTCTATTTTTGGACGATAGCTGTCATTTATAACTCTGCAGGTTTGTGAATTACAGTGCCCCTGAGCTCCTTTCTTCAACTCGCTTTCTTGTGACCTGGCCGCAACACCGCAGGATGGCTTCAGGCCCTAATCTGGTTCTGGCACGGCACGCTGAGCCTTTGGTTAATTCCTCTTCCTGGTGGGAAATGAGAGTTAAATTTGCCCATCCAGACACCTCCAGCTAGTCTCTCATTGGTTCTCGCTATTCCTGTTCATCTTCCACAGAAATTGCAAACTGGGCCAAACAGGAGGTTAAAGGGACTGACTCTCCAAGTGGGGAGAGTGTTAGTAAAGCGTCTGGAATGTTGCACCCGAGTACAAGGGTACGAAAACTGAGACATATTTGAACACGTCTCCCGATCACATCGTTGATCATACTCTAGGTTCCACATGCATGTTTTAGCTGAAGGAAGAATACCTTAAACCTGGGTAGTTGAAACCCGTGGAATGGGTACCATGCAATATGACTTCAAAGGGTCTTCATTTGCTCACCGAACCTCTCCAATCCTATCACTGCTGCGTTTATGCCCCTGTACACATGCTTGATTCTCTTTCGGAGACATAGCAATCCATAGGTTTTAAGATACTTACTAGTCAGGTACATTCTTAGGCGTTTAATATGCGGTGTTGAGTCCATTTCGTTGAGCAAGGAGTAGCTCTTGTCTATTCCATATTTGGCTTAAGGAACTTTATCTGTGCTCATTTCAATCTCTGGTTTTATGCAGCACCCCAACTCACCTTTACCCTTAAGCAAGCATAAGTTGGTTTTCTAAATTTGAGACCCTGTTCTGTTCTGTAATTCAGTTCCTGTGTAGCCAAGTTTCCATTCCGTGTATTAGTGATATCTTATGATGTTTCTTTTTCTGTGTGACTTATTTCAGTTAGAATCATCATACCTGAATCCACTCATTGTGCTGCTAAGGGCCTGATGACATAGATTTCATTGCTGAGTGTTATTGCTTTGTAAGTAAATACCACAGCTTCTTTATCCATTTTTCATTTTCTGCGATGTTGAACTTGTACTATAAACGAGGTTCTTGTAAACAGAGCCGTCCCAAACATTGGGGTGGCTGTGTCTTTTTGATTTTAATTTCCCTAAGCTATAGGAGCATAAGTGGAAGTGCCCTAGGCTCTGTTGCTTTGTTTTTTAGATGTTTCAGGAAACACCATACACTTCTCCCAAGTGTCTGTTGGCAATTTACATCCCACCCATCAGCATAACAAGGCTCCCAGTTCTCCATGGCCTGTCCTGCCTTTCTGGATTTTACACTTTTTTCAGATGGCCCTTTTGACCGGGGGGAAGTGAGACTTCATTGTAGTGCAGATTTCCTTTGCAAGCTTGCTTGGTTGGCCAAAAAGGGCGTATGCGTTTTTTCCTGAATATATTCAGGAAAAAACGCATACGCCCTTTTTGGCCAAGTGCATCATTGTGGACGTTCTGCCTCTTTTCCTATGCTTTCAATGCAATTCCAGTCTACCTCCTGAAATCGGTTTCCTGCAATTCTGCCCCGCTTTCAAGTCCTCTTGGCAGCCTTACTTCAGTCTATTTTTGGACGATAGCTGTCATTTATAACTCTGCAGGTTTGTGAATTACAGTGCCCCTGAGCTCCTTTCTTCAACTTGCTTTCTTGTGACCTGGCCGCAACACCGCAGGATGGTTTCAGGCCCTAATCTGGTTCTGGCACGGCACGCTGAGCCTTTGGTTATTTCCTCCTCCTGGTGGGAAATGAGAGTTAAATTAGCCCGTCCAGACACCTCCAGCTAGCCTCTCATTGGTTCTCGCTATTCCTGTTCATCTTCCACAGAAATTGCAAACTGTGCCAAACAGGAGGTTAAAGGCGCTGACTCTCCAAGTGGGGAGAGTGTTAGTAAAGCGTCTGGAATGTTGCACCCGAGTACCAGGGGAGGAAAACTGAGACATATTTGAACACGTCTCCCGATCACATGGTTGATCATACTCTGGGTTCCACATGCATGTTTTAGCTGAAGGAAGAATACCTAAAACCTGGGTAGTTGAAACCCGTGGAATGGGTACCATGCAATATGATTTCAAAGGGTCTTCATTTGCTCACCGAACCTCTCCAATCCTATCACTGCTGCGTTTATGCCCCTGTACACATGCTTGATTCTCTTTCGGAGACATAGCAATCCATAGGTTTTAAGATACTTACTAGTCAGGTACATTCTTAGGCGTTTAATATGCGGTGTTGAGTCCATTTCGTTGAGCAAGGAGTAGCTCTTGTCTATTCCATATTTGGCTTAAGGAACTTTATCTGTGCTCATTTCAATCTCTGGTTTTATGCAGCACCCCAACTCACCTTTACCCTTAAGCAAGCATAAGTTGGTTTTCTAAATTTGAGACCCTGTTCTGTTCTGTAATTCAGTTCCTGTGTAGCCAAGTTTCCATTCCGTGTATTAGTGATATCTTATGATGTTTCTTTTTCTGTGTGACTTATTTCAGTTAGAATCATCATACCTGAATCCACTCATTGTGCTGCTAAGGGCCTGATGACATAGATTTCATTGCTGAGTGTTATTGCTTTGTAAGTAAATACCACAGCTTCTTTATCCATTTTTCATTTTCTGCGATGTTGAACTTGTACTGTAAACGAGGTTCTTGTAAACAGAGCCGTCCCAAACATTGGGGTGGCTGTGTCTTTTTGATTTTAATTTCCCTAAGCTATAGGAGCATAAGTGGAAGTGCCCTAGGCTCTGTTGCTTTGTTTTTTAGATGTTTCAGGAAACACCATACACTTCTCCCAAGTGTCTGTTGGCAATTTACATCCCACCCATCAGCATAACAAGGCTCCCAGTTCTCCATGGCCTGTCCTGCCTTTCTGGATTTTACACTTTTTTCAGATGGCCCTTTTGACCGGGGGGAAGTGAGACTTCATTGTAGTGCAGATTTCCTTTGCAAGCTTGCTTCGTTGGCCAAAAAGGGCGTATGCGTTTTTTCCTGAATATATTCAGGAAAAAACGCATACGCCCTTTTTGGCCAAGTGCATCATTGTGGACGTTCTGCCTGTTTTCCTATGCTTTCAATGCAATTCCAGTCTACCTCCTGAAATCGGTTTCCTGCAATTCTGCCCCGCTTTCAAGTCCTCTTGGCAGCCTTACTTCAGTCTATTTTTGGATGATAGCTGTCATTTATAACTCTGCAGGTTTGTGAATTACAGTGCCCCTGAGCTCCTTTCTTCAACTCGCTTTCTTGTGACCTGGCCGCAACACCGCAGGATGGCTTCAGGCCCTAATCTGGTTCTGGCACGGCTGCTGAGCCTTTGGTTAATTCCTCTTCCTGGTGGGAAATGAGAGTTAAATTTGCCCATCCAGACACCTCCAGGTAGTCTCTCATTGATTCTCGCTATTCCTGTTCATCTTCCGCAGAAATTGCAAACTGGGCCAAACAGGAGGTTAAAGGGACTGACTCTCCAAGTGGGGAGAGTGTTAGTAAGCGTCTGGAATGTTGCACCCGAGTACCAGGGTACGAAAACTGAGACATATTT